>NC_064859.1:30680490-31016656 GCF_024139225.1 Suncus etruscus | reverse complement strand
GTTTTATCCAAAATGTTCTAAGCTTGGGTGAGAACTTGGGGGGGGGGTCACCCTGGGAGTAATTTTTTAGAATTTGTCAGAGAAAAAAAGATGGGCCTACACACAGCTATTTACTACCCTCTGCATATTTACTCTCACTACCTGTCCATTCTAGGGAACATCTAAAGGAGATCCTCCCCACAACCTCTTCATCCAAGTTATAAATACCAATTGTTGACTGTTTACTAGTTGTTCAATAATTTACTTGAATTAACTCAGTTGGTCCACAATCATGAACTTAAGCAAAGTGATCCCCATTTATTATACAAATGAGGGCATCAAACTCCAGAGGATTCATTAATGGGTCCTAAGTCTTTTAGCTCTTAAGCGGAAGGACCAAGGTTTAAGTCCTGTCCTAACTTCTTGTAGCTTTATTGGGGGATGGAAACTAAAAACTACTATTATTACAACATCCAGCAGTGCTTAGGGTTAACTCCTGACTCTGTGCTCACTCTTGGTCTAGGGCAGTGGTCGGCAACCTGAGGCTCGGGAGCCACATGTGGCTCTTTACCCTTTTAATTTGGCTCTTTTGTGTGCTGGGCGGCCGCTTCAGGAGTCAGCACTCTCTCCCTAGCCTCTGTCAGTGCGCACCCTGTGTACAGCCCCGGTGGCCAGCTCCAAGAGTGTAAGATGATATCCAGTATCAACCCCAAACAAAGGTGTTCCACCAACGTCATCCTTTCTTAAACCTCTTCCTTTGATATGTAAAAGCTCACTGAATATGTACTTTTGTCTCTCTCTCTTGACCTGAAGCCTCCTGTTATTGGGAATAGGTTTTAATAAAGAAAGAGGTGTTTTAGCATTTTGAGCTTGAGGCAGAGAGTACAAGGTAAAAGGCCATGGACTCCATGATCATCCTTTCCTGGCTAGCTTGGTTTATTACTTCTTTCTTGCTACCCTGCTTCTTCAGACCAAGTTGGGTGGGGTTTAGAAATACAGTGACTGGAGTGATCTTAAAACACATATTTTATTTTGCACAAGAGTGGGCATCTTCCATGAAGGGATTCTCAACCCAGAGTTTTCTTTTCCATGGATTCTCATGTTCAGAGTACTCATGATTAAAGTTGTGAATTAATGCCCTTAAATTGCTGTTTTTCATATTGATTATGGCTTTCTGCATAATATAAGTGCCAATCAGAAATTTTTTTGCAAGAGTGGAAATGTTTCAATATCTCCTTCTCAGACACAGCTATCCCAGAATCAGATTCTTTTTTTTATTAACACATCCATCTTATGTCTCACTGTAAAAACTACTTGTGAAACTCCCCTGCAGAGAAATAATAAGTTCATAGAGAAAATTAACAATGCCTGCCAAATACGCAAGCTTAGCTACCCATTCCTTGTCCAACTGGGGCTGTGTAAAGTCAGAGTTCTGCTCTCACAGGAACTGCATTACTTCTTCCTTCTTGTCAACAAGGAGAGAGAGCACCAATCCCCAGAACAGCCAATTCACTTCTTCATGGAGAAGATGCTAGTAGTGGGTATCCATACTCTCACCTGGGGTGGTGAATATCCTGGATTTGATCACAATTGTGAATTTCACAAATTATCTTTATTGTGTCATCTGTCACAGAGTTTAGTTAAGCAGGAAGTTTTTCTGAATCCAGTCTATCATACAATGAGTGGATACAATGTACGGGTGTGCAACTTCTGTTTCTTGTATCTACACAAAAACAGTGAGCCATGCACAGTGCATCATACGTACATACATCAACACATCAGGTTATTATTCTGAGTGAAATAAGTCAGAAGAAGAGGTGTAGACACATAATAATCATTTGTGGCATATAAGAATAATAAATGGAAATATGGTAATAATATCTAGAGAAAATAGGGATGAGGGACAGGAGGACTAGTCTATAATAGGAAGCTTGCCATAAAAAGTGGTGAGTTCAGTTAGAATAGAGAAAGGTACATTATGACATTGATAGTTGGAACATATCACTCATGACAAGAACTGGATGCTGAAAATAGATAAGTGACTTGCATGGTACCCTTTAATTAACAATATTGCAAACCATGGTGTCATAAAAACTTTTGCAAACCTCAGTGTCATGAAGGAAAAGAGATATAGAGAGAAAAAAGCAAAATGGCTGCCCCTGACCTAGGCAGAGGAGGGTGAAGGGGAAGGAAACGAGGGAAGTTGGTGGTGGGGAAAGTGCACTGGTGAAGGGTGATGTACATTCTATGATTGAAATGCAAGTATGAATAATTTTGTAACAAATATGCTTAAATAAAAATTTTTTAAATGTTTCAGGAACTCTATCATAATTCCTTTATGATATGATATCATATTCCTTTAACAAAGTGCCATTTTTGTTTTTGTGTGTATTTTAGTTTAGTTTCTTGCAGCACACACTAAACTGTCAATAGATATTTTTCCTTTCAGTGAAATCACTACCTTTCTCTGAAACACTGTTCTTGCTTTTAAAGATTGTTAAAAGGTTTTTCTCTTTTACCTGTTTCATCTCCATATCGTAGGTTTTCAAATTTTCAGCACATTTTTGTTATCAAGAAGAAATGTTTTGAAACGTTTTGCTTCCTTATGATCAGAAATCAAAGCATTTTTCCTCGAGAAGGGTGTTCACTATCTAAAATTAACAAACAATAAGTGGATTCAAAAACTGTATTTCATGGTGGATGTTACTTCACATCTAAATCAGCTTAATCATAAACTACAGGGAAAAGGAAACAATTCGATGTTAGAAGAAGTTATTTCATTTGAAAACAAATCATTTGTTTTTGCTCAAGATTTTGACAGAGAAACTTTGATTCACCTTCCAAGTCTGTTGAAATGTCTCCAAGAAAATAATTCTGATATTGACATTATCTATTTTAAAACAGCACTTTTAAATATAAGGGAAGCTTTTCTCAAGAGGTTTCAGGTTTTCAGAAACAGCAAAGCGACATTGGCCTTTGTTAAAAACCTCTTGATGCCACTGTAATGGAATTAAATTTTTCTCCCTTTAATATCGACATTGGCAACTCTGAAATGCAATTTCTGGATTAAAAAAAAAACAAAGAACTGCGGAGCTCGAAATTTGAATGTCTTTGTGCTAATTTAGAAAGATTGGAGAAACACAAATGTGAACTTAGTTCACAGCACAAGTGGTCTGCTTTGAAAGACCTGGAGAAGGAATATATGTTGATTTTTAACACCTGGAATAGTATTCCTGACTCATATAATCAACTAAAAAAACTAGCATTTGCTGTTCTTTCCTTGTTTGGGTCTATATATTTATGCAAACAATCATTTTCAAGCATGAATCTAATCAAGAGTAAATTGAGAAATCGTCTCATCGATGAGAACCTGGAATCATGCCTAAAATGAAAAACAACAACATATAAACCTGACTTACTCAAACTTTCCAAGGAAATGCAAGGCCAATGTTCACATTAGTGTTTGTGACTTTGTCAGTCATTGTCAGGATGTAATTTTCTCTACATTGTAAGGCAAATTTTACAGAATTTAATGTTATCAATAAATAACATAGTTCTAAAGTTTTTGTTTTATTAGTTGTATTATTTGTAGCCTTCCAACCCTTGTGAATACTTGCATGCAGAATATTCTCAATAAAAACTTATTGAAACTAAAAACAGTGTACCATTCTATGTATTTTCGGTTTTAAAAATGTGGCTCTCGGGGCCGGAGAGATAGCATGGAGGTAAGACGTTTGCCTCTCATGCAGAAGATTGGTGGTTCGAATCCCAGCATCCCATATGGTCCCTTGAGCCTGCCAGGAGCGATTTCCGAGCATAGAGCCAGGAGTAACCCCTGAGCGCTGCCAAAAACAAACAAAAACAGCAACAACAGCAACAACAACAAAAAAAAAACAAAAAAAATGTGGCTCTCAAAATAAATTTTAATCATGGTATTGGCAAGATTAGGCTCAGTTGAAAGAAAAGGTTGCCGACCACTGGTCTAGGGGACCATTTGTGGCACCAGGGATTGAACTGGGATTGGCTGTATACAAGGGAAGCACTTTAACTCCTTACTATTTCTTTTGGCTCCTAAACCTTATAATTAAAAATCGTTAAGAAGATATATAACAGCAGTAAACATATAGTATATGTTACCATTTCAGTTGGAAAGTACAAAGAGAACAAGATACTAATCAACCAGTGTTGAATAACATGTTAATTATGGAGTCCTGGATAGAGGTGGATATTGGTGAGATGGATGAAGGGACTTTTTTCCTCTAGCTTGGGCCACACGACTGCAACTTTCTCTAGCTAGCAGGACTGAGCGTTCAGGGTAGCTGCAAGGAAAAGACACAACAATCAGGTTTCAGGAGACATGAAACTTTATTCAGGGCACTAGCCAACAGGTGTGGCTTCTATCATAACCTTTTATGCTAGATACATAATCAGCTCTGTTTTGTTTTGTTTTTGGGCCACACCCGGCGGTGCTCAGGGGTTACTCCTGGCTGTCTGCTCAGAAATAGCTCCTGGCAGGCACGGGGGACCATATGGGACACCGGGATTCGAACCAACCACCTTTGGTCCTGGATCGGCTGCTTGCAAGGCAAACGCCACTGTGCTATCTCTCTGGGCCCAATTTTGTCTCTCTTAACTCTCTATCTTGCCAGCACCCTTCTCCTTCTCTCTTGCTGAATCCTTCAATCAACTCCCTTCCTTCCCCTGAGGCAATCCTTTTCTTACCTACCAAGGACCCCTCCCAGAAATGGGCAGGTCTTACCATCAGGTAAGGTTATGCAGATGATGGGGTTGGGGTGACAAGCCAGTATTGAGGAACGACTATGTGGTATGTTTAGGGACTCCTGGCCTGAAATATTGTGGCAATTGGTAGAGCAAGGCTATTTCCCTATTGCACCAAGAGTTCCTTATCTTCACAGTTACCAAGACATTGACTCAGTGAGACATAAATTTTAGGAGTAAGAAATACCAGGTTTGGTTTTTAATTTGGTTTTATATAAGAACCCTCACCCCAGCCCAAAACCACCCACAGAAACCAATTTTCTCCAGTTGAGTGAATCACCACTTTTTTTTTCTGATTAAGCAGTGAAGAGCATACCATTTAGCATATCTTCTCAGAGCTAGTAGAAAATACCCTCTTTCGAGAAATACAAATGGCTAAAAGTACACAAAAAATGTTCTACGTCACTAATCATCAGGGAGATACAAATCAAAACAACATGAGGTACCATCTCACTCCACAGAGACTGGCACATATCACAAAGAATAAGAACAACCAATGCTGGTGGGGATGTGGGGAGAAAGGAACTCTCATTCACTGCTGGTGGGAACGCCATTTAGTCAAGCCTTTATGTAAAACAATATGGAGATTCCTCTAAAAACTGAAAATTTAACTCCCATATGATCCAGCCATACCACTCCTAGGGATATACCCTAGGAATACAAAAAGACAATACAAAAGGCTTCCTGCACACCTATATTCATTGCAGTGCTATTTACGACAGCCAGAATCCGGAAACAACCCAGATACCTGACAACAGACGAGTGGCTAAAGAAACTGTGAATAGAATAGAATACACAATAGAATACTATACAGCCATCTGGAAAATGAAGTCATGAAATTTTCCTAGACATGGATAGACATGGAAACTATTATACTGAGTGAAATAAATCAGAAGGAGAAAGACACAGAATAGTCTCATTCACCTATGGGATTTAAGAAAAATAAAAAACATTATTGTAATAATACACAGAGACAATAGAGATGACTATTGAAAGGACCAGTCCATGGTATGAAGCTTACCACAAAGAGTGGTGAGTTCAGTTAGAGAAATAACTACGCTGACAATTATCATGACAATGGTAGTGAGAGAAATAGAATGCCGGTCTCAAATACAGGCAAGGGGTGGGGGAAGAGGTAGATAGGGGTCATTGGTGGTGGGAATGTTGCACTGGAGAAGGGGGGTGTCATTTTTATAACTGAAATCCAACTACAGACATGGTTGTAATAATGGTGCTTAAATAAAGAATTAATTTAAATTTTTTTAAATTTAAAAAAATAAAAGAAAAATACCCTCTTTATATTTTCTTTAAAAACATGATATCATTTCCTTTTCACCATTCTCTAGTGACAGTAATGGAATAAAACTGACAGACAGTAAGGTACACCACAGTCCTTAGGGAAAGGGAAACTATGCTTCTAATTCCAGGGTAACATGAGCCTCTCATGAGTCACTGGGATCCAGGTAGAACAATGTGATGTACATGAAAACCAAGAAAAGTATGATGAATTTTGGTGACATGAAAAGCACATATGCAGTTAAGACAGAGAAGGAACCACTATGACAATGAGAGTTGGAAATGATCGTTTTGGATAAGAATTGGGTACTGGATGAGTGTGCCTAGACAAGAGCATGGTGGGAGACAGGGGGAAGATCAACCTACTATTGACCTGCAAAAGAACTCTTGACCTACAGTATCAGAGTGGCAGTGGGCTGTGGATGTCATTTGGAATAAGAAGCACCATTTTGAACTGAACTGAGGTGAATTTGTCCAGAGAGAGCATGATCATTATGCTTTGCTCTGAGGCCATAAATTTCATTTAGACAAGGAACCCCATCACAACAGATAAACAACACCACCACTCTACAAAGGTCACAATGAGAAACTAATGCAGAACCCACACATTTAGTGACTGAATAGGGTAGTTCTAAAGATCCAATTAACATTAGCCACCTATATTGCCTCTCTGATCAGGACCTTAGAGGAAAATGTTAAGGATGTTCAAAGAACTCAAAGAGACCATGAAATGGATAGACAATAAGATGCAAGAGGTGGGGCCAGAGTGTTGGCGCAAGCAGTAAGGTGTCTGCCTTGCATGTGCTAGCCTAGGATGGACTGTAGTTTGGTCCCCTGGCATCCCATATGGTCCCCCAAGTCAGGAGCAATTTCTGAGCGCATAGCCAGGAGTAAACCCTGAGCATCACCAGGTGTGCCCCCCAAAAACAAAAGAAAAAATATGCAGGAGGATATGAGAGTAGAATTGAGTAGAATTGAGAAAACTTCAAACAAAAATTTTAGGAGTAAAAAACTTGGTAGGTGAAATAAAAAACTCACTGGAAAGCCTCACTATCAGAGTAACAGCTGCTGAGAACAGAATAAATGAGCTGAGAGATGAGTTGTGTAACACTTCCATTCAACAGAAAAGTTGGGAAAGAGCCTTAAAATAAATGAAAAATAAATAACAATAAACAAATGAAAATAAAATAAATGAAAAAAATCCTCAAAATAAGTGAACACAACAACAGACCTTCTGAATAAATTCAACAGAAAAAAATACCACATAAGAAACATTGGGGTCCCAGAGGACCAGGAAGAAAACCCTTACAGAACAGTCAAAGACATCATTGCTGACAAGTTCCCAGAGCTGAAGAATGCTTGCACTCACATTCTGGTTGCAAGAAGTGTACCAGCTAAAAGAGATCCAAATGAAAGCTTATGGTCATATGCCAGGAAACTTCAGGGGTAGGGTCTCCTTGTATTTAGGCCAAGCCTTTTCCTTTTCATGTCCCTCATATTTTGGTGGGCCTATGCAAACAATAATTGCCACTCTAACACCGTTTTTACTGTGCTCCTTTGACTCTAATCCTTAAGAAAAACAACCCACTTAAACTTTTGAGGTTCACTTAAACTAATATGCATGTGCATGGAAATGTAAAATAGTACTTTACCTTCAATGTATAAGAAGTTACGTAAGTTTTATGGCTAACAGATTTGAAAAAAGGCATCAATAGTAACACAATATTAATGGATGATTTCACGACTGCTCTGTTACATGTTTATAGATCATGCTAAAACCAACAAGGATATCCTGGCTTTGAAGGAAGAAATGGAAAAATGGAGCTTAGTATATATATTGAACCTTCATTCCCAAAAGCACAATACATTTTTTTCCAATGCACACCATAGACCATATGCTGGGGCATAAAACATATCTCCATAAAATTAAGACAATAAAAATCATATCAATTATCTTCTCAGACCATTATGCACTGAAAATAAAAGTGAATTACAAACAGAAATAGAGAAATAACTATAACACCTAGAAATCAAACTGCTCAATACTGAACAACCACAGGGCCAGAGAAGAAAGTAAAGAGGAGATCAAGAATCAAAATGAAGAAACAAATTATTAGAATTTGTGCACACACTAAAAATGGCACTAAAAATTATAGCTCTATAAGCATTTATCAGGAAGGAAGTTAAGGCCTACATAGCTAATTTAATGACAACTTAAGAATTGGAAAATGACCTACAAAATGAGTTGAAAGCAGACAACAAAAAGGAAATAATAAAACTTAGAGCATATATGAATGAACTGGACACCTAAAAAAATCCAAAAGATCAATAAAAACAAGAGTTGGTTTTTTGAAAAAATAAATAATATGAATAAAACATTAGCAAGAATCACAAAGATATAAAGAGAAACTTAAACTGAATCAGAAATGAAAGGGAAGATGTCAATATAGAGATTACAGAAATTAAAAGGGTAATCAAAGATCATTTTTGAGAAACGTTATGCCATAAAACAAGAGAATCTAGAAGAAATGGATAAATTTTGGACTCCTATAACCTTCCAAGATTGAACCAAGATGATATGGAATACCTGAAAAGACCTATCTCTACCAAGAAAATTAAATGGTAATCAAAAGTCTTCACAAAAACAAAAGTCTAGGCCAAGATGGTTTCACTAGCGAATATTTTTTAATCTTTAAAAAGGATCTATGGCCCATCTTTTTCAGGCTCTTCTAGGGAATTGAAGAAACAGAAATATTTCCAAACAGTTTCAATGAAGCTAACATCATCCTGATACTAAAAGCAGATAGAGACACCATACACATAAAAAGAGAATTACAGGCAAATATCCTTGATGAATATAGAGTCAAAGATCTCCCACAAAATACTAGCAAATAGAATTCAACAGCTCATCAAAAAGGTAATGATCAAGTAGGATTCATTCCTGAGATGCAGGAATAGTTTAATATATGCAAGTCAATAAATATAATATACCATATCAACAAAACACAAAAATTATATGATCATAGCAATAAATGCAGAGATTGTATTTGACAATGTCTGATACCCATTCATATTAAAAACTCTAGAGCCCATGAAATGCATTAAACTAAATAGAGAATAATCAAAAGCCTTTCTTTGAAGATCTAGTACAAGAAAAAGTTGTTCCCTCTTGATATTTTCATTTAATATAGAACTGGAAGTATTTGCCATAGCAATTAAGCAAGAAAAAGATATCAAGGGAATCTAGATAGAAAAGAAAGAAGCTCTCACTATTTTCAAATGACATAATGTTATATTTAGAAAATCCTAAAGACTCTACAAAAAAAGAAACAGTAGATTTGTATAGTAAAATGGCAGGATACAAAATTAATAAGCAAAAATCCATGAGTTTTATATATACATATAATGTAAACATCTTCAATTTGTTCTCTAGCATCTCCATAGTAAATAACCATATTAGGGCATATTTGCATTCTTGAAAAATAAATTGAGTATGCACTTGCTCATTTTTATTTTTAAAATTAATGTATGAAAATATTTATGAAATAGAACTACAGCTTCATTTTTTTGTTCTCCTTTAAGCAAAGTTTTCTAAAGCTCCACATACATTAGCTATGTCTTCTCTCCTTATCAACCTGAACTTCAAACATATGTTTCTGCCACAAATACTCCACTGAAAACATTCTTTCCAAAAATACCAGCGATAGTAATTTTCTGAGTCTAAGGTCAACTTTGGCTCCAGCTTAGATGCATGGCAGCATATGGGATACAGCTCAATTTTCTCTCTTGCCTAAAACAGTTTCTCCACTTGGCTTCCAGAACAATCCCCTGCTTGGTTTTCCTTCTCACTGGGCATTTTTTCTCATTCTCCTTTACTGGTTCCTTCCTTTCTCTTTGAGCTCATAATCTTGCAGGGCTCCAGGTCCTAAGGATGATTGTTTGGCTTTATCTTTTCCTTACACACTTCCTTGGTGAATTTAACCCATTTTCAAGTCTTAAATAGAATCTACCAAATGTGTATTCCTTGTTCAGATGGCTGCCCTGAACCCCAGATTTTGATCCATCTTTCCACTTGATGTTTCAACATTTATCTTTTTCTTGCTTTTGCCACAACTGACAGTGCTTGAGGGCTATTTCAAATTTGGAGTGGTTGGGGATGGGGAGAATCTTGCAGTGCTGAGGATCAACCTTTAGTTTCCACATACAAAGAATGTGCTCCAGTTCTTTGAGCTATCGCTCAAATTGTTTTCAGTTTTACAATTTAAAACCAAACTTCCATTTCTCCTTTCAAAGTCTGCTCCGTCCATGGTATACACATTCACTGATAGTGATCCACTCTTCTCTTTTTCTCTTTTCTCACAGCCATATCTTATGTATTTTATGTATTCAACCACTTTTAACTACTTCTGCTCTTGGACTATTGTAATCACTTTGTTTGTTTGTTTGTTTGTTTTTTGTTTTTTTTGGGTCACACTTAGCAGTGCTCAGGGGTTACTCCTGGCTCTATGCTCAGAAATCGCCCCTGGCAGGCATAGGGGACCATATGGGATGCCAGGATTCGAACCACTGTCCTGCATGAAAGGCAAACGCCTCACCTCTATGCTATCTCTCTGGCCCCGTAATCACTTTCTAGTCTCCCTGATTATACCTTTCTTCCGAGCATCGAGTATAGTGTAGCTTCAAGAATTCAAAGGAACACTTTAAAAATGGCATCCACTTCTCTGCTGAAAAAACTCAAAACTACAAAACAGTAGTTCTTTCTTATTCAGAGTAAACAGAATATCTGTTTACTCTGGCTGACACACTCAAAGGCCCCTCTCCCTTCACTTCTCTGATCTCAACTCCTGTTAATTAATTCTGCATTTATTCCACTCTAGCCATTCTGGTTTCCTGATGCATATTCTCTGGGCCTGTTTAGTTCCTTGGCCTGGTGTATTTCATCAGGTAACTACATTGCCCACTCCCTCACTTACATCATGCTTGCTCAGTTTTTTGGTTTTTTTTTTGTTTTGTTTTGTTTTGTTTGTTTTTTTTTTTTCAGTTTTTATTATTGATTTAAACCAAACTTGCCTTTCCTCTCTACAGCCTCTCTACATCCATCTACATCTACATACTAGTTACTTTGCTCTAGTTTAATATTCTTTTCCATAATATTTATCCCTACTCATGCCTTTTGAAATTACTGCCTATATTATGGTTTATAATCTTTCTCCCACTTAGAATGTAATCTCCATAAGAACAGAGATTTTTGTTTTCTTGCAGATGTGCAACCACATCTGCCAAAAACAATAAATTATTTTTGAATGATGAAAGTTCAAATATTCAGAGAAAGGAATGACAGAAATAAGAAAAGTCCATGGATATTATGTTTATTAGATAATTTTAAAGAAGGTATTCCCCTTTTCTTCCTGATGATGAAAATTTGAAAATTCAGATATTGAATTTGGATTTAATATCTGCAACAATTTGTTCACTTCAACCATGACTTTTGGAGACCTCAATAACTATCTTGACTTACTAGCCCTTCCCTATTTTGATAAGGTGTTTTAAAGATATGCAAAAGATACAGGTATTTTGTTCTTAAAACAGAATTTGGTTAACTGATGTGTAGAATTTATCAGGTTTCTAGGTCAAAACAACTTAATATTTATATTGTGCTCTCTTTGGAGGCTAATATTCATGGCTTTTGTTAGGAAAGTACTCAGAATATTCAGAACACTGCAAAAAGTCATGAATTTATGAGACCTACTTTTTTCATCTGAATGTTAGTATGATTCTGACAGCAAGCTGGTTTGTGGATTAAAGCACCGATTAAAGACCAAGTCAGATGACTACTATAACTATTAAATATATATTAAGGTTAATATAGTTAATTTATTTGAGCTATTTCAAGAAGTGCCTTTATTGGTAGGATGAGGTAAACTACTATTTAGACTAGTAACAAAATTTGCTGGGGATGCTGAAGAGAGTTTTCAGGCAAATCTAATCACTATATCATAGTTGGTTAATACATGACATGGTTGGCACAGAGGCTTAATAAAGGTCATTTATCTTATTTATTTTCTTACTAGAAGTCCTAAAATAGTACAAATACTAATTCTCTAGTCTTCATCTCTGATATAGGGAAAGATTTAATGGACTTTATGTAAAAACTGTTAAAATATGTTATGACAAAATGATAATTTTTTGTTTTAAAAATAAATTGTTATTTGTAATGATAGTTCTCTTAAAGTAACTTTGCTGTGCATAAATCAAAATTCAACACTCTATTTTTAGTACTAGGGCTTAAAATATTGTATTTTTATTAAAACATTAGAGGAATTATACTATATAGAAATATGACAACATGAGAATTTTAGGCAATCAAAATTACTCATAATTTCATCTGACTCCTATAATCATGTGTATATATTTCCTGTTAATAGTTTCCAATATGCATATTGGTTATTCCTAAATCTGAAACAAGTAATGTTGACACTGGTTGGCTGTAGGAGTCCTTTGAGATGAGAAGCCTTTTGATGATTTTAGGTGTACACAGGATCTAGTACAAAAACATTCTTGAAAAATTATTGCCAAAGAATGTACTAAAAATGGATGTTTAGACTATCTAAAACTTAATGAAGAACAACCAACATTGGATTGATTCTTTTGTTGGTTCACTGTAAGAGGTTAATGTCCCAAAATTTGGCAAACATCAACCTTTCTTGAGTTTCCTCTTTCTCCCAGACCTTTAGGAATATCAGAGCTGGACAGTCACAGCTGGAGAGTGGGATGGTCTAGTGGCAGACATGGTTACTTTTCTGCTTTGTTAAAATCCACAACATTCATTCCTTTTAAGACTACCCAGGCCTTAAAATATCTGATAAAGATGAAAGCTAATAAATGAGCTGTTGATCCTAAAATAAATTTGCAAATGAGATTTAAAGTTTGATGTAAAAGCCTGAGAAACACAGGTTTGTTGCTAATTTAGATCACAAATGTCATCAAAAATAGAAACCAAAAAGGTTAGGTAATTTCTAAATTCAGCATTCTTTCTTAGAATAATTATCATGTCATAACATCTGTGTACTTAGGTATAATTTGAATAGATCCTTATTGCTCAGAATAATGCTTTATTCTTATTCCCCAAAATACATGAGCTATGTGCTTGTACTCTGTGACTAAAGGAAAGGTGTCCTTAACACCTTTTGCAGGGAGGGCTGGAGTTGCTGGAAATGTTTCTGATGCTAAAACAAAAAATCCTTCTATTTACTCTCTATTCATCTATAGGCAAGAGACTCAAGCTATATATATAAGCTATATTTATTTTTTCCTGAATATGAATAGATCGAGTCAGGTTCCTACAGTTGCCATTAAGGACCAACCACTGTAGCATGGAAACATTTGAATCCTCTTTCCACAGGAAACTGGCTATGAAAAGGGTAGACCCATCAATCATAATTTGAAAAGCAAGTTACGAATGCCTTGAAGAGAACTTTATAAGTTATCATTGTAATAGGCATACTGGGAAACACTTTTAAGATGATCAAATACCTGGTTATTTTGGACATTTCCATTTTAATAACTTAGCCAGTAGGAGAAGGTGCCCAGATTTCAATAATAGCTTTTTAGCATGCCATGTTTCTGACACTGAATTTAGGGAAAGCTGCTCTTTCTCCCACCCTTTTTTATACCACAATGGAGATAGAGTTCCACAGAATTGTCTATAGATGATATAAATTGGTTGTCATACTGTGGTATGTAATGTCTCACTATAATACCATATTTTTTATTTTTGAAGGCTATGAATGAATAAGCAATGTTTACAGGTTGTATTTTTTATTTTTATTACTTTAACATTTAAATTTCTGTTGTGGGGGTAAAATATATGTCATATAATTAAACTCTTATGTTCTTTAGTAATGACTTTTTTTTTTTTTTTGGTTTTTGGGTCACACCTAGCAGTGCTGAGGGGTTACTCCTGGCTCTACGCTCAGAAATTGCTCCTGGCAGGCTCGGGATGCTGGGATTCGAACCAACGACTTTCTGCATGCAAGGCAAATGCCTTACCTCCATGCTATCTTTCCAGCCCCCTTTTTTCTTTTTAAGTTAAAAGAAAGGCTTTTAACTTATTGTATTGTAAAAGTAAATGATCTTTATGCAGAATCTACTATCTCTATGCTTCTTAGTAACATTTAGTTTCAGTTTCCTTATTTTCAGTTTCCCCTCCTCCCTTCTTTTGGTGCTATTGCCATGATAGGGTTGTGCATTGAGTTGTGCTCCCACTTTTAGTTGCAGTATTCGCACAAACTTAACTATAGTGCAACAGAGATTGCACACTTTGCTGTGGCACTGAAGATCAGAAGTGGCAATGTCTCCAGGATAGTGCTCAGCAAGTGGAGCAGAGTGTGTCTAGAGTTAGTGTCTGTAAAGTAGCAGGAAGATTTTATTTTGGCTCACTTGCCATTGCCTAACAGCCAATCTATTTTGTTAATTTTTTTTTCCAGTGATGGTTCTTGAAGTATATCTGGAATTCCTGTTCACTTTATTTGAATATATGATATTGACAGAGATTTGTCAAACTGTCACTCAGGCTTAACTCCAAATAGATGCCTTATATATATTTTAAAAAATCCATCTAAAATATTTGGTGTCCTCATGTGTTTTCCTGATCCCCTTCATTCTCCTTACCTATTAGGCACTAATATACGCCTAACATGTACCTGACATATTAGGTGCTGATAATATAAGTCCCCACTTGTCATTTTAATAGGGTAGTTCAATAAGAATGGATATGAATCAAGTAGTTTTAAGGTAGTTCTGATTGCTTCCAGGACAGACAGGATGTTCCTGAAAGAAGCAGCTTATTATTTTTTCTGGTCTTGCACCTTACCTATCTTTCACAGGGGCTCACAAATTGGCCCTAAAGCTGCTGCATTTCAGTTCTCTTCTAATAAAAATGGCAGATTTTCAAACTTCAAGGATCTTGTGTTTTTTTTTAATTATTTGTATACATGTCTCCCCTTTTCAATTTTATTTATTTTTATTTTTTAATTAAAAAATTTACCATTCTATTAAAAATAAGATTTTAAGGCCCGAAGAGATAGCACAGTGGCGTTTGCCTTGCAAGCAGCTGATCCAGGACCAAAGATGGTTGGTTCGAATCCCGGTGTCCTATATGGTCCCCCGTGCCTGCCAGGAGCGATTTCTGAGCAGACAACCAGGAGTAACCCCTGAGCACCGCCGGGTGTGGCCCAAAAACAAAACAAAAAAAAATATAAGATTTTATTGGGGCCGGAGAGATAACATGGAAGTCAGGCTTTTGCCTTGCATGCAGAAGGTTGTTGGTTCAAATCCCAGCATCCCATATGGTCCCCGAGTCTGCCAGGAGCGATTTCTGAGCATAGATCCAGGAGTAACCCTGAGCGCTGCCGGGTGTGACCGAAAAACAAAAACAAAAAAAATAGGATTTTATATGTATAATGTACCAACACTATACCCTCCATCAGAATATTTCCCCCTCCTCCCCAAACACCACTACCCAACTCACCACCATAGTAAGCTCAATTCTGTATACCAGTTGGTTGGCCCTCCTGTCTTTGCCTGCTTGTTATCCCTTTATTATTATTTCTTTACAACCCACATAAGAGAGAAATCATTCTGTATCTGTCCTCCTAATTTCACTCAGCATGATACTCTCCAGCATGATAATTTTACCCTCTTTTACAAAGCAAAGTAGTATTCCATTGTGTATACATACCACACATTTTTATTTAGTTACCTATCACCATTTGTAAGTAACATGATGCTATACTTAAAAAACCCTAAAGACTACAAAAAACTTTCTTAGAAACAGTAAATATATATAGTAACATTACAGACTACAGAATCAACATACAGGCATTTTAGCATTTCTATATGTAAATAACAAAAAAAGAAGATAAAACAAATCTTTAAAAAATCTTATTCATAACTGTGACTGAAACAAAAAGTACCTGGGAATTTACTTAACAAAAGATGTAAAAGACATATAAAGAAAACTATAAGTCCCTACTAAAGAAATAAAAGAAGACATAAGAGATAGTAACATAACCCCTCTTCATGGATGGGAATAATCAATATTGTTAAAATGACAATCCTCCCAAAACAGTATGCAGATACTACACAGTCCCTAAAAAAATATCCATGACTTTTTATTTGTCTTGGAAAATTTGTTTTTGTTTTGTTTTATCCATAACTGGCTGTTCTCAGGGATTACTCCTGAATTCTGTATTTAGAGATTACTTCTGGCTGGGCTCAGGCAGACTCTGGGGTGCCAGGGATCAAATCCAGGTCAGTCCCATGCAAGACAAGTACCCTGACTTGTGCTGCTTTTATGGCCCTTACCTTTGATACTTTTAAAAGATATAGATTAAATTTTATTTAAATTTGTGTGGAGTAATACAACTTCCTGAATAACCAAAGCAAGCTTAGAAAAAAAGGGAGAGGGATAATTCTCTTTCAAGTTTAAATTATTTTCAAGTTTAAATTATGTTATAAAGTCATAGTAATGAAAACAATAAATAGTAATGTTATAAAAAGACAGACTCTAAAACAAACAAACAAACAAACAAACAAACAAACAAACAAACAAAAAAAAAGACAGACTCTGAAACCAATGGAGTAAAATTGATTCCAGAGACAAATTCTCAGGTATATGGACAACCAACCTTGAAAAAAGGAGCAAATAGTGAAGTGGGGGCAAGAAAAGCCTCTTCAAAAATAGGGTTGGCCTGGAGCCTGTAGTCAGTCGAATGACAGCATGCATCATGGGTAGAGACACCCTGTATCTCTTAAGCCAAGGGAATTTACTTTCTAATTTCCTCAATGTTTCCTGTACCTATGCAGAAAAAAAAATCCCCAAAATAAACTTGCCACATCTGCCCCAACTTTTTAAAATTTCATTTATATCCTCTAGATAGGTGCTCCCACCTTTTTCATAGAACCTTAGAACATGAATCATTTTGTTCTGCCTCATATGTCTATGTCTTCTTAAAAATTGAGAAAAGAAAAATAAAAGTGGATGGGACTCAGGGCCAAGTGGTCTCAAGTTCATTGAGTGGGAAAAAATGGTCAGAACAAATACCCAAGCTAAAGTCAACAACAATAGAATCAAGAGACCCAAACCATAAAAGTTAAACACAAAATGAGGCTGTTACAATGGTAGTCCAGGGGTCTAAGGTGGATGTATGAAATGCATGTTGGGAACTATGGTGGAGAGAGGTCAACACGGTGGTAGGAATGGCCCTAATTCACTGTCACTATATGCCCGAAATACAACTGTGAAAGACTTGTAATTCACAATGGTCCCAATAAAAAATAAAATAAAAATAATGTTGGGAAAAGTGGTGAGCTGCACACAAAAAAATGAATTCAGATACCTTGCTCACTCCATGTACAAAAGTCAATACAAAATGAATTAAAGATTTTGCTATCATATTTGAATCCATAAATTATGCAGATAAAATATAGTTTTCACCATGACACTGACTCGAGAGGCAACTTTAATGACTCAATGCCATTTGCCAAATAAACTAAAGCAAAGACTTTTTTAAAAATGGGACTACATAAAATTAAGTCTAATGCCCATCTGTAATATACATAATGTCTATATCGTATATTATCCTTTCCCCTGTTATATATTGTCCTTTCTTCCCTCATCCCACTTAACACTTTACAAATCATTTTCTAATCCTTCACTCTCTCACTCCCAATCTGTTATTCCCCTCCCTAATCCTTTTTACCCTCAGTACTTAACTCCTCAAGAACTGTAACTTTCCCTCCACCTCAGCCAGCTGCCAACCAAACTCCCAAAGTGGAAAGACAGATTCCCAGCCCGCCTTGCCTCAACCTGAGAAGAAGCTGCCACAGCCTGTGCTGCTGATTTGCTCTCAGTGGTTTCCCCCCATCTACCTTTGCTGTGTACTGTTGCTCGCTATCAGATTTGGTCTTTGAGAAACCCCCAGCTTGAGGAAATTTCCTGATATATGACTGCTGGGAGCCATTTTTCAGACTCCACAATATCGTGTTGCAGATTTTAACACTCCCTCCAACCTTTCAAAAGACTTATAAGGGACATGTATATCTCCTTTGAATATTTTTTGGGTGTATTTTTTTTAATAGGTATAATTGTTATTGTCTATTTTCTTATGTAGTGACAATTTTTCCCATTCCCTTTTTGGAACTATTGAGTAGGAAATTCTAGTAGGTAAGTTTCTCTTGGGTTGTGAGTTCATGTCAGAACCAGGTTATCGGGATTATATAATTTGTTACTTTTACCCTCATATGTACCATAGTACCATGTGGCATTGTTCCTTTTTTGCATAGGCACATTAAAATGGGGAAATCTTATATGTGGAAACAAGTTCTTATCTCATAGGGATAGGAACAAATAAATTTTATATTGCAGTGGGGCCTTACACCCTGAACACTTGTCATAGTGAAGTGGCTTAGGCTTCAGAAAATCAGACATTGCCACTCACCCCTGAAACTTGAATCCCATCTATGGAAACAGCACGATTTTCTACACCAGCATTAGGACTCAGAATTGGACTTCTATCATGGAAGGCCGTACTCTACCCTGGCATTGACTTCTTCCAGAGTGAGTTCATATGATACCTTGACACTTGGTAGCAGTTATAACCTGCTTTCAAGGCAGGGTTCTCTGCATTGACACTTAATGGTGAGATGAAACCAGAAGACACTCCATGTTATCCTAAATTCAACATAGGATCTGTACAAAAGCCAGAAACTATTTAAATTTTTTTTAATTTTTAATTTTTAATTATGAGAACAAAGATGCAAAGAAAGAGGACAAGGTAAAGTTACAGTGGAAGGACAATCACCCATAAACAGAATTCTCAGTAGTCCCATTGTCTCAGTAGTCCCAAAGTCTTAACTTTGAACTTTCAGCCAAAGAACATTAAGAAAAATAAAACAGAACCCATGTGGACTTTGTCCCTCAAGTCCCCAGATTGTAATATATAATATTTCTTAGCAGCACAGAGAGCAATCTAAAGCCATACAACTTATGTAACTCCTTACACATTGAAGGCAAAGTACTTTTTTACATTTCCATGCATTTTACATTTCCATGCACATGCATATTAGTTTAAGTGAACCTCAAAAGTTTAAGTGGGTTGTTTTTCTTAAGGATTAGAGTCAAAGGAGCACAGTAAAAACGGTGTTAGAGTGGCAATTATTGTTTGCATAGGCCCACTAAAATATGGGGGACATGGAAGGGAAAAGGCTTGGCCTAAATACAAGGAGACCCTACCCCTGAAGTTTCCTGGCATAAGACCAACTCTAGGCTCCAGGCAAACTAGTTTGTCCAATCCAGGTCATTGTCTGTAATGCCAATACACTTTTATTTTTCACACAGTCTCTGTTGTTGGTATCATATTTCTGTTTTAAAGATTCTGGAATCTGAATATCCTACATTGCAGTCAGGATGGTGCAGAGCGTCCTCTCATTTCACCTCACAATTAAAGGGCGATGTAGAGAGCCCTGTCCTGTAAGCAGGTCGTTGTTGTTGTCAAGGTCTTCTTAGTGTCAAGGGAAGTCTCTTTTGAGCAGGTCGATGTCAGAGCAGCGGTAAGGTCTTCCCTGGTAGAGGATTGCTTCCAGGTGTTGTTATAAAAAACCTTGGATGTTTCATAGATAGCTTCCCTGGTTCAGGGGTGAATGGAGGATGCCCATTCTTCTGAGGCCTGTGCCAGGTCATTATATCAATGTTCAGGGTGTAAGGTCCCATTGCACTACAAGATTTGTGTGTTCCTATCTCTATTAGATAAGAACTTATTTGTATGTATAGTATTTTTCCATTTTAATGTGCCTATGCAAACAAGAAACAATGCCACGTGGTGTTATCGGCGTGTATGGGGGCCATAAGAACAAGTCCAACAATCCCCATGACATGGTTCAATCATAAGCATAAAACTGAGGGACTCTTTCACCAAAATTCCTTATTAAACAGCTCACAAAGAGAAGAAAAGATATAAAGTGGGTAGAATCGTCACTGTAAAAGAATATTTAGTAAGAGTTATAGCTGTCAAAGAAAAATACACATAAAATATTCAAAAGACATATGTGTCCATTTTATGTCCTTTGAAATAGTTGGGGGTTGTTAAATCCAATGCACGACTTTGGTCTGTGATTCGGACTGTGCAGTACTGAAGTTAAAAAGGGTAATTGTAGGGTACTGATGGTCGGGGCTGAGAGAGTTAAGGAGTAATAATGAGCTTTGTAGGGGTGTGCGAAAGGGCAGAATCTGTTGGGGCAGGAGGTCAATCTTGGTGCCTAACAAGTTAAGAACTGAGGGTAAAGGGGGTTAATTAAGAGGAAGACAACGAATCTGGATTGGGAGATGAGGGAGTAGAAGGGGCTCTGGTGTTTTGGAGAAGAAATATAACAGAGGGGCTATATACATTGTATAGATGATTTGTTTATGGATTAGGCTTGGCAGTCAGAGAGGACCACTGTATAAGAAGTCGCGTCTACATATATACTGATTTTAGAGACCTATTTGAATGTTATCCTCCAAATCTAGGGCATTCCATTTTTTCCCCTAGAAACAGTCAAGAATTAAGAACATTTTTGGGTGTTGTTAAAAAGTATATATGTCGCACGGGCGCATGTGCCCGCACTCTTTCGAAAAGGAATACTAGTAAGAAAAGAACTCCTGAATGGGGTCCAGTATGCATAGGAGAAGAGTTTCTCTCCTCCACCCTCCCCGCAGGGCCAGATTTACCAGGCCTGGCCCTGAAGACCAGTTTGGCTTGGGGGATCTCAGTCCCCTGGACTAAGTGGTCAGCCCAGGGGGGCCTATGCAAAAGCCAGAAACTCTTAATTGCAGTAACCTGACAGCAACAACCGTGATTGTGAAGAGCTTTTACTGAGATCACAGAGAAAGACTTTGAGTTAGACAACTTATGCCTGGAGCCTGTAATTGGTCTTATGGCAGGATGCTTAATGGATAAGGTCTCCCTGTTTTTAGACCAACGTTTTTTTTCTCTCTATTTCCCCCATATTTTCTGTGCTTATGCAAAACAAAACAAAAGCTGCCATACACACAGCTCTTAAAATATTTTATTATATTTTTTTAATCTTTTATCTTTTAACTTGGGGCTACCACCTTTTTCATAGAACCTTGGGACACAGATTATTTTAACACATATTTTATATAAAACTAAGAGAAAGAAATAAAGAAAGGCTGGGGGCCAGTGGCTATGTAGTCTTGGATGAATTGTCGAGGAAATAAATAAGAACAGAATTAAATGTCCAAGCCAAAGTCAATGATAATAAAATCAAGGGTCCTAAACTTTAACAATCTAAACTTAAAGAGATCTGTTATACTGATAGGGGGCAAAGGGTGGTGGGAGAGAATGCAATCTGGGTCCATTGGTGGAGGGAGGTTGACAATTGTGGTGAAAGGGCCCGACTCATTGTATATCTAAAATTCAACTATAAAGGATTCTGTAGATCATAATTGTTTCAAAAATAAAATTTAAAAATGAGCTACATAAAATTAAGTCTACAAGAAGAAGAAGAAGAGGAGGAGGAAGAAGAAGGTACCAATGATGACAAAAAAGAACACAGTAATGATGATGATGAAGAAGAAAAAGAAGGAGAGGAGCCCGGAGAGATAGCACAGCGGCATTTGCCTTGCAAGCAGCCAATCCACGACCGAAGGTGGTTGGTTGGAATCCCGGTGTCCCTCATGGTCCCCTATGCCTGCAGGGAGTTATTTCTGAGCAGACAGCCAGGAGTAACTCCTGAGCATCGGCCAGGTGTAGCTCAAAAACCAAAAAAAAAAAAAAAAAAAAAAAAGAAGGAGAGGAGGAAGAGCAAAAGGAGGAAGAGGAGGAGGATAAGGAGAAAGAGAAGCAGCAGCTGCTGCACTACAAAAGAAATGAAAATATCCCACAGAAAACTGGGAGAGAATATTTGCCCACCACTTATCTGACAAAAGGTTAATATCCAAGATACATAAGGCACTGACAGAACTCCAGTTTAATTAGTTATATTAAAATAAAATGAGAGAAGAGATGAATAGAAACATCCTCAAGAAAGACACACAAATGGCCACTATATCAATAGACTTTATAAGAACATTTTCTGCATCATTGATCATCAGGAAATGCAAATTAAAAGAACAATGGGAAATCACCTCACAGGCACACATCAAAAAACATATGTTTTTATTTATTTGCCCTTTTATTTTTAAAATTAATTAATGGTGAAAAATTAGACTTATTTAACTAACTTAGAACTCTTCTTGTTAATTTTTAAAATTCAAAGGGAACAATTTAGTAGGGTAAAAATCTAGTTTATTTCCAGTCACACTTCTATTTTACACAAGCAGCAGCTATACAGCCAGAGACATGGAGAGAGCTCTGAATGGTAGGCAGAGGTCCAGCATTGGAAAAGGGGACTGACACCCCCCCCCCCCAGGGCCCCATTGTAGGGAGAAAACCAATGTCCAAGGCCACTCCAGAGCCAACACTGTCTCCCCAGAGCAGCTGCTGCTGACCTGACACATCGTAAACCCTTCCCACAGCCAAGAAACTCTGGAGCTGAGGGACCTAACCTTTCAGGGTCCTTGGGTGTGCAGCTCATATCCTCAGTTCCCCAGGGCAATGATGGGACTTTCCATTAGAAAAAGCTGGTGACTGGCCCACAGGGTTCAGAGGGCTGCTCTGCTGACAAAATGCTACTGGAGGTAGCCCTAGCAGGCCCTAGAATCTGGTGGGGGAGGCCTAGCAAAGTGGAGGTGTGATTGGTGGGACTAAGGCTAACAGCGGTTGCTGGTATCCAGGGTCAGATTGCAGCTGTGAGGTCCTTTCACTGGGGGCGGACCATATTCTACAGAGTAGAATAATATAGGCAGCCTGAGCAGGATGCACAGGGCCCCCTCTGATAGGAGGTAGACCACCAGTTTTCCTTACATACCCTGCTCTAGAGTGTCTCTGTCTAGAGTCAGGAACATTGGCTAGGGAACCCGGAGCCATAGGTGTATGTGGAACACTGGCTAGGCCCAGACTCAATGCCCTGGCTGGGTGGTGACAAGGAGTGGGCCTAGTACCAGAGGAACCCTCCAATGACAGATGACCTCTAAGAGGTCACTGCTGCCTTGGCTTTGTTTCTGCAGCCAGGACCTTGCACAGCAGGGGAGTCTGGGTGGGAAGACCAGGCTGAGTAGCCCTCTGGGGGTACTGCACTAGTAACCCGGCTTTCACCGGGTGGGGGTGGGTCTTCCAGGCCCCCTCTCACTGGAAAGGGGAAAGAACTTTCTCTGAGCTTCAGATTTGTCTGACAGCTTCAGGCAGTCTGACAGGCAGCCAGTGTGCTTTCCAGAGCAGTTCAGAGGAGAAAATGCTTATTGTTTTCCAATCTGGCTGGCACCAAAAAGGAAGCAGATAGCCAGCAAATGTAAAGCTAAAAGACAGACATAAACTGGAATGGAAAGTGACTGAGAATGCATTTCCTTCTCAGCATCTCCTCTTTGGGTGGAGAGTAGATTTGAAAAGTATCAAATTTCTGTAGATGTTGTCTCTTAGCCACCTTACAATAGCAATACACTCTCAGAGTAAGAACTCTGTTCATTTCATTCAGTGTTATATTCTATGGACCCAGAACAGCTCCAACCATATACTAGCAGTTCAATAGATAAGTGAACAGTGATTGATTTGAAGGAATAAATGGATATCAGTCAACATAGGGCTAGTTCTTCATTCTCTATTTTGCTGCAATGCAGTCAGTTTTCAGGCAAAAATGGGGGTCATGTCCCTTCCCTACATTCCTAGAGTGCTGCATTGTTTTCTGCACCCATATAGAGGCATCCAGGCTCCATTTCTTGCAAAGCCACAAAAATCTTGACCCTTAAAATATATTTCCTCTCAGTTCCTTCCTTTCTCTAAGAAGCCAGGCTTGGATTTTGGTCATTGCTGAGAAGCCAAGGTATTTGAACCTACTATCTGACTTAGGAACAAACTTAGTTTTGGAATTTATTTATAATACAGAATGAGAAGAGCAGTACTAGATGCACAGAAAAGGACAGAAGGAATAGATGACAGCAGGGATTAGAAAAATAGGGAGAAAGGGCATATAAAAGATAAAAGTGCTGGTTTCTGACTTTCACCTTTTACTGACCACAAACTTTTGCTTTTGTATGATTATGAAAGCATTCCTTGTTTTATCATCTTCTCTTTCCATGTGCACATTGGGTGCTAGTTAAATATCTGATCACCGGTTGACGAAGAGAATTAAGATTTTAGTGGAGTCACATTACTTTTCTCTAAATTTTGCTTTTCCATATCAATTATTCTCTTCACACTTGCCTGGGAGATAATGGATAATAAGAACTTATTAATATTCACTTGTTCAAATAACTATCTACTGATGACTTCAATGTTTTTTGAATTGTTCTAGATGGAAAGCCACAGAGAATGAAGCATGTAGTATAACATTGGAGATGAGCCACACCAAATAACTAGATACAAAGAACAAGTCTTCCAGGGTATACTAGAAAGTATACTGCTATGAGAACACAGATGAAGAATACTCTAATTTGTAAGTGCTGTGAAAATTTCATGGTGAAGTTCTATGAAAAAGCAGGATTTGATCTAGGATTTGAAACTCCAAGCACCTACAGATGGAAGTTAACATTTTACTAAGAAGGATAAGAAATGTCATTGCCAGTATTTTCTCTTATTCCATACCAGTTCTGTGTCATTCTTATAAAATAAAATCATTTTAATCATGTAACCATGTGAAGAGGGGCATGATCATGTTTTTGAGTTTGTGGTTCAAAGAAAGGGTTCAACTGAACAAAACTATTGGCAGTTTTTAACCAATAGATTAAAACCAATAGTTGCATATGAGTAAGTTCGTTCAGTTCTGTGTGCAAAGTAGATGGCTTGAAGGTGCTTGTGCCAGGGACTGGAGAGATGGCTCAAAAGACTAGAGTTTTGGGGCCGGAGTGATAGCACAGCAGTAGGGTGTTTGCCGTGTAAGAGGCCAATCCAGGACAGACCGTGGTTCGATTCCTGGCATCCCATATGGTTTCCCGAGCCTGTCAGGAGCAATTCTTCTTAGCACAGAGCCAGGAGTAACCCCTGAGCACACTGCATGTGATCCAAAAACCAAAACCAACCAAACAAATAAAAACAAACAAACAAAAAAGGCTAGAGCTTTGTGCTCTAGCTTTGTGCACTAGGATGAGCTCTGAGCTGGAACTAGCCCCTGAGCACCATAGGAGATAGCCTCTAAAAAACAAGAAAGCAAAAACAAAGTTTATTCCATTCTTGTTATTCACTGTCTTATAAGTTCTAAATGATAACTAAACTGGGAAATGGAGATTTCTAAACATTAAAGGAATTCTTGCCTATAATATGTTTATAACACATTCTTTGCTAATGGGAAAGTTCTCTGCTCCCTTAGGGCTATACTCTAAGTACAAACACATTCCACAACGATTAGACTGTCCCCTGCTGCTGCTAAGAGCCCTAAAAGCCTTGGAGATCAATACATGTAATAATTTATCACTGACAGATTAACATTTTCTATTGATTTCTTCTGGGATGGGAATTTGTGCTCTCAAGGAGTTTTTATTCTTTTAATAGACAACAAGGCAATCAGTTATGATTTTAAGTTTTAAAGAACTTTGGCAACAGTTTATATGAAATACACAGAAGAAAAATAACAAAAGACTCTGAATAGTCTCAAAATCTTGCTGAGAGGTACAGAAGTGAATGTGGCTTTCCTGCCTAGACCAGTTGCGAGCTGTGGATCCTCTGAAACAGTTGCCATCTCTTCAGGCATGCTGTTAATTTGTACACCAAGGCAATCTATCTCCAGAGACCAGCAAATAGTTGGTATTTGAAGGATCCATCAGCAAAGAGACTTTCTATCAGTGCTTTTCAAACTTGAATTTGTGACCACATCTCTTGAGGGCCTCCATTAAAAGGCAGATTCTGATTCTGTGGTGAGGGCTGAGATGCTAAAATTCTAATCTGTTTTCCATGATTCCTGGAGAAAATCTCACCTCTTTCCTAGATAGAAAGTATACATGGTGTGACAATGGCAGTGTACTGAGAACTTTAAGTGCCAGAGAGATAGTATAGCAGGTAAAGTTTCCCGCCTTACATGTGACTGACTTGGATTCAGTCCACAGCCAGGTGTGGCACCAACCCCCAAAAACCAAAACACCACTAAATGGCACTAAGTACTGAATCAAGGTCTATGAGCATCAAGAACAAAACCCAAATATAGAATCTGAACTCCTTAGGGGTGAATCTTGTTCATACTTATGTCTTTCTTTGAGGCAATATGGGGAGAAACTAGAGAAAGAAGAGAAAGAAAATAGATCATTTGGTCTGGATAAGACAGCATGTAGGGTTTGCCTCACACATGGCCACGCTGAATTCAATCCTTGACACCAAATGAGGTTCTTCAATACAATCAGATATATCCCCCAAACAAAAAACAACAAAGCAATACAATATATCATTTTTCTATCCCTGCACATTTCAAGCCCCTCCTCTGTGTTAGGCATAATAGGAACAGGGGATATATTATAATAAGAAAAATGGCAGTGAAGTCATCTATTTCGGAGAGCAGATATTAAAAGTGTTCCCACCACCCTATTATTTTTATCAGGGAAACTTCACTCTAAGAGACCCTATAAGGAATGCAGGCAGCCAGCTTTTCCCAGCTGATCAATATTACCCGTCATTGTTCCTTGTGATCAAAGCTACTCTGGCAATGATGTTACTATTCCTGTGTATGAGTCTGGCAGAAAGCCCTAAGATGTGACCTAATTTCTAAATAGCTTGTCCTTCTGCTGAGCTGTTATTAGTAAGACCTGCTTTGGTTTGACTCTACCCCTGTAGACTTTGTACAAATAGACAGGAGGGGAAAGGAGATCCACCTGGGTTAGTTTGTGTGATTAGGTGATCTTTGGGGGATAATAGCTCATGCCCATTATATGAATAGATGATATCAAAACCAGAACACTATATTTTTCCCCTCTGAGTAAAGAGCTCCTGAAAGCCTGGAAGTGGAAGATCATTAGATAATTTGCTGTTAGCTTAAGAAGCATACATCCTGGCATATTTATAGCCATGTTTCCCAATGGGAGAAAGTTTACGTATGGACCTGTATTAGCAACTCATCTATCTGAAAAGTTAAACAATAACATTGCAACATGCTTAAAATGCAATATAGAATGCTTCATAGAAAAGAAATTTACCAGCTTTTGAGGGATTATTGTATGCTGATCAAATGACAGATGGTGTTAAATTCATAATATAGGAGTACTAAAAGAATGTAGGGTCACAGTAAATAGGAAAAATCAGAGTAAAATATGGCACAAGTTATTCTAAATCTAACATAAGAAGGGTACCAGAAAAAAGATCCCAGGCACCAAGAGAAGAAAGTAAGCAAATAAAAAAATACTTTTCAAGCTTTGAAAATCTGCCTTTAATTAATTGTGAAAACATGGGTAGGTTATCATGGTGTCTGGGCCTTATTGCACTAACAGTTGATAAGATTACGGTATCTTTTCTGTCTCTCCTTTTTTGTTTGTTTTGTTTTGTTTTGTTTTGGAGCCATACTGGGCAATGCTCAGGATTTACTCTTGCCTCTGCACTCAGGAATCACTTCTGGCAGTGCTTGGGGGAACCATATGAGATACCAGGGATCAAAAGCATGGGCTACATACAATGCAAGTGACATATCTACTATACTATCTCTCTGGCCCCAAGTGCTGTAACTCTGAGTGTTTACCAAGTACTTAAGGCACCATGAAACAAACTCCTTACACACATTATTTTCTAATCTCCAAGAGGATATTTTTTTGTTTATGTTGGGTATCTAACTTGAGGTCTCAAACATGTAAAGCATATGCTCTGCCAATGAAACACATCCCAGACCCCTTCATTCACAGAAGCCAAAACAAAGATTCAAAGCACTTAAGAATCCTGGTTAAATTTGTGTGACTTATAGGAGGCAATGAGGGCAACTTGACATTATACCTAATGCTTGCAAGATTTACATTTTTAGAATTTTGAGGGTAAATGAAGAAAGGCATTTTTTATTTGTTATTTAAAAAACTTAATTGGAGGGGCCGGAGCAGTGACTTGGTAAGGCGTCTTCTGCCTTGCTGGTGCTAGTCTAGGATGGACCAAGTTTCAAAACCTTGGCATCCTATATGGTCCCCCACACCAGGAACAATTTCTCAGTGCATAGCCAGGAGTAACCTCTGAGCTTCACCAGGTGTTGCTCTCTTCAAAAAAAACTAATTGAAGAATCCCTCACAACATTGGTGACATACCTATTTTATGATTCTTGTCATATTATAGTTTAATTCTGATAAAGGACTTTGTAACTGGTTTCATAATTTAATGTTCAAAAATCTAGGCTGTTCAATTAACAACATACATTTTCCTTCTAAGCTTTATTCTGAGTCACACCAGTATTGACTAGTGACCACTAGGATCCATATAAACTTGAGGTCTTGGAAGTCTGGAGCCTTTGAGCTTCGTACAGCAGCTTCCTCTCACGTGTAGTCACAGCAGGGTTTTCTGTGGTCTCCTTGTTTTGCACTCTGACCCTCCTGAAAGAGGAGAGCTCTATATTAAATCCCTTGTCTAAATGGCATATTAAACCCACCTTGAACCCTCTCGAACTCTTGCAAGCAGGCTAGCAAAGGAAAGTGGTGCAGTGCCACTTTAATTAGCAATTGTTACATGCTGCAATCTATTTAGATATATACATATACATTTCTTTGTATTTTTCTTTGAACTGGCTCCCTTCCATACATTTAAATTCTTGATCTTTTGCAGAAAACAACACAAGCCAACTGGGGTGAAATTCCCTGCACCACTTGAACTTTTTATAGTGCAGTCTTAGAGGCTCTTAGCACTACTTAGAGTGGTCTAAGTATCCCCTGAAACACAGAGTCCAAGCAGAATTTTATTATTAAGCTTTTGCAATGAATTGGCTGAGAAAATTTGGTGGTCCTCTGGGTCTTCTAAGTACCCCCTGGGAGTAGTTTCCAAAAGAAAAAAAATTTCAAGATATTTCTAGTTTCATGTTTAGGCTTATGATTAATTACTTATTTTGAGTTATTTTTTATATTGTAAGAAATTTATTTTATATTTTACATGGGATATCCAATTTCTCCAGCACTGTATATTGAAAGTTGATTTTGTTTCCCAGGAATTTTCTTTGTGCCTTCACTCTCCTTGGGTGTTAGACTGGATATTTTATTCTTATTAATTGCCAGCTGGGGAGACAAAAATATGAACTACTTATGTTCTATTCCTACTTGTGATAACAGTCTTCCAGAAATCCATCAATGGGATTGGTCTAATATAGTTTGCTCTATATTAGTGCATCACAACTTAGTATTTATTACTATCTCTTGATTACTTCTGCTTCATAATCAATTCTCCCTTTTATTATGTAACAAAGCATTTCTATCAAATCCTCTAATTCTCTCTCTTTCTACCAGCCTGATTTTGATATGTCAAAAGTTGAAACTTAGAAAATAAGATTGATATGCATAAGATGAAGAAGATGATAAGAAAAAGTTTAAATTTTATATAGAAGAAGTGGTAAGATATTCATAAAGTAATGCCATTAACTATTACCACGTCCCAATTGGGATTCATTATTTCAGGGCTCTTATGGACATGCATAACTTCCCTTATGGAATTTTAATTTTCAGGTAAGGTCAGTTCATCTCTGTATTATGATACAATCATAAAGACATAGTTACAGCTTTTCAGCTGGAGTTGTGGATAAGACCCTTAAACTCGGCAGACATTTTGGGGCTTCCCTGGGCTTGCTTCAACCTGGGAACTTTGATCTTCTCTGGCATTCATCCCCTGACAGCTTGCCTTGGCTGAGGTGAGTGTTTCCAGGCCAGAGTTGCGGATAAAGCTGACTGCTGGGCCCCTTAGGCTCAGCAGACATTTTGGGGCCTCCCCCAGCTCGCTTCAACCTGGGAACTTTGATCTTCTCTGGCATTAATCCCCTGAGGGCGTGCCTCAGCTGAGGTGTGTCTTTCCAGCCGGAGTTGTGGATAAGACAAACTCTGCTGGGCCCCTTAAGCTCGGCAGACATTTTAGGGCTTCCCCGGGCTTGCTTCAACCTGGGAACTTTGATCTTCTCTGGCATTCATCCCCTGATGGCTTGCCTCGGCTGAGGTGAGTGTTTCCGGGCCAGAGTTGCAGATAAAGCTGACTCTGCTGGCCCCCTTAAGCCCACTTATAAGAAGTAGAAGCAGAGGAGAGCGCCACTCTGCTTCACTTCACGGCCTCACACTCCACCTAGCCAATGAATACCACCACAACACGTAGAAAAACCCACAACATAAGCGTGACAATGGGGAAACTACGCAGACCAACTTCAGCCATAGAGAATGAAGATGGAAACTCTGATGACCCAACAATGGCCAACCACCTAAGCAGTCTTTCAGAAATGGAGTTTAGAGAAGAAATATGAAGGTTGCTCACAGAACTCAAAGAAAGTATAAATCAGAACACTAATAAAAATTAAGAGAATATGAAGATAGAAATCAGAAAACTCCAAACTGAAATATCAGGTCAAATAACAGGTCTGAAAAACTCAGTAGACTAATTGAAGAACATAATGGATGAGCTTTCCAACAGGTTAAAAGCAGCAGAGGATAGAATTAGTGCACTGGAAGATGAGATGCATAACAACTTTACAGAGCTTGGAAAAAAGCCTTAAATCAAAGGATCAGACAATGGAAAAGTTACTCAAAGAATATGAGCAGATGAAAATAGAAGTCTTTGATAAGCTCCACAGAAACAACTTTAGAATCATTGGAGTCCCAGAGACCCAAGAAGAAAATCTCCAGGAAGAATTAATAGTCAAGAACATCATCACAGAGAAACTACCAGAGCTAAAGAAAACATGTGACCAAATCCTGCATGCCCGAAGAGTACCAGCTAAAAAAGACCCCAGGAGAAACACCCCAAGACACATCCTAGTCACAATGATGAATCCCACAGATAGAGATAGAATACTGTAAGCAGCAAGATTGAAAAGGGAAATTACATTCCAGGGAGCATCCTTGAAATTTACAGCAGACCTGTCACCAGAAACACTCAAGGCCAGAAGGCAGTGGTGGGATACAGTGACAAAACTCAATGAAATAAATGCTTCGCCAAGAATACTGCACCCAGCAAAACTTACTTTCAGGTTTGAAGGAAGTATACATGGCTTCACAAATAAACAACAGCTCAAAAACTTTGCAGACTCAAAACCAGCCTTAAAAGAAAAACTGAAAGATCTATTCTAAATACAAGACAGAACAAAAGACACACCAAACTTCTACAGAAAGATGGCAACAAATCCCATGACAATTATTTCTCTCAATGTCAATGGACTAAATGCACCCGTTAAGAGGCACAGAATGGCGAAATGGATCAAAAAACTGAAGCCAACCTTCTGCTGCCTACAAGAAACACACCTGAATAGTCAGAATAAACATAGACTCAAAATCAAAGGCTGGAGGAAAATCATTCAAGCAAACAACACCCTTAAAAAAGCGGGTGGCCATACTAATATCAGATGACACAAACTTTATACTCAGAAAAGTCGTAAGGGACAAAGATGGATATTATGTACTAATCAAGGGATTTGTACAGCAGGAAGAAATCACTCTCCTAAACATATACACACCCAATGAGGGACCAGCAAAGTATTTAATACAATTATTGACAAATCTGAAGAAGGATATCAATAATAACACAATAATTGTGGGAGACCTCAACACAGGCTTGTCAACACTTGATAGGTCAACCAAATGGAAACCCAACAAAAATATACTAGACCTGAAAAAAGAAATGGAAGAAAGAGGCCTAGTAAATATATATAGGACACTCCATCCTCAGAAACCTAGATACACAATCTTTTCCAGCGTACATGGGTCATTCTTCAGGATAGACCACGTGCTGGCACATAAAACATACCTCCATAAAATCAAAAAAATAGAAATTTTGCAGGCTACCTTTGCTGACCACAAGGCTCTGAAGTTAGATGTGAACTACAAAGGGACACAGAAGAAAAAATTCAACACCTGGAAATTAAACAGCCTACTACTGAACAACTAGTGGGTTTGAGATGAAATCAAAGAAGAAATCCAAGATTTCCTGGAAACAAACGACAATGAAAACACAAACTATCAGAACCTATGGGATACAGCAAAAGCAGTACTGAGAGGAAATTTTATAGCTTTGCAAGCTCACATCAGGAAGGAAGAAGGAGCATACATAAATAGCTTAATGACGCAGCTTATAGAATTAGAAAATGATCAACAAAAGAAACTAAAAATAGGGAGACAGAAGGAAATAACAAAGCTGAGAGCAGAAATCAATGAAATGGAAACCCAAAAAACAATCCAAAAGATCAACAAAAGCAGAAGTTTGTTCTTTGAAAAATTAAACAAGATTGATAGACCATTGGCGAAACCCAAAAAGCAAAAGACAGAGAGAAACTTGATAACACATATTAGAAATGGAAAGGGGGAGATCACTACAAATACTGCAGAGATTCAAAGGGTATTCAGAGAATACTTTGAGAAACTCTATGCCACTAAATATGAGAACCTGGACAAAATGGGTAAATTTTTGTACTCATATAACCCTGCATGGTTGAATAAAGAAGATGTAGCATATCTAAACATCCCCATCACTATTGAGGAAATTAAAACCGTAATCAAAAATTTGCTCAAAAACAAAAGCCCAGGCCCTGATGGATTCACGAATGAATTCTTTCAAACCTTTCAAGAGGAACTACTACCAATCCTGACCAGGATCTTTTATGAAATCGAATAAACAGGAACACTTCCAAATAGCTTTTATGAAGCCATCACCTTGATACCAAAACCAGATAGAGATGCTGCCAAAAAAGAAAATTACAGACCAATATCCCTGATGAACACAGATGCAAAGATCCTCAACAAAATACTGGTGAACAGGATCCAGTGCCTCATCAAGAAGATCATTCACTTTGATCAAGTAGGTTTCATCCCAAGAATGCAAGGCTGGTTTAACATCTGTCAATCTATCAACATAATACACAACATAGACAACAAGAAAAATAAAAATCACATGGTCATATCAATAGATGCAGAAAAAGCATTTGATAAGGTTCAACACCCATTCTTGATGAAAACTCTCAGCAAGATAGGAATAAAAGGAACCTTTCTCAATATAGTTAAAGCCATCTACCAGAAGCCAGTGGCAAATATTATCCTCAATGGAGATAAACTAAAATCCCTCCCTCTAAATTCTGGTACAAGACAAGGCTGTCCTCTCTCACCACTCCTATTCAACATAGTACTGGAATTACTGGCTATAGCGATTAGGCAAGAAAAAGATATCAAGGGAATCCAGATAGAAAAGGAAGAAGTCAAGCTCTCACTGTTTGCAGATGACATGATACTCTACTTAGAAAACCCTAAAGACTCTACCAAAAAGCTTCTAGAAATAATAGATTCATATAACAAAGTGGCAGGCTACAAAATTAACACACAAAAATCAATGGCCTTTTTATACACTAATAATGATAGAGAAGAAATGGACATTAAGAGAACAATCCCATTCATATTAGTGCCACGCAAACTCAAATATCTTGGAGTCAACCTGACTAAAGATGTGAAGGATCTATACAAAGAAAACTATAAAACACTGCTCCAAGAAATAAGAGAGGACATGCGGAAATGGAAACACATACCTTGCTCATGGATTGGCAGGATCAACATCATTAAAATGGCAATACTTCTAAAAGCATTGTACAGATTTAACGCGATTCATCTAAAGATACACTTCTTCAGAGAAGTGGATCAAACACTTCTGAAATTCATTTGAAACAATAAACAACCTTGAATAGCTAAAGCACTCCTTGGGAAAAGGAATATGGGAGGCATTACTTTCCCCAATTTTAAGCTGTATTACAAAGCAATAGTTATAAAAACAGCATGGTATTGGAATAAAAACAGACCCTCAGATCAGTGGAATAGGCTTGAGTACTCAGAGAAGGTTCCTCAGACATATAACCACCTAGTTTTTAATAAAGGAGCAAGAAATCCTAAATGGAGCAGGGAAAACCTATTCAACAAGTGGTGTTGGCACAACTGGTTAGCCACTTGCAAAAAAGCGAACTCAGACTCCCAGCTAACACCATGTACAAAGGTAAAATCTAAATGGACTAAAGACCTTGATATCAGATCTGAAACTATAAGGTATATAGAACAACATGTAGGTGAAACACTCCAGGACATTGAGACTAAAGGCATCTTTAAGGAGGAGACAGCACTTTCCAAACAAGTGGAAGCAGAGATAAACAGATGGGACTATATTAAGCTGAGAAGTTTCTGCATTTCAAAGGAAATAGTGCCCAGAATACAAAGGCCACCCACTGAGTGGAAGAAATTATCACCCAATACTCATCAGATAAAGGATTAATATCCAAAATTTACAAGGTACTGACAAAACTATACAAGAAAAAAACAACTGGGCCTGGAGAGATAGCATAGCGGTGTTTGCCTTGCAAGCAGCCGATCCAGGACCAAAGGTGGTTGGTTCGAATCCCGGTGTCCCATATGGTCCCCAGTGCCTGCCAGGAGCTATTTCTGAGCAGACAGCCAGGAGTAACCCCTGAGCACCGCCGGGTGTGGCCCAAAAACAAAAACAAAAAAAAAAGAAGAAGAAAACAACTAACCCCATCAAAAAATGGGGAGAAGAAATGAACAGACACTTCGAAAAAAAAGAAAGGCAAATTACCAAAAGGCACATGAAAAGATCCTCAACATCACTAATAGTCAGGGAGATGCAAATCATAACTACTATGAGGTACCACCTCAAGCCACTGAGATTGGCACACATCACAAAAAAGGAAAACAAGCAGTGCTGGCGGGGATGTGGAGAGAAAGGAACTCTTATTCACTGCTGGTGGGAATGCCGTCTAGTACAACCTTTATGGAAAGCGATATGGAGATTCCTTCACAAACTGGAAATTGAGCTTCCATATGATCCAGCTATACCACTCCTAGGAATAAATGAGAGGGACACAAAAATACAATACAAAAATCCCTTCCTTACACCTATATTCATTGCAGCACTATTTACAATAGCCAGACTATGGAAACAACCTAGATGCCCTTCAACAGATGAGTGGCTAAAGAAACTGTGGTACATATACACAATGGAATACTATGCAGCCATCAGGAGAGATGAAGTCGTGAAATTTTCCTATACATGGATGTGCATGGAATCTATTATGCTGAGTGAAGTAAGTCAGAGGGAGAGAGAAAGACACAGAATGGTTTCACTCATCTATGGGCTTTAAGAAAAATGAAAGACATTTTTAACAGTATCTCAGAGACAAGAGAGATGAGGGCTGGTAGGTGCAGCTCATGACATGAAGCTCATCACATAGAGTGATGAGTGCAGTTGGAGAGATGACTACACTGAAAACTATCATAACAATGTGAATGAATGAGGGAAGTAGAAAGCCTGTCTTGAGTATAGGTGTGGGGGGGTGGGGAGGAGGGAGATCTGGGAAATTGGTGGTGGGAATGTTGCACTGGTGAAGGGGGGGTGTTCTTTACATGACTGTAATCATACAACTATAATCATATTTGTAATCACAGTGTTTAAATAAAGATAATTATAAAAAAAGACATAGTTACAGGCAAAAACACTGTACATATACAACTATCTGGAAATAGTTTTGCAATTAACTACAACTTATCTTATAATTAACTTATCGGCATATTTTATAGTTATACTATGGAGAAATTTTGGGGGGATTTGGGTCAAACCTGGTGACACTCAGGGGTTACTCCTGGCTATGCGCTCAGAAATTGCTCCTTGCTTCGGGCACCATATGGGAGGCCGGGGGACCGAACCATGGTCCATCCTAGGTCAGCAGCTGCAGCCTCTATGGAGAAATTTTTTAAGTAACTGGATCTTAGAGACTGAGGAATCCATTGGGTTGAATTACCTGTCAATCCCCATGAATTGATGGTCATGATTTGAAATCATGCTTGCCAAGGAGTGCCAGACTTAGAAGTTCATCAGGAAAAAGGATTTTCATTGATTAATTATGGCTGTCATGAATGGAGGTGGCAACCTATTAGTATGTGGTGAGGTATTTACTGATCTAAGACCACACCACTATCTTTTTCAGTGAAATAACCTTTTACATTATTCTTGTATCTCTAGCAAGAATACTTTCAGTAAATGTCAACTATTTTTAGAGAATGGCCATTGTATTATTGAACACCTCTTCTATGTATTTCATCCAAATCTAGCTTATTTCCACTTCCAATTTATCTTAATTATACCATATGGAACTGTAGGGGTTTAGTTTATACCTAATTTCATACTTGAGCTTTGACAATATCAAATGATAGCTATTATATAATCTCTTCTCCTGGGATAAATAATAGTATCTTTCAATAGTTTCTCAGTCACAACGTTTTTCAGTGTCTCATCTTCCTACATGTTATTTTTATTTTTCCTTGCTCTGTTTTAAGTGTGAAATTCAAAAAAGAATAAAAACAAATGTTCCAGGGTCCTTCCCAGTGGTGACAGAAGGTGGGGATGCATTCTCTGTAGTACTCATCTGGCAGAGCAGGCCTGATGGTTCATATCAGGGTGTGTCATGCAGTATTTATTGGCTAGGGTGGATGTGACTCACCAGTACCAGGAAGTTCTTAGATGTAACAAGGGCTACATTACAGCCAGCTATATTCAATCCTTACTCTGGGCTCTGTGCTCAGAAATCACTTCTAGTGAGGCCATGTTCACCCTGTGTAAGCCATATACAAGGCAAGTGCCCTACCCGCTGTACTATTGCTCTGACTCTGGAATAAAACACTTTAAACAAGATATGATCATGTAGAATTAATTATGACTCTTTCTATTGGCTTACAATGATTATATTAATAAGCTTAAGTTTGTAACAGAAATATTTCTTGATTATTTCACATTGAATTTTCAGCAATTAAAATGTGTGTTCGGGGCCGGGCGGTGGCGCTAGAGGTAAGGTGCCTGCCTTGCCTGCGCTAGCCTTGGACGGACCGCGGTTCGATACCCCTGTGTCCCATATGGTCCCCCAAGCCAGGAGCAACTTCTGAGCACATAGCCAGGAGTAACCCCTGAGCGTCAACGGGTGTGGCCCAAAAACCAAAAAAAAAAAAATGTGTGTTCATTGTAATTTCTCCATTCTGAATTTATATTTTAATTTTTGTTTTGTTTTGAGGTCTAACCACTAGTGCTTGGGTTTTAATCCTGTCTTTGGGCTCAAGGTTTGCTCTGTACTAGGAGTTCCTCCTGGCATTTTCATGTGATACTAGAGATTGAAGCCTTTCAGCATGTGAAGTATGTATTGTCTAGCTTGTTGAGTTCTTTCTCTGGCCTATATATTTGAAGTTTTATCTTTAGATTGTATCTTCTACTAACTGACCTTTCTATAGTACCTATACAACATATTGTATTTATATTTTCTTTCTATAAAGAAATTGTAATTATGAAAACTGAGATGATGCCTCATGTCACTGTGTCATATGTAGTTTCTGAGCTCACAGTAGTAGGTCACAGAGCCTGGAATTATAACCTGTTATTTTATTTTATTATTAAAAAACATTTGACCATACGAGGATATGCTCAAGGATCACTTCTGGAGATACACTTGGGACCATATTTGGTTTCAGGGATAAAATCTGGGTTAGTTGCATGTAAGATAAGCAACTTAACCTTTGTACTATCTCTCCAGTCCCATATTCAGTTCTTTCTGGCTTTATTATGGCTGTCATATCTTGATAACTTCGTTGATGCTAAAAAAAAGTACAACTGGTAGGACACCTGCCTTACTCATGGCCTACCTGAGTTCAGTTCCTAGCATCCTGTATGGTTCCCCCAAACCCTTCCAGAAGTGATCTCTGAGAACAGAACCATGAGTAACCCCAAAGTTTTGATGTGGCCCCCCCAAACAAAACAAAACAAAAACAACAAAAAGGTAGTGGAATAAAGATAATAGAGATGAGGGCCAAGAGGACTGGTCCATGATAGGAAGCTTGTCACAAAAAGACGTGTGCTGGGGGAAAGGGAGAGAACAGAGGCGAACACTAAGAGAATGATAATTTGAAATGATCATTCTAGACAAGAACTGGGTGCTGAAAGGAGGTAGAGATAGGCTGATACCCCTTCAGTAACAGTATCGCAAACTATGGTGCCTAAAAAAGAATAAGGTTGGGGTAAGAAGAAAGTGAGAGTATGTATGTGTGAAAGAGAGAAAGAGAGAGACTGTTTTAGGGAGGGTGGGAGAGAAACTAAGAACATTGGTGTGAAATGTGCACGGATGAAGAGATGGGTGTTGACTGTATGAAACCATCATAAACAATTCTATAACTGGGTATCTGATGATGATTCAATAAAAAAATTTAAAGGTGAAGGGTATACACTTATAGACTGTTCTTTTGTCAAAGAGTCTTTGTTCTTGGCATTCCAATGAGTGTTAATTCTGATGAGGTACATCATTTAAAGTTTGTCTCGATTTCTCAGGGTCCTTTTTCCATTTATGTTTTATTTTGAGGGGCACACCCAGCTATGCTCAGGGCTTGTTCCTGGTTCTGAGCAGAGAGACCATTCCTGGCAGTCTAGTGGGTAGGGGTGGGGGAAATCATATTCGGTGCTGGGGATTCAAGCTGTATTGGCTGTGTGCAAGGCAAGTGCCTTAACCACTGTATTTTTTTCAGCCCATCCTAATGACTTTCTGTGGAATCCTAGGGTGATCTATTTAACTGTTCAGTAGCAACCTGCTTAGCTATTCTATCAAACTTTACTGAGGATGAATAGCTAGTGTATCACTATTAATTCCAGAGCCCACACTTAAGGACATTTGTCTCTTCTCTGGTTTCTGGTATTTTTCACCAAAAGGCTCAGGGGTAGCTACAGTAGTTCTAATTTTACATCTGTCTGCATGTTCAGTTTTCTGGGATGAATGTGGGAGGGGAAAAGTTGGCCACATTTAAGCCAGTTAAGTGCTTTCAAAACCATATTCCTTCCTCTAATTCTTTTATTTTCTCATAACAATGTTATTTCTTCCATTTCCAATTTGTAGGCAAGAAGCAGAACTTTTCTTTAGTGGGTGGATTAATGGAATAGATGCACTCGGCAAAGTTTCCAGTAATTTCTGCTAAGTAAATTCTAAGTGAACTGTTCAGGCCTCAACAAAGGCAACAAATATATTAAATGCACTTCCCCCAAAGCTCAGCCCACTTTATTATTTTTTTAACATGGTAATGATTTTCTTTCTTTTCCTTTTTTATTTAAAGAAAATGCATCACATAATTGACATAACTGATCATAACACATTTGTTTCCAGATAAGGGAAAGCAAAGTTACTGAAAAAAATAAAAAGAAAAACTAAAAAATAAAATGGAAAAGAAGAAATAGGAAAGAAGAAAAAGTTTAGTAGCAAGTATATTTGTGAAAATTACTGTATCTCCAATAGAGTCATTAATACAATAGCAGAAGGTTTAGTAAGCCTTTTTTTAAAGATAAGAAATACAATAAAAAGGTGTGTGTGTGTGTGTGTGTGTGTGTGTGTGTGTGTGTGGTAGTGGTGGTTGTTGTTTGCATAGGCACACCAAATTATGGGGAAAATAGAAAGGAAAAACCTTTGGCCTAAAAACAGGGAGACCCTAATCATGAAGTATCCTGGGATAAGACCAACTCTAGGCTCCAGGCATATTAAGTTGTCTAACCCCAAAGTCTTTCTCTGTGATCACAGTAAAAGCTCTTCACAATCATGGTTGTTGCTGTCAGGTTTCAGTAGTTAGAGATCCTGGTTTCTGTATAAATCCTATATTGAAGTCAGGGTGATGCGGAGTGTCTTATAGTTTCATTTCACCATTAGGTAGCAATGCAGAGAACCTTCCATGAAAGCAGGCTGTTGCTGTTACTAAGTCATCAGGGTGTCATATGATCCCACTCTAGAGCAAGTCCCTGCCAGGTCAAAAGTAGGGCCTTCTCTGGTAAAGTCTAATTCCTGGTGCTGGTTTAGAAAACCATGCTGTTTTTATATATGGGATTCAAGGTTCAGGGGTAACTGGTCAATGACTTCTGAAGCCCAAGCCAAGTCTCTATGACAAGTGTTCAGGGTATAAGGCCCCACTGCAATATAAAATTTATGTGTTCCTATCTCTATTAGATAAGACTTGTTTGCACACATAAGATTTTCCCATTTTAATGTGCCTATGCAAAAAGGAACAATGCCACATGGTACTACTGGTGCATATGGAGGTGAAAATAACAAGCTAAATAATCCCTATAACCTGGTTCTAACATGAACTCAGAACACTAGAGAAACTTATCTACTAGAATTCCCTACGAAACAAATCCCCCCAAATGGGGGAAATTGCCATTACATAAGAATATAGTCAATGAGGGTTATACTTATTCAATAATACGTCTAACAAAATATTAAATGAAAATATACATGTTTGTTGGGGACTGTGACTTGTTTGAGGTCATTTTGCTGTTCTTTCTGCCATAATCCAGCCTTTCACCTAAAGGCTACATGCAGTCTTGCTGTAAGTTCTTGGGCCAAAGAGAAAGGAAAATGCAGCTGCAGGAGATAATTAATCTTGTAGCCCGGAGGAGAGCAACACGGCCCAGTACCATTCCCAGAAATGAGGCCTTACTCCCTTAACCATATCCCTGAGTTAACAAGGCAGTTATTATGTGTATATGTTACATTGTCTGTACAAAATTATTTCTGTAAGAACATTGCCCCCACCTTATATCTGTTAAAAGTTTAGGAATGCAGCTAGAAGGACACTAGAAATTTCCATGGAAACAGCACGTTCATCATAACTTGAAGGTCATCCAGCCCCTAGCCCACTGCCCACTTCCTTATTTAGAGAATGATTTACTTTCTTTGTTCCTTGTAACCTGATATGTATTCTTGCCTTGTATGGACCTTCGCACCAAAAGTGTGATTGACATTATCTTTGTACTGCCCCCTTCTCCTTCACTATATAAGAAGGAGCTGTAGTCAAATAAAGTGGCCTTTGAGCAGTGAGATATTGCCTTAGGTCTTTATTATTAACCTCTCTCAGATTTTTTACAGGTGTGGTTGCTCTTCTACTCAGCAAAATAGGAGTGCGGTTGTCTGAGAAGCCTTCCCAGCTAATTCCTGCTGGCCGGGTCCCCCCTGGGGGGGCTTCAGGACCCCGCACATGTTCCCTTTAAGTCTTTTGAAATAGTCTGGGCAGGGAAACAAAATTCTGAGCACAGCCTCAACTTGCGATTTGGTTTTATGGAGTCTAAAAAATGGCTCCCAGCAGTCACTTATCAAGAAATTTCCTAGAGCTGGGAGCTTCTCAGAAACTGAATCTGGTGTTGAGCAACAGTCCACAACAAAGGGAGATGGGGAAAAGGAGCCACCAAGAGCAAATCAGTAGCAGTGGCAGTGCCAGCTTCTTCTCGAACTGAGAATCTATCTTTTCATTTTGGGAGCTGCTTGGCAGCTGACTGGGGGGCGGAAGGGGGGATGTTCAACTTCCTGATGAGTTAAATCTGAGGATAAAAAGGGTTAAATGGGAGAGGATAACAGGTGGGGGATGAGAGAGTGAAGGGCTAGAAAAGAATTTTTAAGGTGGTAAGTGAAGGGGAGGAGAGGTTATATATAATAGGGGGAAGGGAGTATACAACATAGACAGACATTATGTATATTATAGATTGACAATAGATAAACATTGAGTTGGCCAACACATACATTTATGTGCACACATAGACAGACACTGAGGATTGGTCCATGAGTCACAGTTAAAACCTGACCCAGGTGAAATAGGCAGAACATTTAAAAATGATAAAGCTGGCAAGTCAGATGTAAAGGATTTCCATTTTGTAGGCCAATCATGATTGGTGAGGGTAAACTTTACTGAATAAAGGCTTTGTGGACAGATTGTGTATAGAGCATTCTTAAAAACAATAATAATTTTCAAGTCTATAAGACTAAATACTATGGTAATGAGCATTGTAAGAGGAGTCTACACCATGAAACATCACCTAGAGCAGGGGTCAGCAACCTGCAGGTCTTGTGAAGCTTTGCCGCAGCTCCAACATCTGAGCCAATAACAGGGGGGTGGGGAGTAGTATCACTTAAATATTTTAATTGGATATTAATTTATACAAATATATTTTACATTGTTAAGTGAAAAAGTTCTTTTTTTTAGATCAACAGCTAACTTCATGATCCTGTATATAGCAGTAAGATAAGAAACAACGTATGCAGTGTTAATTTGTTTTAAATGTCACAATGGTTTTGCCACACTCAGTTTTTTTTCCTTCGGGGGAAAAAAAAAAAAGGCGGTCCAAGCCGCTTTTTATGTCTTTCTTTTTGTTTTGTTTTGTTTTTAGGCCACACCTGGCAGTGCTCAGGGGTTACTCCTGGCTGTCTGCTCAGAAATAGCTCCTGGCAGGCATGGGGGACCATATGGGACACCGGGATTCGAACCAACCACTTTTGGTCCAGGATTGGCTGCTTGCAAGGCAAACGCTGCTGTGCTATCTCTCCAGGCCCTGCTTTTTATGTCTTAAAGGTTTCAGACCCCTGGAGAGGGTCTCGAACATCCAGGTTCCTTTCCTAAAAGCAATCTAAAATCATGAGCATTATGATATAATGTTAAACTACCTACAATTAAAAACAGACTATAATAACATATTCAATGAATGAGCTCTGTAACAGGAGTTCAGTTACATGCATGCAGTTGCATATTCCATTGCTATCTGCGGACATAAACATTAGATTATATTAACAGGCATAATCAAGTAGAAAGTGAATAAATTAGAATTTTTGTCATGACATCATAATGAGCTCTGTCTTCTGAGTCTAATATATTATAGTATTACAATGTGGAATGGGGTGACCAACATATATCTTCAAGTACCACTATGAACACAAAAATCAAAGAGTTATCAAAGACATATTAAAATTAAGACATTAAAACTACTTATAGTGAGCATTGTAGAGGGAGTCCATGGCTTCCAAATGCACTCTTCACCTGTTTCTGTGGATAAAAGCATTAGAAAATTATTATAGATATCTATAAAGAGCACTTAATTGGACACCTGCTCAATCTAAACAGCTGTATCCATTCTTGATGGGAGAGTTTAATCCATTGACATTTAAGGAAACTATTGACATAAAGGGTTGTTGTGCATTATATTGTATAGGGTTGTTGTTGTTACAATTGGGGATTTAGCTTGTGTAATTGCTATTTGAGTAGTTCATTTAGGGTTGGTTTGGTTAGTGCAAATATTGACTTTTGCAATATTTTTAACCTGAGAATGTTTTTAACCTTCCCTCCCATGTAAGTAAGAGTTACACTGGGTAGTGGACTCAAGGTTAAAAGTTTCTTTCATTCAGTAGTTTGAATATGTCATTCCACTTTTTTCTTACCTGGATTGTTTCAAATTGAAGATTTGGTTTGATGCTTATGTTGTTTCCTTTATACTTGAGGGTATTTTTTCTCCCTTATTGCTTTAAAGAGTTGAGGCTGGAGCGGTGACACAAGTGGTAGGGCATTTGCCTTGCATGTGCTGACATAGACAGACAGCAATTAGATCCCCCAGAGTCCCATATGGTTCCCCAAGTCACGAGAGATTTCTGAGTGCATAACCAGGAGTAACCCCTGAGCATCACTAGGTATAGCCCCCCCCCCAAAAAGAATTGCTCTCTCTTTGTTTTTTGCCACTTGTATTACCAAATGTCTTGATATTGTTCTTTTATGGTCTGTTTTATATGGCACTCTTTTTGCCTCTTGAATTTGTAGAGAAACCTCTTTCCCAAGGGTGGGGAAATTCTCTGTTATTATCTTCCTCACTATTTGTTCTTCCCCTTTCCCATTTTCTTCTTCTGGAATTCCTATAATTTGGAAATTATTTCTTCTGTCTTTTTTCATTATGGACTTTATATTTTCTTCCAGAGTTTTGTATTTCCTTTTTTTTTTTTTTGACTTCTTTATCACTGCTGGCTTGTAATTTGTCTTCAATTCTGTGTAATTCTACAATTATGGATTTCTTTTTTTTAAAATTTATTTAAACACCTTAAATACATACATGATTGTGTTTGGGTTTCAGTCATGTAAAGAACACCACCCATCACCAGTGCAACATTCCCATCACCAATGTCCCAAGACTCCCTCCTCCCCACCCGACCCCCGCCTGTACTCTAGACAGGCTCTCCATTTTCCTCATACATTCTCGTTATTAGGACAGTTCAAAATGTAGTTATTTCCCTAACTAAACTCATCACTCTTTGTGGTGAGCTTCCTGAGGTGAGCTGGAACTTCCAGCTCTTTTCTCTTTTGTGTCTGAAAATTATTATTACAAGGGTGTCTTTCATTTTTCTTAAAACCCATAGATGAGTGAGACCATTCTGCGTTTTTCTCTCTCTCTCTCTGACTTATTTCACTCAGCATAATAGATTCCGTGTACATCCATGTATAGGAAAATTTCATGACTTCATCTCTCCTGACAGCTGCATAATATTCCATTGTGTATATGTACCACAGTTTCTTTAGCCATTCGTCTGTTGAAGGGCATCTTGGTTGTTTCCAGAGTCTTGCTATGGTAAATAGTGCTGCAATGAATATAGGTGTAAGGAAGGGGTTTTTGTATTGTATTTTTGTGTTCCTAGGGTATATTCCTAGGAGTGGTATAGCTGGATCGTATGGGAGCTCGATTTCCAGTTTTTGGAGGAATCTCCATATCGCTTTCCATAAAGGTTGAATTAGACGGCATTCCCACCAGCAGTGGATAAGAGTTCCTTTCTCTCCAAATCCCCGCCAACACTGTTTATTCTCATTCTTTGTGATGTGTGCCATTCTCTGGGGTGTGAGGTGGTATCTCATCGTTGTTTTGATTTGCATCTCCCTGATGATTAGTGATGTGGAACATTTTTTCATGTGTCTTTTGGCCATGTGTATTTCTTCTTTGTCAAAGTGTCTGTTCATTTCTTCTCCCCATTTTTTGATGGGGTTAGATGTTTTTTTCTTGTAAAGTTCTGTCAGTGCCTTGTATATTTTGGAGATTAGCCCCTTATCTGATGGGTATTGGGTGAATAGTTTCTCCCACTCAGTGGGGGGCTCTTGTATCCTGGGCACTATTTCCTTTGAGGTGCAGAAGCTTCTCAGCTTAATATATTCCCATCTGTTAATCTCTGCTTTCACTTGCTTGGAGAGTGCAGTTTCCTCCTTGAAGATGCCTGTAATGTCCTGGAGTGTCTTGCCTATGTGCTGTTCTATATATCTTATGGTTTTGGGGCTGATATCGAGGTCTTTAATCCATTTGGATTTTACCTTCGTACATGATGTTAGCTGGGGGTCTAAGTTCAATTTTTTGCAAGTGGCTATCCAATTGTGCCAACACCACTTGTTGAAGAGGCTTTCCCTGCTCCATTTAGGATTTCCTGCTCCTTTATCAAAAATTAGGTGATTGTATGTCTGGGGAACATTTTCTGAGTTTTCAAGCCTATTCCACTGATCTGAGGACCTGTCCTTATTCCAATACCATGCTGTTTTGATAACTATTGCTTTGTAGTACAGTTTAAAGTTCAAAAAAGTAATTCCTCCCATATTCTTTTTCCCAGTGATTGCTTTAGCTATTCGAGGGTGTTTATTATTCCAAATGAATTTCAAAAGTGTCTGATCCACTTCTTTGAAGAATGTCATGGGTATCTTTAGAGGGATGGCATTAAATCTGTATAATGCCTTGGGGAGTATTGCCATTTTGATGATGTTAATCCTGCCAATCCATGATCAGGGTATGTGTTTCCATTTCCGTGTGTCCTCTCTTATTTCTTGGAGCAGAGTTTTATAGTTTTCCTTGTATAGGTCCTTCACATATTTAGTCAAGTTGATTCCAAGATATTTGAGTCTGTGTGGCACTATTGTGAATGGGGTTGTTTTCTTAATGTCCATTTCATCCTTATTACTATTGGTGTAGAGAAAGGCCATTGATTTTTGTGTGTTAATTTTGTAGCCTGCCACCTTGCTATATAGGTCTATTGTTTCTAGAAGCTTTTTGATAGAGTCTTTAGGGTTTTCTAAGTAGAGTATCATGTCATCTGCAAACAGTGAGAGCTTGACTTCTTCCTTTCCTATCTGGATTCCCTTGATATCCTTTTCTTGCCTAATCGCTATAGCAAGTATTTCCAGTGCTATGTTGAATAGGAGTGGTGAGAGAGGACAGCCTTGTCTTGTGCCAGAATTTAGAGGAAAGGCTTTCAGTTTTTCTCCATTGAGGATAATATTTGCCACTGGCTTGTGGTAGATGGCCTTCACTATATTGAGAAAGGTTCCCTCCATTCCCATCTTGCTGAGAGTTTTGATCAAAAATGGATGTTGGACCTTATCAAATGCTTTCTCTGCATCTATTGATATGATCACGTGGTTTTTATTTTTCTTGTTATTGATGTTGTGTATTATGTTGATAGATTTACGGATGTTAAACCAGCCTTGCATTCCTGGGATGAAACCTACTTGATCGTTGTGGATGATCTTCTTAACGAGGCATTGAATCCTATTTGCCAGGATTTTGTTGAGGATCTTTGCATCTGCATTCATCAGCGATATTGGTCTGTAATTTTCTTTTTTTGTAGCATCTCTGTCTGGTTTAGGTATCAAGGTGATGTTGGCTTCATAAAAGCTATTTGGAAGTGTTTCTGTTTGTTCAATTTCATGAAAGAGTCTTGCCAAGATTGGCAGTAGTTCCTCTTGGAAAGTTTGATAGAATTCATTAGTGAATCCATCTGGACCTGGGCTTTTGTTTTTCGGCAGACATTTGAGTACTGTCTTAATTTCATCAATGGTGATGGGGGTGTTTAGAAATGCTACATCCTCTTCCTTCAACCGTGGAAGATTTTAAGAGTCCAAGAATTTATCCATTTCTTCCAGGTTCTCATTTTTAGTGGCGTAGAGTTTTTCAAAGTAGTTTCTGATTACCCTTTGAATCTCTGTCATATCAGTAGTGATCTCTCCTTTTTCATTCCTGATACGAGTTATCAAGTTTCTCTCTCTCTCTTTCTTTGTTAGGTTTGCCAGTGGTCTATCAATCTTGTTTATTTTTTCAAAGAACCAACTTCTGCTTTCGTTGATCTTTCGGATTGTTTTTTGGGTTTCCACTTTGTTGATTTCTGCTCTCAGCTTTGTTATTTCCTTCTGTCTTCCTATTCTTGGGTCCTTTTGTTGAGCATTTTCTAGTTCTATTAGCTGTGTCATTAAGCTACTCAGGTAAGCTCCTTCTTCCTTCCTGATGTGTGCTTGCAAAGCTATAAATTTTCCTCTCAGTACTGCTTTTGCTGTGTCCCATAAGTTCTGATAGTTTGTGTCTTTATTGTCATTTGTTTCCAGGAACCTTTTGATTTCCTCCTTGATTTCATCTCGGACCCACTGGTTATTGAGCATGAGGCTGTTTAACTTCCAGGTGTTAAAGTGTTTCTTCTGAGTCCCTTTGGAGTTCACAAATAATTTCAGAGCCTTGTGGTCAGCGAAGCTAGTCTGCAAAATTTCTATCCTCTTGATCTTATGGAGGTATGTTTTATGTGCCAGCATGTAGTCTATCCTGGAGAATGTCCCATGTACATTGGAGAAGAATGTGTATCCAGGTTTCTGGGGATGGAGTTTCCTATATATATCCACTAGGCCTCTTTCTTCCATTTCTCTCCTCAGGTCTAGTATATTCTTGTTGGGTTTCAGTCTGGTTGACCTATCCAGTGTTGACAAAGCCGTGTTAAGGTCCCCCACAATTATTGTGTTGTTGTTGATATTATTTTTCAGATTTGTCAACAGTTGTATTAAATATTTTGCTGGCCCCTCATTCGGTGCATATATGTTTAGGAGAGTGAATTCTTCCTGCTCTACGTACCCCTTGATTAATATAAAATGTCCATCTTTGTCCCTCACAACCTTCCTGAGTATAAAGTTTGCTTTATCTGATATTAGTATGGCCAGTCCAGCTTTCTTATGGGTGTTGTTTGCTTGGATAATTTTTCTCCAGCCTTTTATTTTGAGTCTATGTTTGTTCTGACTATTCAGGTGCGTTTCTTGTAGGCAGCAGAAGGTTGGATTGAGTTTTTTGATCCATTTAGCCACTCTGTGTCTCTTAACTGGTGCATTTAGTCCATTGACGTTGAGAGAAAGAATTGTCCTGGGATTTAACGCCATCTTTATTTCGAAATTTGGTGTGTCTTTTGGGTAGTCTTGTCTTAGATTAGGTCTTTCAGTTTTTCTCTTAAGACTGGTTTTGTGTCTGTGAAGTTTCTGAGCTGTTTTTTGTCTGTGAAACCATGTATTCTTCCGTCAAACCGGAAAGTGAGTTTTGCTGGGTATAGTATTCTGGGTGAAGCATTCATTTCATTCAGTCTTGTCACAATATCCCACCACTGCTTTCTGGCATTGAGTGTTTCTGGTGACAGGTCTGCTGTAAATCTCAGGGAAGCTTGCTTGAACGTGATTTCCCCTTTTGATCTTGCTGTTTTCAGAATTCTGTCTCTATCTGTGGGATTTGTCATTGTGACTAGGATGTGTCTTGGGGTGGTTTTTCTGGGGTCTCTTTTGGTTGGTACTCTTCGGGCATGCAGGATTTGATCACATATATTCTTTAGCTCTGGAAGTTTCTCTTTAATGATGTTCTTGACCGTTGATTCTTCCTGGAAATTTTCTTCCTGGGTCTCTGGGACTCCAATGATTCTTAAGTTGTTTCTGTTGATCTTATCATAGACTTCTATTTTCATCTGTTCCCATTCTTTGACTAATTTTTCCATTGTCTGCTCATTTGCTTTAAGTTTTTTGTCCAATCTCTCCTGCTGTATGGAATTGTTATGTATCTCATCTTCCACAGCACCAAGTCTATTCTCAGCTTCTGATACCCTGTCCCAGAGCTTATCCATTTTGTCATTCACTTCGTTTACTGACTTTTTCAGTCCTGTTAGTTGACATGTTATTTCAGTTTGGAGTTTTGTGATTTCTGTCTTCATATTTTCTTGGTTCTTATTAGTGTTCTGTTCAACTCGATCCATGGTTTCTTGGAGTCCATTGAGCATCTTCCATATTGCTAGTCTAAAGTCCTTATCTGAGAGGTTGATTAGTTGGTTGGTCATTATCTGGTCCTCAGAATTGTCATCTTCATTCTCTATGTCTGATGCTGGCCTGTGTTGTTTCCCCATTGTCACACTTGTATTGTGTGTTTTTCTACGTGTTGTGGTGGTATTCATTGTCTATATGATGCAGGCAGCACACTCCTCTGGCTCCTCCCTTTCTGGATGGGCTGACTTGCCTCTAAGGGAGGGGAGTCCTCCGTGGATGAAGCCTCACACTGGGTCAAATCTTAGGCCCGAGCATGCAACAGAGAAGACAGTTCGGAGAGAAATGTTTGCTTCTATGATATAGCGCCGTTCTTAGTGTGATTTTTTTCTTCTTGTTGCAATGGAGTTCTTTCCTTAGAAAGAGTGCACGGCCGCTTAGCGAAGCAGAGATGCCGTGCTCCGCTGGAGCCTCTTTTTGCCCCACTCGCAAGAGTTTCACGCAAGAGGACAGTAGACAGACATATACATGTCAAACTCACAGTTTTTCACAGTTGGGCCCCACTGGGCCGGTGTACTTTCGTGGGTTTTCCCCGCTTGTTGTCACACACAGGGAGCCAATTATGGCTTTCTAACATGGTTTTTAGCTTCATCTGTTCCATTTGTATGGATTCTCTCATCTTCTGAAAGAGTTATTTGAGTTGGTTGAATTGTTCATCTATAGATTTCTTAATTTTGAAGTCTAGTGACTCCTTGATTTCCATTGCTAAATCATTAAGTGTTGATTTTAGGTCCTCATCTATAAGATTCAGAGTTTGGGTGGACATGTAAATTTGCCAAGATTTCTCTCTGTATCCCCCATAATAGATGTCTTCTTTAGCTTCCCTACTGATCTTTGAATTTAGTGGTTTGGAGTTTTGGAGTATCAGAGTGTTTAAGAAAGTGATCTATTAAATTGTTTGTATGAAATGTGGCTCAAAGTATATCTTCTTAGAGGTTATTTTTCTAAACTATCAAGGTTGTCTAAATATGGTAAAAATATTGCATACTTTTTTTTATTGATTTGTTCAGCTGGTTTTTGAGCTGTATATTTTCTAAGAGAAATAAATACTAGATCAAATCTGCCAGGAAGTCTATGATATAAGTTGAAATGACTTCTTGGTTTAGGAAAAGGAGAATTGATCAGAAAGAAAGGAGTTTCAGTAACGGCACTGGAACCCTGAAGAAGGCTGAGGGAAGGCTGTAAAAGAGGCCCAGTTTGAGTTTTGTGGAGGGGATTAGGACTGGAGCCTCCCTGTTCCCACTCAGACACAGGCCTGACTGTCCCCAGGGAATAAAGATTCAGCAATGGCACTGGGACCCAGACGGAGGCTGGGAAAAGACCCAATCAGACAGCCCATTTGCGTTTGGTGGAAAGGATTAAGGCTTGAGGTTCCCTATTCCCTCCCCAATGCAAACCTGCTCAGCCCACTTTAAATAAATTTTACTTGGCCACTATTTACTCTTTCAGTTGATATGCATTAGAATTATCCCATTAATTAAACCAGGAGTGGGTTTTATTTCTATTTTTCTCAAGGCTTTATTAGAGGTGTTAGAATATATAGAGAAGGTGTATTTGATATTGCATCATACATATTATATTATACTCTTTTTACTTAAAATTTTGTTATGAGCATAATACAAAGGCATTATATATAAGCTAGGGAACAATCAATATGCTGACAAAATTTAATTAGAATTCAATTTCTTTTATTGTACGACATAGTTTCCATTATATTGAAACATGATGTTTTGCATATTAAATTCCAAATTTGTGTACTTTTGACCTTATTTTGAATTAAATTTTTAATGGAAAGTATTGTGACTTGCAAAGTTATTCATAGTTAAGTTTTAGGCATACCATGTTTCAGCACCAATTTCATCACCAGGGTAAATCTCCCTCCATGAATGTTCCCAGAATTCATCCCATATGACCTCCACCCCAGCCTACAATCATAGTATGCACCTTTTTAAGTTTGGTTGTTAAGGTTTTGATCTCATGATTTAATTGTTGTTGACTCTGTGGTTTGGATATTTAGTTCTGTCCTTCTTTAACAGCACCAATGTACCTCAGTCCCATTGACCCTTTGTACCCAGTTATTTCACATCTGTCTTTCTCCTCTTCCACTCAATTTCTTTCTTCTCTTCACTATACTCTGGGGTCAAGAGTGTTATAAACACCCCCTTTAATCCCTTTATGCTGGACTGATTTTTAAAACAATACCATCGAATTCTGGTCCTGGGAGCTAACATTCTGGTTGAGACATTCAACTCTAGGATTCTCCACTGACCATATTTTTTTTGGTACTGTTTAAACTCATATCTACTTGGTGGTCTCTCCTAGCAGCATTTACCCAGATGACAGCTATTCCTTTCATCTCTATTTGTTCCCATCTCTATTAAATTCCAGATATACTAGTTTTGCAATTTCCAGAATACTGTGTAGTAAAGACAATGCTGTGTGTTTATTATCTCATTTTATATTCCTGGGCAGATGTGGAGTTATTATCTCAGTTTCCCTCACACATTTAAGTTGTGACAGTTACCAAATCCTGGACAACATAAGAATGAGAAAAAGAATATGATACTTCAAGGCAGTTAAGAGAGAACTTAAATTCTGTCTATAAATCAGGAAGCATAGAAATCTAAGACTATGATTACAAGATGGAATTACTGGATTCTGATTTTCTTCTAGAGGAAAGTGGCAAATTGACACTGGGCACCTTTTTTTGAAGATAAGAAAATAAACCAACAATACTATTATTTTTGCAAGCTTATCCTATCTTGATTAATAATACTTATGCCATGCCTTCTTATTTTGATATCTCTATAATTATGTTATTTGGAATGACTTCCTGCTTTCAAACCCTGTTGCAAATTGTTATTAACTTTGGAGTCCCTCCATATTATTAGAATATTGTGCTCAGGTTTCTATCCTGAGTTAATGGATGGATCTTGGCACCAGTAAGGAAAATAATAAAGGAGGAGGAGCAGTTTATTAAACAAAGAAGGAACTTTCCAAATGTTTATGATGAATTTAAAAATGGAATAGCCAGGCAGAAATGTCCAAGAGACATTTGATTATATATGAGTCTGAAGATCAAGAGAGATTCTATGTTAAAGAAAGATTGAGCTTGAAATCTGGGAAACCAAGATTAGTTTGTTGTTCAACATTTATAAAGCAAAATTTAATTTTGAAAAGAAAATCAGGGTGTTATGCAATCAAAGCTTTGAGTAGACATGAAAATGTCTTTGAAGGTAGAATTGCCTGCTTTTATTACTGAGGCAAATTTCTCTGGAAAAGTTTAGCTTTGATCATGTTAAGAGAAAACATAAACCGGCAAATTTAATTTAAAAGACTCTTTAGTTTTTATATTCCTAGCTTACAAACCAAAGTATTTTGACTACATCAATCTAAAGGATTGAAAAATTTTCAAGGATTTTTATACATTATTGTAGAAATTAATCATCTTCTCTTTTCTATGTTTTGCTTCTGCAGATGACTGCTCTTTAAGGGTAGTTTTAATATTCTCATAAAATAGTATCTTAAATTTTATTACTATTTTCACAGTTATTTAAGTGATACTTGGAATGCTATCATTGTTCAGTAGGGATATATACTTGAAGTCTTTAGAAGAACTCGGATGTTTCCCAACACAGATTCTATTAAATCTCTTCAGCCTCAATGACTCATCATAGGTATAAACCACTGGAGTAGCTCTCATTCTGAAGTATAATCCTTTCTGAAATCAGTTAAAAGTGAAAAACATATGATTTATTTTTCCTGTAAAGATATTATCAATGATTATACTGTCAAATGCAACTCACTGTGCTGGTTGAATATAGTTTTTGTTTGGAAAAGGAGTATATACAAATGCATTTTCAGTAACTAATTTTGTCACAGATCATGTCATGGATGCCATGATAAGTAATTTAACTTTTTATTAAGTCTTTGGAAAAGTTAAGGGCTTATTATGTATGTTCTCAGTATTGTAAGTTGGTAGTAAAAAGCATTCTAGGTAGTGAATGATGGCCCACCATGCAGACTGAGCAGCTTGATGATCCTTGAATATTAAAGCCATAATTGATAGAGTGAAAGGACAGACAAGGACAGGCACCCTGCCCTGTGTAAAGGGCACCACTCCAGGGTGACATCTGCTAATGAGTTGCTCCATAGCATTTTGTCCTACTAAAAAAATTTTCTTTGTGAGTGTCCTATCTTTTTGAGTGTCCTATCCATATGTTTGTTCACTTGTTCAGCTTTCTTTTCATCAAGTTGGTCAAAACCTTCATGTGTCCTATAAATATAGGATGCTCTCCTATTCTAGAGAAATTATTATCATATTAGCATTTGACTTGCTGGCCTGTCTCCAAGTGCCTATTATAGTACTTTTGACCAGAGTAGGATTTTATATAACACCATCAATGTCTACAGTGATGCTGCACAACAGAGTTTAAGTTTTGGATTTATGAATGAAGCAGCAGAGTTTGGGAAAGGTTAAGTAAATTGTTTCAGGCTACAGCAGGTGAGTATGGAGTCAGATTCAAAGTCAGTGCTGTCTCTCTAAAGAGTTTATATATCTAGGAAATATTGCATTTCTCAGTCCTCCTTGTGCCTTCTTCTCCAATTCTTCTGTGAACCTAATGAACCTAGAATTATCAATGTCTTGAGCCAGTCCTCAGGAGAATTTGATAAGCTATTTTCTAGTTTATCTATTGAGAGAATTGAGGATTCTCCAAACCTGGACTTGAAATAGTCTCACATTTATTTTGGAGCTCCAGCCTCCTTTTAGTGGCTTTGTCAGTGGCATGCATGTTCAGTGTGGACTTGTGGTTGTTTGTGTCTCTAGACTCTGAACTAGGCCCTAACTTTAACTCATCAGATGTGAGGATGTTATTAAACCAGTTACCTCTCTGGTTGAAACATGAATTATACAATCAAGTATATTAAGAGTGACCTGCTTTCTGAGGGCTTGTGTGGACTTGCTAATTAGATCTTGGATCATATCTTAGAAATATGAAGCATATTCATTCAAGTCAATAAACACTTATTGAATGCCTTTAATATGCAGGGAAGGTGGAGAACTATAGTTTGATTTGAAACATCTTAGTTTTTAAATTTCTAAGCTTAACTATACTTCTAAGAGTACCATTATCATATATATTTAAAACATTTTTATGTATGTCTAGACTCACTGCTGCATGATTTATCATCCTTGTTTATACTCTTGTGTTCAAAGACACCTAGCATAGTTCTTGCTTCTTCTGTAGGAATCCCTGTTAGAATTCAACTAGTTTTGAAAACTGACCCCTTTGGCTCTTGTCATGTTTCTCTAGGTTGACATATGCCCTGACTCAGACAGGTCCTCACTATGAGTTCAGAAAAATATATGTTTTAGTGCTTCTTTTTAGTTTTATTTTTGTTTTTGTGGCCTCACCCAGTGGTGAGGCCTTATGGCTTTGTGCTTAAGGATTACTTCTGGAGCAATAGGGGAATCATATGTAGTGCTAAGGATCAACCTGAGTGTACCACATGAAAGGCTAGCACTTTACCTGCAGTACTATAGCTCTGCCCCCCAAGTTTTGATCTCCAACCTGGCAGGTCTCTCTATTAAGTATATCCATAAGTCTGAGATAGAGCATTCCTGAGATTTCCACCCAGATCTTCTTTCATCTCTGTGAAAGCCTACGAGATAGATAAGTGCCTGCTGTCAAAACCAGGATCAAGTTTATTCAGTCTAAAATCAGCTCTCCAAAAGTTGAAATGTAGTCTAATGCTATAAAATATTTCTTGCATTTTCATTTTAGTATAAGAGTCTTAAGGGTCTCTGTTTTGAGCAGTTCTGGAATTGATAGAGTTTTACGTGTCTGGACATTTGTTTCTTCTTATGTTTTGAGTGACTTACCAGAGGGAAGAGTCTCCAAGCATGTAATGATTTCATATCTACTATTTGGGTTGCAATTATGAACATAGCAAATGTTTCAGAGACTTAGTTACATTAAAGATAAGGAAAAGGTCTTCAAAGATTCTGTACCCTCGAGAAAGACCAACAAATTACATGTTCTGAGAAGAATGAGCAGCTCAGGTGCAAAAACTGCTATAAACAAATTGATAGAGGAATTCAGTAGTGATTTAAAAAAAAAACTCTTTCTAGGGGCCAGAGAGGTGGTACAGTGGTAGGATATTTCCCTTGCATGCAGCTGACCTAGGACAGACCGGGTTTGACAACCCCTCCCCCCCTGAGTCCCAGATGGTCACTCCAAGCCAGGTGCGATTTCAGAGTGCAAAGTCAGGAGTAAACCCTGAGCATCACCGGGTGTGGTCCAAAAAACAAAACAAAATACACACACACAAAAAAAACATAAAACAAGCTCTTCCTAACCTAGAAAACTAGAGCTTTATCTTGTAAACCTAATATAGAGACTATAGTTTTATAAGATAAAAACTAAGATAAAAACACTTGCAGGCATTTTAAAACTGCAGAATTAGTATCCAGTATGATAAAAATATATACATACATATATTAAATACATGTGTATGTATATATACACACACAAAGAGCAAGGAGTAATCCTTGAACACCACCAGCTATGGCCCCCAACAAAAGGAAAAACATTTTTAAATGTATAATGTTCTAAAAATTGCATCATAGAATGAACATATAACCATTTCCAATTGATACCTTTATAATATCAACTTGATGTTGCTAATGTTTAATTGCTACTGATTAAAATAAGGTGAAAATAAAAAAAGCACCTCAATGCTAGTTAATAAGAATGCTATACAATGTTAATTTTTGTTTGCTAGTTATAGGACCACACCCTGTGCTGCTCAGGGTTTATTCATGGCTCTACACTCAGGAATAACTCCTGGCAAGGTCCAGTTAGGTGTGCCGAATGGGAGGGCTGAGGATTGAACCGGATTGGCTGTATGCAAGATACACACACCCAAGTACTTTACCTACAGTACTATTTTTTTCAGTTCCTAGAATGTTATTATTTTTAAGTTAATAGATGTGAACTCTGTAAATTAAAGGAAGAATAATATAATTCAAGGGTAGAAGATGGTAAATTTGTACTTTTATCAAATGCAATGAGAAATATTAGTCTTTACAGTCTGAAGTGTGCAATATATTAAATTTATTTCAAGCACATAATTAGGAATGCATGCAAAGATTTAGCTTTGATATATTAATATTGAACAGTGATTTGTTTTGACATGTAAACTCTCATCACAGTGCCTGACATATAGCAAACATGTAAGCTATTTTAACATGAAACCAGTTTTAGTTACTGGCATTTGTCAATCCATTTAATCTTTATTGACCCATAACTTTGACTCCAGCTAGCCAGATAAATAAATAAGAGATAATACAACTTTCTTATGGTTTTCAAAAATCTTCATCAGGGGAGCAGGCATTAATCAACTGCTAAGGATAAAAGTAGAGAAGTAGTGCTGCAAAATGAAGATAGAGAACATTATTAGAACATATATGGGAACACTCAGTTGGAACATATATAGGAACATTCAACCTTTCCAGAGGTTTCAGGAAAGTGAATATCATATAAATGAATTGAAATTAGATCAGAAGATGGTAAGGGAATAGCAAATCAAGTAGGGGGAGAAGCATATACAATAGAATCTGAGTCAACTCTTGACCTGGATTCCCACAGGTTTCCATAATATAAAAATGTTATACTTCTACAGTCAGGAGAAGTATAACTCCTTCACATTAGACTTTGTTCTGTTTTCAAAGTTTGTCTTCCTTAGCTCCACTTAGAGACCAGAAGTTTGGGCATTTGTTGCCATTGGATGAACTTTTCCATAGTTCCAAGGCTATGTATGATTTATAAGGGGAGTAAATCAGCAAGGTTTCAACCACAAATTCTGATTTGAACACCATTCTCTGAGGTCTAAATTACCTGGACTATGTAAAACTGTTCATTTCCAATTGTGTTTAAGGAGGAAAAACTCAATGTATTTTTTAACCTTATTAATTGATATGTAGTTGTTTGGTATTAATTGGAATTAAATTAGAAAATTATCTTATATGGTTACTGTTATTTTGCCACAGGTAAAAAGTTGCTCCATAATGTGTATGGATGATTTGACTTGCTTCCTTTGAAACTTGTTTAAGTATTTAAATAGATTTTAAAAAAAAATCTCCCCAGGAATTACAGGTATGGCAGATCATTCTGCAATGTACTTTATTAAATTAGTTCCTCTTATAATGCTTCAGTTAAAATTTTCAAAATTTTTAACAAGTTAGAGTCCATAAATCCAGATTTTTTTCTCTTCCTTTGTCTCTTTGTGGTTGTTGAAGTAACTGGCGGTATGTCACACATACTGGTTGTGGGGTCATTATCATTTAATTGTGCTGCTGAAGCCTTTTCTGGTTATAGTGGTTGCTGGGTTCTCTGTTGCACTCACACATATACTGGTGGTAGGGGTGGAATATTCTGGTCTCAGTGCTTGCACATATTTAGTTGTGGTTCTTTCACATAATTGGCTGTCAACAAGAGTTTAATTTTATATTGAGATACTAGGGATCCCAAACCATAGAACTGCATTGGCCATGTAGGCACATAAAGGTGGAATTGAACTCTTTACCTTGCATTTGCAAGGCAGGCACTTTTATTGCTAATGTATTCCCAGACTACCCCCAGAATTTTTGGTAAAAAGAGTTCTGGTGGAAAAAATTTGCTGTAAGCAGAGGCAAAGAATGACAGAACCACTTCACAAATATGAATGATTGAAGCATTATTTCCTGTATTTTAATATTACTAACCTCTTTCTTCCCACATAACATCATGTAAGATAATACTGCAAACAAATGCCCAGGGATATGCTGAATTATTTATATGAACAGACTACTGGTGTGAATTGGAGAGAAGCAAAAAATAATGTTTTTGAAACTGAAAAAGCAGTAGGACACAGGCAAATACTAGTGAACAATCTCTAGAGATTTACACCCACAAGAAAGCTGTATGCTGTTTCTGGGTTCCTGTAGATCTTTACTTGAGAATAGAAACAACACCTTGGGAATTAGCTGTACTGTATTATTTAACATTTTATTTATATCTACCCAGCAATTTCCATAACCAGCATTAGTCACAGATGTCTTCATGATCAGGATCACAATTTCTGACAGCTGTACTTTATAAGAGAGATGAGTTATAGTATCTCTTTAAGATTTGACAATTCCGGTCCTTGCTTATTCACTATTGTATTTTTACAGTTTACGTCAGCAATAGAAATTAGGAAATTCAGAAGCTCTATTCTAGTATTCTTTTCAAAAGAAATATTTAAAGACAGTTTCTAAGGACTTCATTGTTCTGTTTTTTGTTTTTTTTTTTTCAGATGTGAGTGGCCAAGACGGTTTTTAAATTATCAGTCATGTAGCAGCAGGAAGACTCATTAGGTACTATTGGGGTTGGTACAGAAAAGCCCTAAATTTTAAGCTACCCTTTGTCTTTTCAGAAAGTTAGAGAGTGAAAATATGTTCCCCAAACCTTTCTGCTTAATCACAGCTATTAAATCCTCTTACATATAAAAACTGGATCAGATTTCTGTATCACTTAGTAAACTCATATTTAAATTAAATTATATCTTTAAAATTAAAGCAAATAATTCTTTCTACTCACAGGATTTAGAAGATATACAATGAATACAATTGTCTTTGTAACGTGGAGATGAATTTTCTTCATGAAGTTAGATTTGTCTTTTTTAAAACATTTCTTTGATCTAAAATAATTAGAATAATGCCTGACAGAATAGAGTGTATGTACTATATATATATATATATATATATATATATATATATATATAAATGAGTTAATACATATTAAATAAATAAAATAAACCAGAATACTTGAATAACCTACCCATATGACCCTTACTAGCCTGGGACCTTAAAATTAAGCCACATTAATTCCTACTTTATGATGATTTGGAACATATTACCTGATCTCTGGGGAGTTACTCTTTATTAAATATCCTTATATAATCTAAAATAAAAATTTCATCAAGATATAAGCTGGAGACATATTTCAGAAATCTACTATTATAGATAATCCTTAAGCATTCTGCTAATCTTAATATTTAAGAGCAATTGAGAAGTTGTGTGTGATTCTTATAAGAAAAAATTGCATTTATTTTAATATTTACAGTTTTCCAGCTCACAATTTCAGGATAAATTTATAACACCATGCTTATATAAATCAAGCATAGTTTAAAGCAGGGGTCTCAAACTTGTGGCCCGTGGGCCGTTTGCGACCCTCCATACAACATTTTGTGGCCCATGGCCGGCCTTCAAATATTGCAGTATTAGCGATTTTCACTTATTGAATAATCGCAATAAAAATTGCATTAGTGGGGCTGGAGATATAGCATGGAGGTAAGGTGTTTGCCTCTCATGCAGAAGGTCAGTGGTTGTGTCCCATATGGTCCCCTGAGCCTGCCAGGAGCGATTTCTGAGTGTAGAGCCAGGAGTAACCCCTGAGCACTACTGGGTGTGACCCAAAAACAACAACAACAACAAAAAACAAAACAAAAAAATTGCATTAGTAAGAAAAAAATTGCATTAAACATTCACATACCCCGAGTAGTTCCGTTCCAGGTATGCAAATGTTTAATGAGAGTTTTTGCGACTTTTTTCTTACTAATGCGATTTTTATTGCAAATATTCTGTAAGCGAATAATCGCAAATACTTTGCGCCTAGCGCAGACGTCATTTCCGCTGCTCCTGCCCGCTGTCCCTTGCATTATCAGAGGCCTAAGGGAGAGAAGTTTATTACAGAATTAGATTTTGTCATACCTTCATCATGACTTCATCAAAGCCTGCAGTGAAGAGAAAGATTGATGACGAGCACAGAAAATTTCAGGAAAAGTGAGAGACGCAGTATTTCTTTGTTGAGCACAGGGGCATCCCCACATGTATTATTTGCTCAGAGAAAGTTGCAGTGCACAAGGAATACAACTTGAAACGCCATTATTCAACTAAACATGCTGAGGAATGTGCAAAATATCAAGGAAATGAGAGAGCCAAGCGGGTTGCTAGTCTTAAAGCATGTCTAATGAGGCAACAAGATTTCTTCAAGAAAGCAACCAAAGAGAATGTTGCATCAGTCAAAGTTAGTTATGTGGTTAGTGAGATGATTGCTAAGGCAGGGAAACCATTCACAGAAGGAGAGTTTGTTAAAAAAAAAAAAAATACATGTTACAGGCTGCAAGTATTATCTGTTCGGAAAAGAAAGGTCAGTTTAGCAAAATCAGCCTTTCTGCCAACACTGTGGGCGGAGCGCATTTCTGACATGTCAAGTGACATTTTTATCATCAACTGTGTGAGAAAGCCAAATGTTTTGATGCATACTCAGTTGCTCTTGACGAGGGCACAGATATAACAGACACTGCACAGCTCACAATTTATGTCTGTGGTGTTGATTGCAATTTTGAATTGACAGAGGAGCTGCTCACAATAATTCCAATGCATGGCCAGACCACCGCTAATGAGATATTTTGGCATCTGTATGATGCCATTGAGAATGCAGGTTTGCCATGGAAGAGGTTTGTTGGAATAATAACCGATGGAACGCCATTGATGACAGGGAGGAAAAATAAACTGGTGGCACTTGTTCAAAAAAAAACTTGAGGAGAGTGTAGAGAAGGCCATTTCTCTTCACTGCATTATCCATCAGCAGGCCCTTTGCAGTAAATGCCTGCCGTGTGACAATGTGATGTCTGTTGCTGTGAAATGCATCAACCAAATCAGATCCAGGGGCTTAAAGCACAGGAGGTTCCGTGCTTTTTTAGAGGAAATGGAGTCAGAATATGGAGATGTGCTCTATTTCACCTAGGTACATTGGCTCAGCAGGGGAAATGTCCTGAAAAGATTTTTTGAGTTGAGAGAAGAAGTGAAAGCCTTCATGGAGAAGGATGGGAATGCTGTTTCTGAGTTGAGTGGTCACAAATAGCTCATGGACCTAGCTTTTCTTGTTGACATCACACATAAGCTGAATGTACTAAACAAGATGTTACAAGGCCCGGGGCAGCTTATCAGTGCTGCCTATGACAATGTGAGAGCATTCTCCACAAAACTTGTGTTATGGAAATCCCAGCTCTCTCAGACAAACCTTTGCCATTTCCCAGCATGCAAGGAACTTGTGGATGCAGGCATCGACAAGAGAAATATGTTGATGCTATTTTTAAGCTAGAGAAAGACTTTGATCACAGATTTGCAGACTTCAAAAAGCACAGAGCCACTTTCCAAATTTTTGTGGACCCCTTTTCCTTTGATGTGCAAGATGCCCCTCCTGTGCTTCAAATGGGGCTCATTGACCTGCAATGCAACTCTGATCTCAAAGCCAATCAGGGAGATTAGTGAAAAAGCAGACATGCAGGGCAATTTTTGAGAGAATTGTCCCCCCAGCTTCCCTGAGCTTTCCCGAATGTTCAAGCACACCATGTGCCTTTTTGGGAGCATATATTTGTGTGAAAAGTTATTCTCCACATTGAACTTCAATAAGTCAAAGTACAGGTCTAGACTTAATGATGATCATCTTCAAGCCATACTGAGGGTCTCAACTGCTTCCTCTCTAAAGCCAAACGTGGTTCAGATTTGTGAGAAGAAGCACTGTCAAGTCTCTGGCAGCAAGGAATAGGCAAAAGATGTCATGTTCAAAAGAACTGTTCATGATCTTCACTCAATGTTCTATTCATGTTCAGAAGAAATAATTAAAACTGTTAATAATGACGTTTGAGGACTTTTTTTTGTGAAATTCCTTATGCGGCCCTGCCTCACCCTGACTTTGCCTCCTGTGACCCCCAGGTAAATTGAGTTTGAGATCCCTGATGTAAAGAAAAATTTCATGACTTCATCTCTCCTGATGGCTGCATAACATTCCATTGTGTATATGTACCACAACTTCTTTAGCCATTCATCTGTTGAAGGGCATCTTGGCTGTTTCCAGAGTCTGGCTATTGTAAATAGCACTGCAACAAATATAGGTGTGAGGAAGGGATTTCTGTATTGTATTTGTATGTTCTTAGGGTATATATCCCTAGGAGTGGTATAGCTGGATCGTATGGGAGCTTGATTTCCAGATTTTGAAGGAATCTCCATATTGCTTTCCATAAAGGTTGAACTAGATGGCATTCCCACCAGCAGTGGATAAGAGTTCCTTTCTCTCCACATCCCCGCCAACACTGCTTGTTCTCATTCTTTGTGTTGTGTGCCAATCTCTGTGGTGTGAGGTGGTTATTCATAGTTGTTTTGATTTGCATCTCCCTGATGATTAATGATGTGGAGCATTTTTTTCATGTACCTTTTTGCCATGTATGTTGTTTTGATTTGCATCTCCCTGATGATTAATGATGTGGAGCATTTTTTCATGTACCTTTTTGCCATGTGTATTTCTTCTTTGACAAAGTGTCTGTTCATTTCTTCTCCCCATTTTTTGATAGGGTTAGATGTTTTTTTCCTGTAAAGTTCTGTCAGTGCCTTGTATATTTTGGATATTAGCCCCTTGTCTGATGGGTATTGGGTGAATAGTTTCTCCCACTCAGTGGGTGGTTTTTGAATGCTGGGCACTATTTCCTTTGAAGTGCAAAAGCTTCTCAGTTTAATATAGTCCCATCTGTTTATCTCTGCTTCCACTTGTTTGGAGAGTGCTGTTTCCTCCTTAAAGATGCCTTTAGACTCAACGTCATGGAGTGTTTTACCTACGTGTTGTTCTATATGAACCTATGAAGTTATTGAGCTTGAACATTTTTAAAAAATGTATTTATTTTAAGAAAATGCATCACATAGTTGACCTAGTTGATTATAAGACATTTGTTTCCAGATAAATGAAAGCAGAGTGACTGAAAATAAAATGGAAAGAAAAATAAAATGGAAGAGAAGAAAAAGAGTAAAGGAATAGTATGGTAGCAAGCTTGCTCATTTGTGAAATTTATTGTTTCACCAATGAAGTTATTAATATAATGGCAGAAGGTTTAGTAAGCTCCTGTTATTTTATGTCCAGTTTGCTAAATTAGAGTGTTCCTTTAGGGAATTCAGTATCAAACAGTATCCTGGAAGAAGGCCCTATTGGTATATGATGATTGCTTTTTTGGGCATGGTTATAGCTGTCAGGCTATCTCAGAAGAAGGAAGATAACAGGGGAGGGTATCCACACAAGGGTACCCACACTCGCTCCAAAAAAAGCCCTTGTGATATCAGCCCAACTACTGGCACACATGAAGTGTGGTCAGATAAGTGTCCCTGCAGGGAATTATAGAGGGTCAGTGATGAGGCAAACCACTGGGAAAATGTAATTCTGGGTGATGGAGACAGCAAGTGTGGCTAGGTCCACCCTCTCCTGAGATGGCCAGCTTTGTGCTATGTGGGCCAGTGTAGTCGTAACTTTCATGGCTTAGTTTATATATTGTTCAAAAGTGAGTCTATGGAGGTGATGTGATTTGAATATGGCAACTGCATTTGTGGGCATGGTTACAGTTCTGATCATTTTTTATGAATAACTATTGCCCCTCAAGTACCCAAATTACTAGGACTGAAGAGATAGTACAGGAGGTTGAGGCATTTGCCTTACACACTACAAACCTAAGCACCACTTATGGTTTCTGAGCAGCCAATGAAACCCTAACCAGCCTTTACAAGGTTCAGTAACTCCTCTGTGGTGGAAAATTCTAACAGAATTTTATCAGCCAAACCTAGCACCAGTCATCTCAGAGTGAAGTGTGAGAATTAATTTCCTAACTTAATGGTTCTTCATTTAGCTAATTACTTTCAAATTACAGGGATTTTGGAAAACTGTGTTAGGAGGTATGACTTGTAACTCTGCTCTTCCTATCACCAATCATGAATCTCTCTCTCCTTTTTTTAAATTTTATTTTATTGAAACAATTGTGATCTACAGAGTCCTTCATAGTTGAATTTCAGATATACAATGAGTCAAAGCCCTTCCCACCATTAGTGTCAACCTCCCTCCACCAATGGAACCAGAATGCATCCTATACCACCACCCTTTGCTCCAACCCTACCAGTAGAACAGGCCCCTTTAAATTTAGACTGTTAAAGTTCAGGTCTCTTGATTCTATTATTGTTGACTTTGGCATGGATATTTAGTTCTGCCCTTATTTATTGCCCTGTTAATTAAGAGAGATAAATCTCTCTCAAATCACATCCCATTTGATCTGGGAGGAAAGAAAGAACAAATTAATACTTCACTTCCTTCACTTCCATGCTTTCAGGGGTCCTCAAACTTTTTAAACAGGGGGCCAGTTCACTGTCCCTCAGACCATTGGAGGGTCTGACTATAGTAAAAACAAAACTTAGGAACGAATTCTTATGCACACTGCATATATCTTATTTTGCAATGAAGAAACAAAACAGATACAATTACAATATATGGCCTACGGCCCATAGTTTGAGGACCACTTTAACTGTTCAAATTCTACCCACCCTCTAACACAAGATCCACTTTAGCCACAGAAAACCCCACAATGAGTGATCGAATTTGGGTGAAAGGCAAGAGATGTAGGGAAGTAGTTCCCAGGAGTGCACAGAGTATTTAAGAGAGTAAATAAGTAGGTAGTGGGGGCGGGGGTGGGGTGCCAGAGAGTTCCTGAATGCCATAGCTTTGGCTTTGGCAGAACCTGACAAGGTTATCTATGTAACCTTGAGATATTTTTCTTGTGCTAGTGATATGGCAGTCTGCAAAATTTGGCCACCCCTACACACACACACACACACACACACACACACACACACACACAGACACACACACACATACACACAGTCACACAGACACACAGACTCTCTCTCTCTCTCTCTCTCTCTCTCTCTCTCTCTCTCTCTCTCTCTCTCTCTCTCTCTCTCTCTCACTTAGCATTTTATCCATGAGTTATTATGTCTTTCAGCTTATCCATGGAAGCCAGGAACTTTGCCTGAAGATGTTTCTAGGTTGCTCCTGCTTTCTTGTTGTGTTTAATCTGAGACTCTGATAGGGGTGATCTTTCTGAAAATTCCTCCATTCGCATTCAGAATAGAAGAGCTTGTCTTTTCTCTTCCCTAATGGCTTGTTCTGTGACATATGAAACAAGACCTTAAAAATTGGTTTAGAGGACCACATTTGAGAATGATTTTGCATTATCTTTAAGTATCTTTCCACACCAAAAATCATTAAGGGCATTTGGGGGGGAAATGTAGACAATGACCCATTCTTTTTTGCCTCAGGGTTTTCTGAGTTGTTCAGCAAATAAAGAGGGTTCTTGTGTTCTTGCTCTACTAGCCAACTGTCTGACTTGGCTTCAGAATTTGCCTTTCCCAGGCTCCATCCAGAGCTAACATTTTTTCAGCAATAATCAGACTGCAGGTACAACTGTTTCATAAAGCTGTTCTAAGGTCTTAACAATAAACTCATGTGAACACTATTTCTGGTGGCTGGAGGGAATCCACCTAATTAACTTGATAACTGTGCCAAATGATTTTACAGAGATGATCTGAAGATGGAAAAGGGGCTAAACTACAGACCTGTTTCATATCTTTTAATGTCAGGATTTCATCAATTAAAAGACTTCCTAGCCATGCTGACTTTGGGCATGTGCATTCAAATAGAATATATAGCATGGACACCCTCATTGACTATAATATATATTATAACTTATTGATAATAGGTTTTGATTATAGTCTCATGAATCAAAAAAAGACCTGAGGATACAGAGATAAACATAGGACCATCCTGGACAAGGATGTGAGTCTAAATCCATTATTTAATGTCCTCAGATTGAGCAATTTTGTCTTTGAGAATGTGAGAAGGAGCCAGAAAGATAGCATGTGGCCTACCTGGGTTTGATCCTGAGCATCTCATATGATCCAATGAGCACCACCAGGAGTGATTCCTGAACACAGAGAAAGGAATAAGCCCTGACAAAAACCCAAAATAAAAAATTAAAGAGACAAAGAATGTGTAGAAGAAAACTGAGGTTCACCTTTTCAACTTTGAAAGGTCTAGAATAAATATACCTTACAAATTGAGTAAAAGGAGTTGTCTCCTTTAGAATATTGGGTAGGTTGCACTTTAGTATTCTGCTGAGAAATCATGTAGTGATTTGTTTACATGGATTTACACAGAGAGAACCAGTAAGAATTCTACATTTCCACTGGATCATATGTATGATAATTTTTATGTATTTTACTTTAAAAATAATTATTGAGTATTTGGTTTGTTCTGGGCACTCTTTGTCTTTCTACCAATTTTCAATTCTCTCCAAAAATATGTCTATAATTTAAAGATCCTTGTATCCACTTTACAGAATAGAAGGAAAACAAGGCTATGCAATTTGCCAAACAAACAAGTAATCAGACCAAAGGAAAAATCTTTTAAAAAATGAACAAGGTCCCAAAGCAAATCACAGAAACCAAACAACTCTCACAACTAGGAAATCTCAGAGTTAAAGACTGAACACCCATCTCCTTGTTTCCAGACTCCTCTCCAATGGGGTGACACTGCCTTTGAAAATAGTCACAAAAGCAAATGCACATGAGGCTAGGTGCAAAGAACAAATATTATGGAGATACTAGTCTGACTGGTTAAGAGTAGCTTCATCACATAAGTGAGAGTGATTGCTGCTTGAAAAAATGAATTAAAAGAAGGACCTGATGTTTGAAGGCCCTAGCTGTTCCCACCTTTGAATACAGAAAATCTTCCCAGGAAAAATATACAGCTTTAATTTGGGTAGACACTGGCCTAGATTCTATCAGAATAGCAGGCACCAACACATTTGCTTCATGATCCTCTGGAAAGTTAAACTACGTTTTCTGTTCTTGTTTTTTGGGGGTTATGTAGAAAGTCAGATACAGTAATGCTCAGATATTGCTTCTTGCTTTTTTCTCAGAGGTCACGTCCAGCTGGATTTTGAGAATCAAATGTGATCATGGGGGTCTAACTTAGCTCAGCCATGTGCAAGGCAAGTGCTCTCTACCCAGTATACTACCTCTCCAGCCCCATTTTATCTCAGGGTTTTATAAACAGTCTATAGTTATTTTTCCTGGAAGGAAGGAGATATCAGCTGAGCATGCTTGTTGCTCTTCCCTCCTCTATTGGTTGCAGTTTCAGTTGACCCTTTGACACTTACAGATTTCATTTGTTTTGTATGTCCTCGTCATGTGGAAAGAGCTGACAGTTCTGGATTCCTTGAGTAGTGCAGCATAAATTATTTTCTTGGCTTTTTATCTCCACAGTGTACGTTCCACAAGTCTTAGCTACATGAAGTTCTGTGAGTGAGACACTGACCTTCCCTTTGTTTTAGTTAGTATGGTACTATCTTGTGCATGAAATGGAGAAATAACGTTGTTGAGATGAGAAGCAATACTATGGGCCTGGCTCTTGCAACACTGATATCTATTACCTAGCTTTCTATATGTGTAACCTAGAATGCACAGGATTTTCATGGGAGTGCTGGCTGATTTGGGTCTTGCAAGTTGTGTCCAAGAGGTTCAGAGCTGCCACCAGTGATGTTTGCAAAGCAGGAAGGCTAAGCCTCTGAACTATTCTTTTTTTTTTCTTTATTTAACCAACTTTATTACATACATGATTGTATTTGGGTTTCAGTCATGTAAAGATCACCATCCATCACTAGTGCAACATTCCCGTCACCAATGTCCCGAAAAGTTCTGTTCCAAAAGTACTTAGCAAAATGCAAGCCATGCTATCAATGGTCAAGAAAGGGAAACTACTAATATTCTTGGTTATGTCTTTCATATTTTATGATTTATTTGTGGGAAAAACATGACTGCTGATCATTTTACCAACAGATACCTAATAAAACAGATTGTTAATAGTGCCTGTGTCAATAATAGTATTTCCTAATCGCCATATAGGTTACAGAAGCAAAATGTTCCTACCTTAGTCATATTCTTCTTCCTCTCCTGTTTCTTCGAGTCTCTACTTTTTTATTTTTCCTATCAGAATCAAGGTAGATAACATGGTTATACAAAGAGCAACTTTTCAGCATATGGGGCTGGAGCAATAGTACAGTGGTAGGGTGTTTGCCTGGCACACAGCTGACCTAGGACAGACCTGGCTTCTATCCTCGGCATCCCATATGGTGCACCAACCCAGGAGTGATTTCTAAGCATGTAGCCAGGAGTAATCCCTGAGAGTCACCAGGTTCAACCCAAAAACAAAAACAAATAGTTTTTGGTATATTTTTTTAAGAATTTTTTTATTTAAGTACCATGATTACAAAATTTTTCAGTTGGGTTTCAGTCCCATACAATGTGCACCATTCTTCACCAGTGCAACATTCCTGTCAGCAATGCCCCTGATTTTCTTTCCATATCCCCATCCCCGCCTTTCTCTAGGGTATGCAGTTTGCTTGTTTCTCTGTCTCTTTCTCCTCTCTTAATTTTTGGCACTGTGGTCTGCACTATTGTCAATGGAGGGGTGCCTTGTATGTCACTTTCTCCCTTTTCAGCACTGAGTTCTTGTTCAGAGAGATCAGTTCCAGCCATCATTATCCTTGTAGACCCCTCTCTACTCTAACTATACTCAGTACTCTTTGTGGTGAGCTTCCTTACACCGGCTTGAACTGCCTGACATTAATTCTATTGTCTTTGGGTATTGTTACAGTGCTGTCTTTTATATTTCTTATATCCCAAAAATGTGTGAAATTATTCGGTCTATACCTTTCCCTCTGGCAAATTTCACTCAGCATAATAATCTCCATGGCCATCCATGTATAAGAACATTTAATTAATGAATTTTTTCCTAACAGCTGCATAATATTCCATTGTGTAGATGTACCAATTTCTTTATCCATTCATCTGTTCTCCGACACTTGGATTGTTTCGAGATTCTGGCTATTGTAAATAGTGCTGTGCTGAACATAGTAGTGCAGAGAGCATTTTTTTTTTTTGGGTCACACCCGTTTGATGCTCAGTGGTTACTCCTGGCTATGCGGTCAGAAATTGCCCCTGGCTTGGGGGGACCATATGGGACGCCGGGGGATCGAACCGTGGTCCATCCTACGCTAGCGCTTGCAAGGCAGATACCTTACCTCTAGCGCCACCTTCCCGGCCCCGCAGAGAGCATTTTTGTATTGTGTTTTTGTATTCCTGGGTTATATCCCTAGGAGTGGTAATGAGAGTATAATTTTAATTAAAAGAAAAAAATTAATCCAAATCTCTTTCATATAACCCCATAGCATTAAGAAGCTTTTAAATGTATATCATATATATCATATGCATATATTATATATGTATATAGAAGTATAGAAGCAATTGTATGCTCCATAAATTACAACTGTTGAGTGGATTTTTCTCCAGTCAGTCATGCAACAGACACAATAGGGGGAGATATCAGGGAGCTAGCTCATATGATAGATAGAACATAGGCCTAACATGCACAAATTAGATCTCTGGTACTACATACTCCTCACTGTCAGCCAAGTCCTGAGCCACAACTGAGTTGCTCTGTTAACCAGGTAGGTAAGCTTGGCCCACCTCACTGCCACCTCTACCCCAGAGCACTCTTCTTCGTGGTGCCTATAAGAAAAAACAATGGTGATAACTGGGGAAATCAAGGAGCTGAAGCACATGCTTCAATCTCTGATAACACATACTCCTTCAAGCACCGCTAATAGTGACTCCAGAGCATTGAGCCAGGAGTAGACTGCAGTTGTTTAGACTTGAAATTCCATTCAAATCATTGTGTTTAAACTAAGTAAATTAAAGAAATAAAAAGGCTATACAGTCTACCGAAAAAAAAAAAGCTACCTGGTTCAGATATGTCACCCCAAGTGGGTTGTCCTTGACAGAATTATAATGGATGTAGTGTTAGTTCTTAAGATGTCAGAGGAGGATTCACGGAAAAGATGACACTTGAGAAAACACTTGAAGGGAGTGAGGAAGTGAGCCATCAGAGTATTTGGGAAGAAAATGCTCCAAATAGAAGAAAAGAGCTGGTAGAGTCTAGGATACTTGAAAAATAGCAGGAAGATTGGTATTAACTGTCTCAGGTGAACAGTGGAAACAATAGCATCAGAGGTGCTTGGTGAGAAACAAAGAGGAGCTAAACTGTGGGAAGTCTTGTAGGTAGTGATAAAGACAAGTATTTTTTTTGTTTTGTTTTTGATTTTTTTTTACTGTGAGTGGTCAGGACATTGGTGAAGGGGTATAGGCCTAGAACTTGTGCTTTGAATAAGTCAGTTGGCTTGCTGCGTTGCAAACATACCATAGGTAAGTAAGGGCAAGAAGCAATTTTCTGGTCTCCAGGTGAGAGACTATGTAGCATTTGTTGATGGATTGAGTGAAGTATAAGAGGAAGAAAATAGTTTAGGAATACTTAATAAAAAGAATCATGTTGCCATTAACTAAGATGGCAAAGTTGTGGGAAGAACAGAGGGCCGGGGTGATAGAAAATTGAGTGATAATAATCAGCCTCTGTATGGATGTTGGACTTGGATATGCTCCTTGGATACCCCCACTTGTCAGTTGGACTTGAACATGCCCATTGGATACCCCCACTGAAAGACTGTTGAACCTGAACACTTCCCCCTGGTCACGTCCCTTGGACACAACCCCTGTCATGTCAGGTACAAAAGGAAAAACTTGGATTGTTGAGAGGGGCCCAGGATAGTGACCAGAGCAGTGCCTGCTGGCTTTCAGGGTACCAGAGATAAAGCATCAGAGAGATGATGCCTGCTTTGTATCTATTTCCTATCCTTTCTTCTTTGTACCAGGACCTGTCCTAGCCACCTCCAGCCAGTGAATTTCCATCAAAGTATACTTGGTTTTAATTTCTCTATCTTTCTCAGTCCTGGGAGGGTGGTTGCTGCATGTTGACATTCCTGGGTGGGCATAAGGTCCCATCTAGCAGCTGGGCTCCAGGGGCTTCTTCGAGTCTTGCAGAACTAGACCCTGGCAGCCTTGGGGCCTTTGCAGGCCTCACCTCCCCCATGGAATTTAGTGTGTAATTTATGCTACAAATATATCATACTGGTCATTTTCAAGGGTTATTCCTCTTCCTCTTTGGCAGTAGTCTGCTCTATGACAGTCCTTTGTTTTCCCTCTCAAGTGGTTCTGGTTGGTGACTACGTGGGAGAGCGAGGGGGTGGTGAAGGGTTCCCAGCACATGGACTCCAATCTGACAGGTATTATCTGAGCTATGTTTAGGTGGATATTTTAGGCTAGAACCTCACAACCATGACTCAAGTATGACTTAACAGTTAATTCCTCTCTTTCTCCCCAGAAGAATATGGATTCTATTTTTTCTTTTATATAGCAACTGATGTTGCCATGCAGATCTCTTGGTTGCTATGAGATGGTAACATTACTCTGCCCCATGATTGGCCAGGGATTTTTTTTTTTTTTTTTTTTTGCTGTGTGATTCTCACTCAGGCAGCTGACACTGAGCTGTTACTATGGTGAACTTTACAATTTACTTTGATTGGTGGAATTTAGAAATAGGTCATCGTTATGTTCTGTAAGTAAAAATAAAAAATAAATCTCATCGTCTTCCCCTGTCACCAATACAATAAAAATGTGGCCCTTAGTAACCCAACGAAGAGCTTAGGAATGATTTAGGAACCATCTGGTGATGATAATCTTATGCTTAATGTGGGTGGAACATTACTTTCAGTCTTTCAGTCTTGCTTTGTGTTGATTCTTCAGGAATTGACAGTGTCACGACACTGGCCAAAGGGATGTATGTGTGTATGGTATGTGTGTGTGTGCTCGCACATCATGCACATGTGTTTTCATGGACTGAAATAAAAAGTTCTTTTCTGTGTGCTATGGAGAGTGAAACTGGTGAGCATGTGGAGAAGATGTGTGTGTGTGTGTGTGTGTGTGAGTGTGTGTGTGTGTGTGTGTGTGTGTGTGTATGTGTGTAAAGGGAGGGAGGGATGATGAGGGCTCCAAACTGATTCTGTATTACAACCAAATGCTCAGGAGGATTGGACCATACAAAGACTTGGACCATTTTACTCTTCTAAAAGGAAAGCCACTAATGTTCTTGGCATGGTTTGGCACATGAGTCCAAGAGGCCAAGAGGGCTGTGCTAGCTGCATCTTCCACTTTTTCATCCCCACCTCTGTAGTTGGGTATGAAGGTCCTGGAGATCAGACCTCTGCTCATTTCTGTTCTCACCCAATAGGAAGTGCAGATGGAAGATTGAATTTTAGCCCTTAGGGTTATTTTTTGTTTGTTTTATTGTGGTTTGATTTGGGGGCCACACTCGATGGCACTCAAGAGTTACTCCTGACTATGCATTCAGAAATCACTCCTGGCTTGGGGGACCATATGGGACATCGGGGGATCGAACTGCTTTTCGTCCTAGGTCAGCTGCATGCAAGGCAAATGCCCTACTGCTGCACCACCACTCCAGTCTCAGCCTTTAGTTTTTGTAATAGAATTCCTCCTCTACAAGAAAAGCTGGAGAAAGTAGAAGAACCTGGGAGGTGGGGCAAATTAAATACATCAGACCTGCCTTTAGTCAATGAGTCAGCCAAGCTTTCTTTTCTTCCTATATTTATGAAATATTGATCTATCTTTTCTGTGTGTGTGTGTGCGTGTGGATCGAATCCAGGGCCTCATATATGTGATATTACTCAGTCTCTATTACTTAGCCATATCCTTAGTCATTTGCTCTATTTTGATCAAAGAGCATTTATGTTAATTTATTTCACATAAAGCAACAGATTAAATAAATAGAATAGGTCAAAAGAATTGCAGAGATATATTAGGAATCTATTTTACAATAAATCCTAGAACTGTAAACTCACCAAAAATTCCGGTGGTCACACAGAATGACAGAATTGAAGTAATCTAAATTCTGTTTGTATTTATAATCACTATTACCATAATTTATTTCTGATCAGTTGTTTGAAGGCAAGAATATATTGTAATAAAAGACAGAAAGTCATTTACTAAAGCCAGGTTTGTTATGCACTTTCTCTCAAAATAAAAGTATAGCATTAATTGTTGAAATCAGCTTTTTAAAATCAGGAATACCATGTTAATTAAAGAATAAAAATATTAGATATGTTGAAATGAAGCTTACTTTATATTATTAAGACTCAATAATGTCTTCAGCAATAATAAAATTTATATTTATTATATGTATATATTATCAAGAGATTACATAGAATTGCTTGCCATAGTGAAAAAAAAATGTGGACTGCTACTTATTTTATTGTTTTCAATTCTCACTAGTAATTAGTGCCCTGAATTTCTTCCCCTGGAGTAAATGACTCCTCCTGTCTTTGGCATTTTCATGAAGAAGAGTCTCTACATTACGTATGTCATATTGGGGCAGAAGAAAATAAGCCTAAGTGATCTTGCATGTGTTTGAAATGATAGAGAAACCCTGAGAAGTGCTTGTTCATCAAATATCTTATAAGTTCTATGACTCTGATTCAGTCAAATGAAGTTTTCTCCCTCTTCTTACAATAAAAGAGAAAATAATCAAACACCAGTAGTTTAAGTATCCTTCTTACTCATAAAAATATTTTAATAATTCTTTCATCTTTAATCTCTATTTGTGTAAGCTCGTGAGTGGCCAGAATCTTCCACCTGAATTTTTGCCCTTTAGTTTTATTCTGTAGCATTGATTTTAACTCTTAACTTCATTTTGCACTGAACTCAGCACTAAGTTTATCTTTACCAGTTATGCTTATGACATTCTTTGCAGAATCTTCATAACTGGTTTAATATTAAGGGGATTTGAAACTGGAGGCATGAAGTTGCAAGATACATTAGGAAGGAATAATAAAGATAGTAAAATATTCCTGCCACTTCATAAGACAGATATATACATTTTCAACTTTGTATTAATGGAAGGTTCCTTAGGAAAGGTGACTTGAAAGCCTTAATGCCTGTTAGGGCCAGAGTAATAGTACAGCAGGTAGGGAGTTTGCCTTGCAGTCAACCCAAATTCAATCCTGACATTTCATTTGATACCTAGAGCCTCCTAGGAATGATTTCTGAGAGCAGAGCCAGAAGTAACCCCCGAATAACCCCAGGTGTGGCTGCCTTTCCCTCAAAAAGCCTTGGTGCCTGAAATTCTATTAGTTATATTCCTCTAGGTTAAATATTTCTGTATATTTCTTTAGGTTAAATGAAATAATCTCTGTAAAGCAATTGCTTCTGTAATGAAGGTTTCCCTGGGAAAAGTGACATGATTCTCTAACTCTGTAGTATAAATATCTATATTTGATTGTTTCCTCTGTTTTCTGAATAACATAATATTCTCCTAAATTAAGATGCTGCGTTCTTAGAAATCTCAGGTCACCTCTCAACACAACTTTATCCAGCCTTAAATGTATGTTTTTGCTGTAAGGAATTCCACTTCCCACTCTGAGAACTGCATCAGAAATATACCCACTTTGTTGGTAATAGGTCTAAAGGAAGTCCCAAATATAAAGGTATCACATACACACAGAGAGACCTATAAAACACAGCTCCTAAAACATAGCCCATCTAAATCTCTCTTATCCCAAGAGTGCCAGAGTCTTTGACTATCGTTTGTCTCTCATTTTTATTCTATGTACATAGGTTTGTGGAGAGGGCCATTTGAGGCTTCTCTATTATTTTGTTCAGATTCCATAGTTGCAATGAACCTATACTCCTTAATCCAGCTAGGGCTCGTGGCAGCAAACCAAAGTGACTTCCATAAAGTTCCTTTGCAGGAAAGGCATTTTCAGTGTGCATTAAAAAAGTCAAGAGCCACCTGGCCCAGAAGCTCAGACTAACAGTGTGCTCCTGAAAAAAAAAAAAAAAAAAGGAGTTAATAAAAGAAAGAAAAAGTATTTTCTCTTCTATTGAATTGTCTTAAATGTGTTAGTTTTTGTTTCTTTGAACTCCGTGTGTGTGTGTGTGTGTGTGTGTGAGTGTGTGTGTGTGTGTGTGCGTGTACACATGCACACTTCATAGTTAGGTTGTGCATAGAACTAGTAATTTGTGCAACTGTCATCTCACATAAGAAGTTGTAGCAATTATGTTGGTGAAAGACAACATATGAGCACAATATTATTATGTTATGAAAATGACCATTAAACCTAAACTACAACAAATGATTAAAACCCAAATCTGAATGAAGGGAGGGGACATAAACTTTACCATAACGAGTACAAAAATTGTGATAGAAAATTGAAATGATTTCATTTGAATCACAAGTTTATAAGTATAGCAGGGGTCCTCAAACTTTTTAAACAGGGGGCCAGTTCGTTGTCCTTCAGACTGTTGGAGGGCCAGATTATAGTAAAAACAAAAATTAGGAACACATTTCTATGCACACTGCATATATCTTATTTAGAAGTGAAGAAACAAAATGGGAATAAATACAATATGTGGCCCGCGGGCCATATAATGTATTGTTGTCTAATACTTAAGAAAACAAGGCAGACCAGTGTTTCTCAAAAATTAATATACAAAGAGTTGATTAGAATGTTGATTTCAAAGGAGATTCTTAGGGACCAGGAAGATAGCTTAGGGGTCTAAGGCACCTGGCTTACATCCATAAGAATCTATGTTCAATTCATCAAACCATATGGCCTCCCAACTTCTTTCAGACATGGCCCTGGTGACATTTAAAACCAATGGGACTGAACAAAAATACATCGCCACCCCTCAAGCATTCGAATTATTCATCAGTTGGTCCAGCATTTTTCAACAATTGTCTTATTTGTTTCTAGATCACACTTGTGATGATCAGGACTTATTCCTGATTCTCTGCTCATGGATAACTCTTGGATGTGCTTGGAAAACCATATGCAGAGCCAGGGATCAGACAGGGATTTGGCTATTTGCAAAGCAAGTGCTTTAACCCTGTACTATTCTTCTCTATGGTCCCTTGATCAACCATTTTAATGTGAACCAGGGTGAGACTAACTCTCAGAACCAGACTGGAAAGAATTTTAAAGCCCTGTAGGCACAGAGCATAAATATAAAGCAGAGCACCTATAAACTAAATATATTTAATGTAAATGAAATCTTTAGTATGAGGGTTTACCTCTATGCCTGCCCAATAGCCTGACTTTCATTGTAGTATATGAATTGTAGCATATGAATACATGGCTGGGATTAACTATGTCCCCAGATCTACTTTTTTGGTAGATGACAGTGGTGGCATCCTAACCTGACCTTACCAAGGTCTCCCTGTGTTAGTTGGAACTGTCATTTTGCTTTAGGCTTCAGTCTTTCTTCAAACCTGCTGAAAAGTGCTCCAGAGAAGAATGTGTGTTCTTACTGCCTTTGACCAATGAGCAGTGAAGGTAAGATGATTAATGACCTCAATTGACCTGGGGGGTGACCACTTAGAGCAGAACACATAGAGCAGGAATCGGAGGAGACACAGCATTCTCTGGCGACAATTGATGTCTTGGAAATGTTTAAGTTTGGAGTCGGTTTTCTCTTGCCAACAGATTGCCTGTCATGGAGTATAGATATGGCCACCTAGCCACTCACAAAAAGGGATCCCAATCCTCTACTAAGGTTTTTTCTGATTCAAGGATAATCTTGTTAAATGTAGTATTTGAATGATCAGGGGGAAAGGGCCTGAATGAGATCCAGAGATGAAAATAGGTGAGAAAGAGAACTGGGGAGTAGTTTTGGATTCTAGGTGAGTTTGTTGTAAACCGTTTCATTGCAAAATGTTCACTGTCAGACAACTTTGCAAAGAAAAACAAAAAAGAATTCATGAGTTGAAAATTTGATTTCTTTTTGACTAAGCTCAAAATAAAATTCTTTTTCCCTTTCAATATTCCTATTAATCTACATAAATATGGAAAAGTCATATTTCATTATGATCCCCTTTTGTTTTCCATTCTTTTCTCTTTCACAGCAAAATTGCCTCTAGGCAGTTGGTTCTATGGTAAAAACCTGGCTGGGAAAACATTGGTGGTAAAACTCAGGGCCATGAGCAGTGGCCCCCAGCACTCAAGCCTGATGGCTTAGAGACACACCTAAACACTTTTCTTCTCCAGGTTGCTGAGAACACTTGTACCTAAACAGGAACTGTGTATTGACCTACATGAGTGGTATAAATGACTACACTAGTTAAGAGCTTCAGATAAGATCCCATGTTGCTGCCACAAGGGGTCAGAGAATAAACCCCTCTCCCCAGAACAAGTTCTGGGGTTCCCAGGTTCCCAGACCCATATTCTCTTCACACACCACTTCTTCCAGTGACTGATCCTAGGAACCTAGGATGTCATTGGATTCTTAAGATTCTTGTTTCTTCAAAGGATTGACAAGCATTACATCAAGGAATTGTCTTGAGAATTAAATAAAAGAATGTTCTGGAGAACATTTTGGGGCCTGTCATATCCTGAACAAATATAAATGTTAGGAGTAATCACTCCAGTGCACGCTTTGCCTCTGATTCACCTCAGGGTGAGAAACCGGCTGTTCTTGTTTTCCTTTTGTACAGAGGCCACTTCAAAGTCTTTCAAATCCAGCCCCTGAACTCTGGGAGTCAGGCTGCTGCCTGAGCTCTCTTTAGCTGTTTAGTTGAGGGCTTCTTTATAGATAAATTATATGTTCATGGCAAGTTCAGAGGGAAGAATCTCCTTTGTATCTTGAAAAGGTCTTAGCTTTGAGCCTGGGGCTATGGTACGCTTCAAGGGTTGGGTGCATGCCTCCCAAGTATGAGGCCCTGGGTTTATTCCCCGGCATCCAAAATATAATAACAAAAAAGCTTTGTGACGTTAAATAGCTTTTAAAAAAAATAAAGAGGTCAATGACAGTCAGGAAGCTGACTTCCTTGACATAAATCTTCTTTTTTTCCAGATTTCACAGTGTTTCTGTTAGCTTATAAATATCAAAAATATTTGCTTAAGTGAGACAAATGATAATTTCTTGGATTGCATGTTTTACACAGTAGCCTGTCATGGACCGTGCTTACAACTGTTTTCAAGCCAACCTCTTTCAAGTCTTTCTTCATACAGTTCTAAACTTCTCAATTTTATTAAAATCTTCACTAGGTAGCCCACAACTGGATTGATAGGTAAAGAGAGTAGGTAATAATTGTGCCTATGCAATTCCCCTACATCCAAATATCTCCTGAGTATTGCAGTGTTAATGACTGCAGGACTTTTACTAGCCATTAATTCTTTAAATTAAAAGATGCCTCCTATTAAAATTCAAAAAATCCACGGAGGAGTAACTTTTAAAAATTGTTATTCTTTATGAAGGACTTGATTCAGGGACAAGTAGGCTTTTCTCTATTAAAAAGATGAGAGTAAAACATGTTTTAGGTTTTCTGGGCCAGAAATTCTCTGTAGCAACTACCACAACTTGATCTAATAGGATGAAGGCAAGCAGAAGGAACATAATGAATGAGCACAGCCAGTTTCTATAAAATTTCATTTACAAAAACCGGTGGTGGGCTGGCTGTATTTGGCCCGTAGGCTATAGTTCTGACCCCTAATTAATTGAATCCTTTAAAAGAGGGTCTGAGAGGCTCTGAACAGGAAGCAGCACCTGGCACCTGGTTGGGGGGTGGGTGATGGTGGTGGAGGTGGGGAGACTAGTAGCGTGAAGATATGGAGAAAAGAACCACAAAGAGATTGGTCCTCTTTAGATATTTGTCCCCTGAGTTTTAATTATTTATTTAGTTTGAATATATATGTATATATAAGTATATATATCCACACACATATATGTTTCTACAACATTTTTTCCCTGCAACTTTTTAATTGTGTGGTGTGGTGGTGGTTGGAAGAAGTATTGCTTTCCTTTTTACTCATTATTTTCATTTACTTTAGAATATCATTTTTATTTACTACATCAGCTCCGAGATAAGTCAGCCTCCGCTATTCCATAAAAGAAACCTGGAATACTACTCCTTGGAAGTTACCAAATGTGAAAAGGAGTATAGTTTAGAATACAAACAGATTTAACGCTGTATTACTGCCTCCCCTCCCTCTGTGTTGAACACAAAGAATTGTAAATTATATCACAGACCATCCATGAATGCTGTTCTGACTTCTTTGAAGTGGTGCATAAAGGATGTCTGGACAGTGTTTTCTTTCAGGATCCACAGTGGCTGATGCTTGGTGCTTAGTTTTAGCCATAACATGTTCTTGGATGAGGAATGTGGCTCAGTAGTATAGCAACTGCTTTGCAAGTATGAGGGTCTAATATCCACCCCCCCCCCCACAGAGCTGCAAGAAAAATAAAATTATGTTTCATGCTCTTGAAGCAAAAGGAGATTTATTTGTAAGCCAAGTCAGGTTTCATTGGGGTGGGTGAGGATGATAAGGGGCATGGTACACAAAGAATGGCAGTGCTGGTCCACCTCACGGCGACATGAGCTCAGAACAGGATAGGGCTTGACCAGACGCTTCACTCCTTTTGGTCAGTTGCTCCAGAGATTCATGCAACCCAAGAAAGGATGAATGAGGAGTGGCATCTGGCAAACTATTAGCTTAGCTACAGACCATGAGATAATTGACTTCTTGGTAGGAGATGGGCAAGGCAGTTCTTAAAGAATTGCTGTCTCCATTTTCCTCAAAGACATATTGACTTCTTTGTACCTTTGGGAATAGGCTCATTACTTTGGAGACGCTCTTTTTTATTTTTAAAATACCTTCATTTGAAAGTTTATTTTTGGTAAAGATTTTCCAACTAAAATATATTTGATTGGTTTACATTGGAAAGGTAATTTGGGTCTCATCATCCAAATTACATTAAAAATGCGGGACTGAGTCTTGCTCTTCAAGCCCATGTTCTCTCCTGAAGAAGTATTTTGCTTGCTTATTTATGCTTTAGGGAAGCCTCTGTTCTCTTTCAAGCTCATACTCATACTTTTTCTCTCCCCTCACATCTTTTTAAATAAGTTTTAATAAGAGCTATCTTGCCCTTTAAAAAAAAAAAAGCAGAAATGCATTCCAGTTATTTTCTAGTATAGTCTTTTTTTTCTACTATACAAGGTAATAAAATAATAGGGTTGAACTGTTTCCCTAAAGATGAAATATTTTGCTTTTAGAAGAGGATCATTCACACTATGCAAAATATTGTTAGTGATCCGGGTGCAGAAGGGACAGACGGCCCTTATCATCTGTGTTGCCACAGCTGTCCCTAGAGGAAATGATGGCACTGCTCCTGCGTCAATCAGAGGCCTGTAGTGAAATAAAACCAGTAGAGAAACACACACATACACACACAGAGCATTTTTCTATAAAATAATCTTAAACAAATAATCTCAGTGTTAAATTAGCAATACGAGCAATCCTTCCAAAGAAAATATAAGATCATGTTCCTGTGAGTCGCTGGCCACATTTTCTGTGTGCTTGCGAGGGCAGAATCCAAGGCTACAACTGGTGGTGCCTAAGGAGCTTATGTGGTTTTAGAGCTCCAATACACAGCCTAAAACATGCAAAATGCCTGCTCTACCACAGAGTCATATTCCTGGACTGTGGTAATGACATATTTTGGTGTGATTTGGATACCACACCTAGCAGTGCTCAGGTATTATTCTTAGTAGTGCTCAGGGAACCATGAAGTCCTGGGGATTGAATCCTGGCCTCCTGCTTGCAAAGCATGTATTCCACCCCCGTTAGCCATCTCTCTTGCTCACAGTCACAACATTTTTATCAACTGAGCAAGACATAACCTTCTTCTATTGGTCTATCTCAGTTTAAAGGTACATATTTAATATACCTTTCTGATTCAGTAACACTGAACTCATGGCTACCTCATGCTCTAATGCAATTTGTCTTGCATTGATATAAATGTCCTCTGATATAAAGTCTTTTGGTATTAGGGACACTAAATAGCATTTTGTAGCTAAGTTTAGGGGTAATTTTATTTATTTTAGCTTTTAATATTAATTTATTTTGTGTGTAAATTATTCGCTAAATTATAATTTTAAAATATTTTATTTTATTTATTTCACAATACTGTCAATGGCAGAGTTTCATGCATAAATCATTCAAGCATCATATCATCTACCAGTATCCACTTCATCCACCATTGTCCCAGTGCTTCCTTCTTTTCCCCCAATATCTCCTTCTTTTCCCTGTGGAAAGCTTCCTACTGAGGTTCAGTTCTCAGTTTGTTGCTTTTGGTCATTTGTTAGTCCTCTATGTTTCTTTATGTGCTACATAAGAAAGAGGTTTATTTGGTGTCTGTTCCTCTCCTGACACATTATACTTAGCATGATGCTCTTCAAATCAACCCACATAGCAGCAAATTACACTATTTTGTCTTATAAACTGAGTAGTATTTCATTGTATATATATATATATATATATATCATAGTCTCTTTATTCAATTTTCTGTTCTTAGACATGGGTTATTTTCAGACTTGGGCTATTGTGCTAGTGCTTTAATGAACATATGAGTACAAATACCTTTTCTGAATAGTTTTTGGGCCCGTGAGGTAAATACTAAGAAGTGGAATTGCTGGGTCATATGTAATCTCAATTCCTAGTTTTTTGAGGATTGTCCATATTGTTTTCCAGATGGACTGAATCAGTTGATATTCCCACCAGTAATAAATACAAATTCCTTTTCCTCACATACATGCCAATACTGGTTGTTTTTGTTCTTTGTGATGTGTGTCAGTCTCACTGGTATCCCACTGTTGTTTTGATTTGTATTTCCCTGATGATTCATGATACAGAGAATTTTCTCACATACCTTTTGGTCAGTAGTATGTCTTAATTTTAAAAATTATTTCATCTCTTTCTCTATTTTTTTGAATAATGTTGGTTGTTATTTTAAAGTTTACAAATGATTTATATAGGGATATTAATCCTTTATCAGCTGACTGGTGAGAAAATATTATCTCTCAGTTATAGGGTGTCTTTTTATTCTGGTCATTGTGTGTGTGTGTGTGTGTGTGTGTGTGGTTTCTTCCTCCCTTTTGTTTTGTGTGTGTGGTTTCTTCCTCCCTTTTGTTTTGTGTGTGTAGTTTCTTAATTTGATGTAGTCCCATTTTTAATATTTGCTTTAGTTTGCTTGATTAGTAATACCTAAATATTGAAGATACCTTTAGATTCAGTGTCATAAAATGTTCTACCTATGCTTTCCTCAATATCATTTATAGATGCATGTTGATATCTAGGTCTTTAATCCATTTTACTTGACTTTTGTGCATGGTGTTAGAAGGGAGTCTGAGCTCATTTTTTGGCATGTGACCAATCATTTTGTTTTCAAAGCATTTGCTAAAGTGGATTTCCTTGCTCCATTTCATACTTTTTTGCTCCTTTGCATAAATTAATTGTCCATATATCTGAACATCTGTTTCTGGACTTTCAATTCTATTCCATTGCTCTGAGAGTTTGTTCTTAAGGGACATTTTAAACACTAAAACAACAAATGAAAAGTATTAAAAATTGAAAATAGTCATACTACATGACCTGGAAAATAAGGATACATATTTGTAGTAAGAGAGCTGTGGTGTACCCCAAGACCCACCCATATCTGGGAAGAGTTTTGGGAACAGGATAATAGGTGTAACTACCTGCAAGACCTCCCATTCCTGGGAGGGGTCGGGAAAAAGTTAGATAAGCCTGGGACGAAAGGGATTCGCCCTTTTTGCCCTTTTGCCGTTTCTCTTTTGGCCCGGCTTGGTTTCCTGGCTTTTGGATCTTTGGGCCGCATGGAGCCCAAAGGGAAGATGGCTAACAGGAGATAAGATGCAGGGCTAGCAAAATATAGCTGAATGCTTAAAAGGTTGACATAGGCCACACACCTGTGGTGGCTAGGGCATAAAGATGATTCTTCCTGAAGCCTGCGTGTGAGTGATTTCACCTGGGCCTGGAACTCGCCGGCTGCATGGAGGTTACAGAGCCATGTGGGCTGGATGGCATCATCCACCATCCAGCCCCATCGTTATTTATTTAATGCAACAGAGAGCCAAACAAGAAGAAAGAGCATGGACTTGACCAACTGCCAATTTGATGACTTGAAATTCTCACCTGTCTGCACCTGTAGCTGAATACTGGAGTTCTGCAAATACTATTTAGAGATAACATAAAAATTAGAAAAAAATAAAATTCATCAGTATACAATCTATGAAAAATGCAAAACAAGCTTTATTTCAATCAATTGCTTACACTGTTGTGGGGACTGGTTAGTTTGATATCTATTAGAACTGTGGAAGGAGCCAAAGGCCCATTTAATTGAATTTCTGTTTCTTCAGAGAAACCTGCTTTGTTCTTATGGTCTTTCAAGTGATCAGATGAACCCCACTGAGCTTATCAAGAACAATTTTCTCATTCAGCTCATTACAGATTGAGCAGCTGGGTGCTGTAGTCTAGCCAAGTTGACACATTAAAAAAAAAAACACTACAGAGTCCAATTTAGAGTCCAGGCAAATGGATAGAGAGGAAATCTCCCCTTCACATTTTTCTAGAAGCCTAAGAAGAGAGTAGGAACCTGTAAACTCCTCCTCTGGCCTGCATCATTCTTGTTCAGTGACCCCAGCCAGTCTGCAGAAAAATCTCACTCAGCACTGACCAGTGATCCCTATCATGGAAACTTTTTTGAGGTCTTACAAAAAGGACAGATATTTAAGCCTCTCTCTTAAAAATGTGACTCTAATTTTTTATAATAAAATAGTTTTGTATACTTAGTGATGAAGATTCTTTTTTGTTCTACATCTAGCACCTGCCCTGGATTTAATGAGACACTCTTACTGCTCTGGACCCATTGCCTGCTGTACTCTGTCCGCAGTGTTTTTGGGCAGCAGTGGTCTCAATGCTCAGCCTCCAGGGCTCCAAGTTTCCCTATTCTTGCAGAGGAAAAAGATAGGAAGAGATGTTGTGCAGTTCTGTTGCTTCTTACTATACAGAGTGTAGCAAATGAGGCAGCATTAGCACCAACTAAGAGCTCACTGGAAATGCAAAACCCTAGAACTACTGAGACAGAATCTTCATTTTAGCAAGATTTTTAGTGATTCGTATACATAGTGAAGTTTACAAAGGATCCTCATAAGTGGAATCTGTGGTCTTCGACCCCCACTATTTAGTTTATTTAGTTCTTTGTGAGATTGGTCACACCTGGTGGCACTCAAATCCACTCCTCAGACTTTGGGGGAGACCAAGATTTACTGGGAATCTAACCTAGAGTTCTTGCCTGAGAAACATGCACTCTAGTTCTTCGAATTATCATCCTGAACTCATTGTTTATTTATTGATCCCTGATTCATCTTTCCATATATTTTGAAACAAATATCACAGGATATCCCTGTTCTATGTAGCTTTGGTAGGTGAACACCTCCATCCTGCTTCTCACAATTGAAAACCCTTAAATAATCCCACTTTCCAAAACTGGTCTCTGTCCTTCCTTCCCCTGATTGGAATGGCCTTCTCTCTCAGCACCTTTTCAGGAACACTGCTTATTACCATCATAGCCTGTGTTCTACCTGTTTTCTTACTGTTTTAATTCCTGGTTCTATTTACTAGAGTATTGAGGAGGAAACTGAGACTTCCCCTTCAGAGTTTATTTGAACAAAAACTGATTGAACCAGTTGAGAAAGGAAATAAAGTCACCTGTGAGAGTCAGTTGAGATTCTAGTTTACATATAATATAAAAGTGATAATAATGTGGCCTCTAAGACCCTATGACATCAATTCTAAATTGGTGGAAAAACTCTTTTTGGATATCTTTTGTGAAATCCATTAAACTGTTTAGAATCTGAAAAGTTCTTCATTTATTTAATTTTAATATGTTTAACAAGGAACAGCAAAGAGTCAGTGTTCACTTTACTAGAAGTCTAATGGTCCTTTTTTTTTTTTTAAGTGTGGGATCCATTAACCTGTCATTATGGGATATCACCATGCCCAGAAGTCAAATGGTTAATTGAGTGACATGCCTTTAATAGCATGGTCTTTAATTACAAAAGTAATTTTAAAAACCCACATTGGATCATTTCTAAAAAAGGAGGATTTCTCACCATGAAAACCAGCTTTAAGGTTAGCCAGCAATTACTCCTATCTCCTCTTCCTAGTATTAGGACTATATAGGAACAGATAATGGATTGGCTCTAAAATAATCTCAAGCTTTTCCACTTAAAGTATGTCAATTTCTAGGCTCATCTCCAATGTCTTCAGAAGTGGGCAACATTAAGTCATATGCTGAGCAATCAGTTGCAACTGGCAATTTGCTGAAGGTCATTTTCTTTACTTGTCTGAGTCACCACATGGCTAATTTGGTTGCCATTGGAACTAGATGGAATGTCAATAAAAAAGCAAATCTACTTGAACTTATATAATAAATTTGACTTACACATGGCTGAAACCCTCTGAACTACTGCACCTTGTGCCTCTAGGAGGCATCATTATTTTCTGTATAAAAGGGGGTTGTATGAAGGCCAAAACCTCTGATTGCACATAGTGGTTCTGTGTGCATTTAGTGCCTAGTTCCACCTGTTTTGATTCTATCTGTTCAATCATCTTCTCAAAAAAGCCCTCCTTTACTATTAAATATAGAAGAGTTGCACCCTTAATTCTTATTTTGCTTTTTCCCTTCATAGTACTTAGCATAGCATGAAATTATGTAGTTGAGACTCTACCTCTCTAAACAAAATGAGCAATTTCTGGAAGTAAGGGATATTACTTGTCTTAGAAACTTGTTTGACACAGTGAGTGCTAAATATGTGTTTGTAAATGAGCAAATAAGATACTCAGTATGTACACTTGAAGCAATGCCTATAAAACAGAAGATTGTCTTAGTGATCTTTTAATTTTTTAATAGCTATTTTTTCTGAAGTGTTGTTTTATATGTTTTAATTTGTCTGTTTTACTTAGTATGTCTTTCCCTGCTGCTATCTCAAGGTGCAACCATGACCAAAACCTACCCCAATGAAATAACCAACTTTTATTTGAATGTCTACTGAATATCAGGTACAATTACAAACACCAAGTGGTAGAAACTATGATCTTTTTGCATCAATGCAAGACAAAAACAAAACCATAAAAAGCTAAACCTTTTTTGGGGGGGGGGCATATCCTGCGATGCTCAGGGGTTACTCCTGGCTCTCTGCTCAGATATCACTCCTGGCAGGCATGGGGGACCATATGGGATGCCGAGATTCGAACCACCAGTGGCCATGGGTCAGCATTTGCAAGGCAAATGCCCTACCACTGTGCCATCTCTTCAGCCCAGCTAAACCTTTTTAAATATTTAAGAAATCCCTGTGTTCTTAAGGACTGATGGAAGAGGTGACAATTTTTCTTGATTTTTTTTATTCTTCACTCACTCAGATTCAGAAAACTATGTCTTCCAAATATTTATGAGGGGGGAAGCTAGAAGAAAGGGTCCAGAAGAACAGTGGTTAGGGAGTAGTATATTTGATACAAGTTTGATTCCCAGCATCAGACCACATGATCCCCCCAAACATCACTAGATATATCCTTGAATCACTGTTAATGCCCAGAACTGTAGGGGGTCAAGCAACATGGCATTTGAGGGTCTCTACATTGCTTTGATTGACTGCATTGTACCAGTAACCAATTGGTAGGACCACGACTATATAAACATATATAATAGATAAATATTAACTTAATAAAAAGCAAGAATTTTCATAGGGAAATACATAATTATAAAATGTAATGGTATAACCATGATTACAAAAGTCTGTACATTTATTTGGTCTAAGAAAAAATGTAATGGAATTCCTGATTTGAATCTAACCTACCATTAAGAATGAAAGATTTCTTAGTACACCTACTAAATCAGTCAAGCAAATAGATCTTAAATGTTAACTTGTACGAATAAATTAATTGCTGAGGATATCTCAGTGGATGATCAGAGAATAAAAAAGAATAGGAAGTACTAGTTGGAACCTGTGGCAGATATTTAAGGAATTCTCTCTGGAAAGATCTGAGCTTTAGAGGTGTGTGTAGTGTTCCTTGGAGGATAGAAGTTAAAGGATACCGAGCACCAATGGCCACAGAGCTGGCATTTTGAAGGTTGATTCTAGGAAAACAGACTAAGTAAGGTTTGGTGACCTTGGTTAGAAATATAAACATGGTGTGTGCCTGGAGCAGGAAAGAGAAAACATAATGGCAGGGGATATTTGGGGCATGCTATGAATATGTGTCACATTCCACATGGGGTAATGCAGAAACTACTCTTGCTATGATTTATACAAAAATAAAATTAGACAAGCCCAGCTAATAGAGTTTGAATCAGGTATTTATAATGAAAATCCTTAAAGTGGTTGAATCTGTGAGCAAAAGATTGAGAGTAGCAATGTACACATTGTTTTCTAAAAACTGATTTTATAGGGGGTTGGTGGGAATCAAGATAGTGGTCAGAATTAAAGACCTCAAAGACTAAGCTAAGGAGGTTGGTTAGAAATAGGGAAAGATGAGGGCTGGAGTGGTGGTGCAGCAGTAAGGCATTTGCCTTGCACACAGCTGACCTAGGACGAATCACGGTTCGATCCCCAGCATCCCATATGGTCCCCCAAGCCAGGAGCAATTTCTGTGCACATTGCTAGGAGTAACTCCTGAGCATCACAGGGTGTGACCCAAAATCAAAAAAAAAAAAAAAAAAAGAAAAAAATAGGGAAAGATGGACCAGAGTGATAGCACAAAGGATAGGGCATTTCCCTTGCAAATGGCTGACCCGGGTTTGATCCCTGGCATCCCATATGGTCCCCGAACCTACCAGGGGTAATTTCTGAGTGCAGAGTCAAGAGTAACACTTGAGCACTGTGGGGTATGGTCTAAAAACAAGAAAGGAAAAAAAAAGGCAAAGCCATGAAAGGATCCAAGGAGATTCCTCTGGTCTCTTTCCAAATGTAGCAGTAGTTTTTAAACTGACTTCAACATTGAAAACATTTTAGAAAATTTAATCTAACAAGGACACTTAAAGGTATCAAGTAGGCATGACCAAAGTGGCAGAATGGGAGAAAAAAAGAATGAGAAAAAGATGGGTCTTGGGGTACAGTAACCCATATGGTTACTTCTTGGTGTGGGATAGTGAATTTAAATGTTTTTTTCTAACCTGTGTTTTCTAATTTTCTGTCATAAGTAGTTTATTAGCTTTGTAATGAAAAACAAAAAAAGCCAAAAATATTAAAAATAATAATTGGTTTGCTTTTAGTATAAGTCTATAGGGCCAGAGTGGTAGCACAGAGGTAGGGTGTTTTTTTTGTTGTTGTTGTTGTTTTTTTGCCTTGCACGTGGCTGACCCAGGATGGATTCAGGTTTGATCCCCAGCATCCCATATGGTCCCTCGAGCCAAGAGCAGAGCCAGGAGTAATACCTGAGAGCAGCCGGGTGTGACCCAGAAAAAGACTAAAAACAACAACAAAAAAGAATAAGTCTACAATCTCTTCTTCTAGAAGTTGTCTTCTTTATTGTCAACTTCATAGATTTCTTTCTAGAAGAACATCTAACATGCTTTTGGGAAGGAACTTGGGAAGTCTCAGAGGTGCTATTTTTAAACAACAGAAATTTATTTTTTCATTTTTCTGAGAGCCCAAGATTAAGACATAGTATATCATAATTTGTGAGAGCCTCAGTGCTAGATTTCTGCTTACTGTATTCTCAAATTGCAGAAGCTATAAGACAGCTTTCTGAAGTTCTTTAATAAGATACTAACTACTCCCCTTCACAAATGGATCCTCTTTACATAATAATCTTTCCAAAGCTCCTCCTCCCAATATCATCACATTGGGGAATCATTTTCCACATATGAAATCTGGAGGTCTGTCTCTCTGACTCACTAAAATCTATAAACTTACAAAGTTTGTGTTTTAATCTATGTAGCCTTCCAATCCATCATTAAATATCCCACTAATGTCTATTAGCTAAGGAAAGAGCCTTCTGCTAAACTAGGAGGACAAGAACTTTGTTGGTAATCATGGCATGTGGTAGTTTGGAATGTAGCGTTAGGAACATTTGCATCCATCTTAAATGTTGACTTGTTTTTAATTACCAGATTCCTAGTGCTATCTGAAATGACAGGAACACTATTATATTTGTGATTCTAGCCAAAGGAGACTGGCTGAGTCTCAAAAGAGTCTGTCACTTATTTGGGAGAACTTAAATTTAAAATAGGGAGAGGACAAAGAAAAAATGTGGGAGGATGGATGCAAATGCAGCTTTGAGGAAATGCCAAGGTGATTGGTAACATACAGCATGTGTTAGTTTCAAACTTCCCACCTGCTAGTTGTGTATCTGGTCATGGCCAGAGGAATGCCACGTCAGAGCTCCACCTACCCACACAGGGCTTACTGCACTCTCATCCTTTTTTCTGCCCTGCTGTCTCACACATACACTTCAACATAGTCACACAATTTCAAGCACACACACATATACACTGCAAACACGCTGGTTCAGTGTGGTGCTTTCCTTTATTAATGCCCTCTATTTTTTAATTCAATTCTCCTTTGTATTATTGAAATATGCAGAAGTTTTCCTCTAATTCCCATTATTGTTTATCTGATAAATGTCTAAGGGAAAACGAATACAAAAAGACAAAAGATATATGCCACTTCTGAGATCTTCCTTTTGAAGACATTTTATTATGTAACACCCCCCCCCCCCCACACACACACATGCACACCAATACTTCCCTGAAAAAAAACAAGCAGACTAGCATGGCACAAAGATGACTTATTCTTTTTTAATATCAATTGTTTTCTAAAGCAAGCTGTCATGGCAAGTCACGGCAAAGCAAAGAATTGTTATTGTTAATTTCTTTTTATCATTATCAGAGTTTTACCACCACCAGACTTAATGGGATTCAATAATCTCACCAGTATCATTGTAGTACCTATGTTGTGCAATCAGAGGTCAGTTTTGCGATGACTGAAAAATGCAAAGGCCTGACCTAAGAAGTTCCAGCACAAAGAAAGGAAATAAGCTTTCTGCCAGCTGAAACTTTTCAGCCAAAATAAAAAAGGATTAGACCAAGTTGAAAGTGTTTCTTAGAGATGGGCCTGATGTTGCTTGTTTTCTTGTTGCCTCAGGCTGGGTCTAGCTTTTAGGACATTATGACCCAGAGTGACTAAAGGGAATTAACAGCAGCCTCCCATGAGTTTCTGCCAACCTTGGGCCAGAAATACTCATCTGTTCCAATGTGGAAAATCATTTACTCATGAGATTTATGATTTGCCTCATTCTCCACCTCTGGAAGCCAGGCTAACTAACTGGGGATTTCCATTTGGAACAATAAGTGACAATTCAGGTGATCTCTGAGGAATAAGAAACTGACCTGTGGGCATAACCAGAGGCAATTCTGAGGTCAGGTACAATCCCTAGAACCGCCTTTGTCTCTCTCAGTGTGAACCAATGGACAAGGAAGACTGGGCTCTGAAATGACCATTCTCTTTCTTTAGGAGCTCCTGTGTGTGATTATTTCTTTATCTCTGCCCCTAAAAACACAATACACTTCTATCATCTCTACCTGAACTAAAAGCAGTTACTGCTTCATGGGAAAATTGGAATGAATGAATCATGGCAATTAAAGTCTTATGTTAAATAGGATTTTGAATTTAGTAGGAAGTATGTGGTTGCCCATAACTGGTGCACACTATGGTGAGGAGGGAAACAGCAATATCATCGCAATATCATCCTATTCTGAATGGTTAGTCTTTTAAATGGTATACCTTCCTCTATTTCTTCCAGAAAGACATAGATTTTCAAGAGGTATTATTTGGTAATTTATCATCAAAAGACTTCAGATCTATGTAACAACTTAGACCTATTTTACCTCTAATATCTACCTATCTACCAAACTACCTATTGTATAATCATATCCATCACTCTGCTCCTAGCTTAACACTTTTTTTTCTCAATGTCTGAGCCACTCTTCTAGCCCAATAATAATATGGCTGAATCAAAAGACACAACTCCGTGGTCAGACGCATTATTCATTGCGCTACAGAACACAAAAATACAATACAAAAATTCCTTCCTTACACCTATATTCATTGCAGCACTATTTACAATAGCAATACTTTGGAAACAACCAAGATGCCCTTCAACAGATGAATGGCTAAAGAAACTGTGGGACATATACACAATGGAATATTATGCAGCCATCAGGAGAGATGAAGTCATGAAATTTTTCCATACCTGGATGTACATGGAATCTATTATGCTGAGTGAAATAAGTAAGAGGGAGAGAGAAAGATGCAGAATAGTCTCCCTCATCTATGGTTTTTTAAGAAAAATGAAAGACATTCTTGCAATAATTTTCAGAGACAAAAGAGAGGAGGACTGGAAGTTCCAGCTCACTTAATGAAGCTCATCACAAAGAATGATGAGTGTAGTTACAGAAATATCTACATTGAGAACTATCCTAACAATGAGAATGAATGAGACAAGTGGAAAGCCTGTCTAGAGTACAGGCGGGGGTGGGGTGGGTAGGAGGGAGATTTGGAACATTGGTGGTGGGAATGTGAAGGGTGGTGTTCTTTATATGACTGAAACCCAACCACAATCATGTTTGTAATCAAGATGCTTAAATAAAGATATTAATAAAAAAGACATAGCTCCTATGTAAAATTCTCAAAAGCAACCTTCTTGCCTCTTTCCTTTAGTTGTGTCAGTTCATCAAGACCTTATTCTGTAGATCAACTCAACCAACTCCCATCTTTTTCCATATGAGTGTGCCTGAGACAAAAATAAGAAATTTGTACCTTTGGAACCTGGGTTCCAGAACTTATGTTCTCTTAGCTTTCTGTATTCTTTCTATAACCACCATTTCACAGACCTGTGATCATTGTCTTTCCTGTCCTGCTTTCTTCCAGTGGCAATCTTTAACTTTCATTATCCCTATTACTCTCCAAATCATAGACACTGTTTCTCAGCTAATAGCCAAAGATTTCCATTATAGTCAGTCCAGTATGTGACCTCAGAATACTACAGATTTGGTGGCTTCACAACAAACATCTCTTTCACCCAGTTCTGGAGACTTGGGATGTCTTATTATCTCTATCCTTACATTGGCTAAGTAAGGGTGAAAATGGTCTATTTCTCTACTTCTACTTTTTTTGGGTGGGGGCCCACACCCAGTGGCACTCAGGGGTTACTCCTGGCTCTGTGCTCAGAAATTGTTCCTGGCAGGCACGGGGGATCATATGGAATGCCGGGATTAGAACCACCATTGGTATTGGGTTGGCCACTTGCAATCAAATGCCCTACCTCTGTGCTATCTCTCCGGCCCCTCTTCCTCTACTTCTAAGAGCACTAATTTCATCAAGGGAGCCCCACTCCCATGATCTTATCTAAAACTAATTATCTTCCATCACCCCACCTCTAAATGCCACCCCACTGGAGGTTAGGCTATCTACATCTGAACTTTGAAGATGATACAAATATTCCAAGTTGGATGCATGCTTGGTGTCTTCTATTTTATGAACTCACTTTACTCCCACCCTCAGAACATCAGTTTCCGTTGAAGCTACAGTCATCTTATAGCTCTCTCCTCTTTCTGAAGGGAGAAACTGGATTCTCTACTACCTACCCTCCACTGAGATTCAGCATCTGTTCTCTTAGGCCTTCCTTTTTTGCTTATTATCCTCACTTCTGGACCTTTTCCTACAGACAAGCAACATGGTCAAATCTCTTCTTTATTAAACTAAAACAAACAAACATAAAAACAAAGCAAAACTAAAAAACCCAGCCCCTCCTCTTTGAGACCTACCATTTATTTTCTTTCTCCTTTACTGCCCATAAATGAAGTCACTCATTATGATCCTTGATCATTATTGTCTTGATCTTTCTTATCTGCCCACTTTGCAGCAGCCATAATAACTTTTATTTTTAATTTTAATTGCATTTCTTTATTTTAAATTGTGTTACAGAGTTACTTATAATACAAGTATTTCTAGCATTCAATGTTCAAACACCAAACCTACTACCAATGTAACATTCCTTCCACTATATCATTATCACTAGTCTTCCAACACCCCACCCCAAGCCTGCCACTTGGTATGTATGAATAATTTACTTTATATTGCTTGGCACAACTAAATAGTATTGCAATTATAGGGGAAAAGTCATTAAAGGAAAATTAGTAAAAACTTTCACATCTTGGGGCTGAGTGATAGCACAGCGGTAGGGCGTTTGCCTTGCACACGGCTGACCCAGGATAAACCTGGGTTCTATCCCCAGAGTCCCATGTGGTCCCCCAAGCCAGGAGCAATATCTGAGTGCATAGCCAGGAGTAACCCCCGAACATCACTGTTGTGTGGCCCAAAGACCAAAACCAAAACAAAACAAAACCCAAAACTGTCACATCTTGCAATGGGATCTTTACATCATTATCTGAAGGTTTACTAAGCTGAATATCGCTAGTTGAGCAATCTGTTGTTGGTTTTGTTTGAGATATTTACGTTGTTTCTATAAGAACTTCACATTTAATTTGGTGTATTCTTACTGGGAAGTCAGTATTTCAATTATGGGGTTGTCACATAGTTGTGTAAGTAGCCATGCAGTCCTCAGGACTTTGAGGATCTAGTAAGCTGGATCTATAAGCTCAAATGTTGATTCGTGGATATGGCTCCTGGGATTTCTGGAAAGTACAGAGATATGGGAGGAAGTGGCTTCTCCTTGGCTCCAAAACATCCCTGGAGATGTCAGTCACAAAACTGCCACATTTATAGTTTTTGTCAGCTAGGACTCTCTGCAGAGATGCGTGAAAAAGTGGTGAAGCTGGGCCGTTGGAGGGGCAGCAGTTGTAGGGCAGATCTGTGTGTGTGCAGCAGCCAGAGCTTCTACAGGAGATGGGTGTCTTGTTCTCGTCCCCTCTCCAGGGGCCCCAGTATGCTGATCACTTTTTATGGCTTTCTAAATACCAAATCTTCATGGTTCTCTTCTTCCCTCTATTAGGTCTTTTCAAGTCCTCCTTTTAAAATAATTGGTGGCCTGAAGATTTGAAGGAATACTATTTTAATGTTAAATGCTCATCCCATGTTAAAGGCCATCCTCTCATCCACATTCAGCCATTGCCAGGTGAAAAGTGAGCCACCTTCCAACCTCCAGCTCTGGAGGCAAAGGCATTACATACCTGGGGATAAAAAAGATGGATAAAGCTACAATGCTATTAAATAGAGGAAGTCTTTTGGAAGAATGTTCATTGCCCACAAATTCCTATTCTGTGCCTTTCATTCTAGAGCATCCTCTTTAGCACTGGATAACTTACTTGAAAAATGTCAATATTTTCTCTTCGAAAAGCCACCTGTATTCAACTGAAAGTATTTCTCTAAACGGGTACCTAACTACCTCTTTATTGTGAAGGAAGTAGTCAAAACTAATCAGTCCAGTTGGGTTAGGAACTTGTGCCACAAAGTAACTTGCCCACGCCATCTCCTGCTGCCCCCAGGAGTTCACTGCATGACAATCAGAAGAAGACTTTTATCCAACTCTTGAACTAGAGAGATAGGACACTTTTGTAAAGGGGAAGGAAAAATTAAAAATACTGCACTCAGACTTGGTAGTGGTCTCAAAAGAGGTCTGTTGGCATATCAAGCCTGGCCTCTTCCTATTTGGTTGGGTTGGAACTAACTGGTCTCTCTTATGGAATGCTTGAACAGGCCTGTTTTCTGAGTTTGCTCAATCTGAGGCCATAAAGCTCAGAACTCAAGCAGAAACAGCTCCAGTGGCCTCTCTGAGCTCTGGGGAATGTAGACATCTCAGGAAACCAGGTGGTGTTTGAAATCAAATACCTCTTTGTAACTTGGATCCTCTATTTTCCCCTCTGGCCAACGAGGCCTGGAAAAAAAAGCCATCCTTGGAAACAAAGCCCAGAGGTAAACAACCGAGACACTCACCCAGCAGTTGGAGAAGTTCCACTTCCTGTACATAATGTGGGTTTTGGAATTAGAATGGCCTGTTTCATGAGCTGCATTACAGTTTTGAGAGCCCAGTGACTGTAACTATTCATCTCCTTAGACAATTAGTCTCTCAAAATCCTTTTCAAATTGATGAGGCTCTGGTGTCTGCCCCACACCGCCCCTGAGGGTGGAGGGACAGTTGGTGAGGGGAATTGTGAATGATTTGTGCCTCAGTGAGGCAGATCCCAAGATGTGAAAATATCATCAGACTCAACATTTGAGCTAGCAGAGTGCTAATCTCTTAAAGTGCTTTCTCATTCAGCCCCTGCTTGCCTGTGTGACTGGGCCCAGTGTGAGTCTGAGTGAGTCATTCACTGGGCAGGGAAAACACAGGAGAGAACAGCAGGGCTCTTTACCAATCTCAGATTTACTGGCAAAATGGATTTGGCATCAACCGAGTTGATATTCCTTGTACATCGCCATTTTTTTTTTCTTAAAGAAAGAGCCTTGGGAATAAGACTTCAGCTGTTTCGGTGGTTCTGCAGTAAGTGGTTTGCTCACAGTTTTCTCAGTGTGAATGCTAAGGAGTTTCCGTTTGCTACACTTGGTGCTCTATACCAGTGTTTTTCCAGTTTTCCATTTTCTACACCAGTATTTAGCCTGTGGGCAGGATTCCCCACTTTCTTCAGTTTCTAGTCCTCAGTGGATTTATAGATGCAAAAGAGATGGAAAGAACCGTTGGAAGAAACGCCCACCCCAAAGGAACCCAATCCAGATGACTTGGCTCCATTCTGAATGGAGTTTTCTTATTGTTTCTTTCTCTCTCTTTTTTCCCTTTTGAGCTTGGTTTTCATTATCCTTTGTTTCTCTAAGTGTCTAAAACTGAAAATTATGGGCCTGTGTTTTAATTGGAGCCAGTCCTTTCCTAACAATTTCCTAACAAGGAATTTAACTGATGCTTTTTAAAAAACAACTCACTGACATAAAAGAAAAATATTTTTGTCTAAATTCATGTATATGTTGATAGAAAACCCCTTTGCAGGTTCCAAATAAAAATTTTTTTCATCTACCATTAGATAGTAGACTGTTCCCAGGTTCTGCATTTCTTTTACTGACCAAGAACTATGTGATCTCCTGTAGGTGACACATTCAATTGTGTGTATTGTTACAAGTAACTATCACATCAGTACATGTTCCATTGACTCCTGTTGAATAGTTTGAGAGAGAAAATGATTCTATTTTGGGGCTGGAGAGATAGCATGGAGGTAAGGCATTTGTTTTGCATGCAAAAGGACAGCGGTTTGAATCCTTGCATCCCATATTTCCCCAAGCCTGCCAGGCGCGATTTCTGAGCGTTGAGCCAGGAGTAACCCCTGAGTGCTGCCGGGTGTGACCCAAAAACCCCCCAAAAAAGAAAATGATTCTATCCAACAATAGAAACTTCCCAAAAGTATAACTTTAAATAATTAACTATACTCAACATTAAGAGCCAGACTAAATACGTGTGATGTGCTTCATATCTTAGTTTCTGATTGTGAGTATAAAGACATCAATAGGAATCAATCTATTTACACAAATTAAAGTCCTGCTGTATATTAAAGGTGACATTAATTTATCAGAGCTTTACCTCATTACCTGAACAAGTAATTGCCATTTATGTAAATTATATTGTTTTGGGCCATACCTATTTTATAGACTTTTGTCATACTTTATAAAAAACCTTAGACAATATATTTATAGTTATTTTATCTCTTTTGTATTTTGCTTTTATTATTCTTATAGCTTGGAAAGTACTGATGATTAAGATTTCCTTTAGACTATATATATGGCTGTGTCCTTAAAAACTGCACAAATTGAGGGGACTAAGCGATAGTACAGAGGATTCAGTATAAGCATCATATATGGTCCTCTGAGTACCCCTAGAAGTAATCACTGATCAGAGAGGCAGAGGAGAGCCACGAGCACCACCAGGTATGCTCCCCAAACCAAAAAAACACACACACAGAGGATAAGAGGTGGAACTTGAAGAAATGGGGTTTGATAATGCTACTAAAAATTTACTGATTTTTGTGTAAGATAACTTTTTATTGTTATTTGTTTGGGAGGGTGCACACTCCTGGCTCTGTAATTAGGGATCACTCCTGGTGGGTTGGGGGTACCACGTGGGGTGCCTGGGAATGAATCTAGGCTGCACACATACAAGGCAGGTGACTTATCCTCTGTACTATCTTTCTGACCACTAATTAAAATTTTATCTAAAATAATTTACTCAAGAAATAGAAGAGGAGAGAAAGAAGAGAAATAGAGAAATGTTCAAAAGTAACAATGGCCCCTCCTGAGAAGGAAAAGCCAAGTACACATCTCAGGTTGAGATGTGGCCTGTTTCCGTGGTGGTGGGTGAACCCTGAATGTTCTGACAAATCTGGTTTTTAGAGGAGATAAGAGGTTGTTGTTGTTGTTGTTGTTGTTGTTGTTTTCAAACTGCTTTGACCTGGAGTTCTCTGCAAATAGAAAAAAATCATCTGGGTGTTGGCAAAGGGAAAAAAACCTTGACTTATTTATTACCCTTTTATATTCTTCTCATGGCCTCTAGATTCTTCTCAAACAACTTTTCTGAAGGGAACCACTCTTTGGTAGGTGGTACCTCAGTACTTTATCTGGATTTTGGTTCATGCTCTTAATCTCCAACAAGTTCTTTTTTTTTTTTAACTTTATTTAAATAAAACGCATCACATAGTTGGCCATAATACATTTATTTTTAGATAAGTGAAAGCAAAGTTATTGAGGAAAAAATAGAAAGAAAAATAAAAAAGAAAAATGAAGCAAGTTTTTTTTAAAAAAAAGAAAGAAAAAAGAAAAAGTACAGTAGTAAGCACATTTGTGAAAATTATTGCATCTTCAATTACATCATTAATACAATGACAGGTTTAGTAAGCTCTTGTTAGTTATCCATTCTGTTAAATTGGTATATTCCTATAGGGATGACAGTATCAAATAAATTTAAGTTGCCCAGAAATTGAAAGCAATATTACTGATTCTGTGATTTAGGGGTGTGTACTCAGCTGCCAGGTCTCCTGAAAGAAGGGTGCCCTTCCTTACTCACTCCAAAAATCTTTGGTGATATTAGCCCAATATTAGATACCAGGTATATGAAGTTTGGTCAGATTGGTGTCCCCAAAGTGAATTGCAGAGGAGTGATGAGGCAGGGCCATTGAGAAAATGATGATTCTGAGTGATGGAGGCAACAGGCATGGCTTCAGTAGAGCAGGGGCTTGATCCACCCTCTCCTCTTGAGATGGCCAGCTTTCTGCTGCATGGGCCAGTGTGCCCATCATCTTTCATGACTTAGTTTTCATCTTATTTTAAAAAAGAGTGATCTAATGAACTCTTTGCTGTTCTTTTTACTTTTCTTCTTTGCTTTTTCTTCAAGCCAAGTTGTTCTGCACTTATTTTATTTTAAGAAAGGTGTAATAGAAAAACACAATTCATTTTGGGTTTGGTTCTCCAAAAACTTAACAACCCTTATTAATAGAGGAATCTGTTCAGTGATGAAATATAGAGGACATAATAGGGTTCTAGAAAAGAAAACCCAAGATGACATTTGAGGGCATAAAGAAGCCATTGGTGGCCTCCGTTTTAAGTTTTAATAGAAAATGGTATATGTGGTTTAAGGAGAAGTAAGAACCTAGCTAGGGAATGGCTATACAGTGAGTATGTTCAAAAAGTTTTTATATATCCAGATAGAGTAAGTTCTGTTTCCCAAGTGAAACATGAAATACACAAAGAGAAAAAAGTAATGAGCAGTATAGAGAAAAAAAAAAAAAGTACACACAGACATACACACCGTCATGCCATGCAGGAGTCAGAGTCCCAGTGATTTAATATCCCAGGATAACACCCATCCCTATAAATTATTGTCCAATTGACACATCTCCCTTCACTTCATCTCAGAAGGTCTCAGGAACGAAACTATTAGAACTAGCACTTATACCTATGACACTACAGACACCTTACACTTTTTTTTTTTAATCCCAGAAGATCGAAATTAACTGGACATGGTGCAAGAAGAAAGTTTTTGTCTGTTTTAGGGTCACACCAAAAGATGCTCAGAGCTTACTCCTAGCTCTGTCTCAGGGATCACTTTTGGCAGGGCTCAACAGACTGTATGTGATTCTGGGATTGAACCAGGTTCATTACATGTAAGGCAATCATCTTACCTGCTGTACTATCTCTTTAGTACCAAGAAAACATTTTAAAAAGCAAATTTCCCAGATAATTCTGACCAACATACTTTGACTGAACATACCCAGAAGAACTCAAACAAACAAACAAAACACTGTGGGTCATGGATTCCCAGGAATATATGTATTAAAATATAACCAGGTGAAAACTTTAAATAATGAAGCCATAATAGAGGAAATTTGGGCACTGAGGAGGATATTTGTGTCCAGAGAACCCAGTTAAGCATTCTCTCCAACCATATTTGAGTTGATTTTTTAAATAATTTTTATTGAGACCAATGTGAATTACAACTCTTTCACAGTTGTATTTCAGGTACATAGTGACAGTGAATTGAGGCCATTCCCACCACCAGTGTTGACCTCCCTCCAGCATGGTTTTCAGTATACATCCCTCCACCCTTTGCCCCCTGGACTGTTAGTGAAACAGATCCCTATAGCTTGTTGTAGTTTAGGTCTCTTGATTCTATTGTTGTTGACATTGGTTTAGGTATTTAGGCTTGACAATTTTTAATTTCCATTTAATGCTCTTGAGACCGCTTGGCCCCTTGGTCCCATCCACTTTTTTTCTCAGTTTATAGGAAGACATAGAAATATGAGGCAGAACAAGATGATTCATGTTCTGTGGTTCTGTTTAAAAAAAAAAGCCAGGCCAGAAGCTCCTGTTTAGAAGCTATAAATATAAATAAAATTAAAAGAAGAAAGAGAAAGAAAGAAGAAAAATAAAATAAATTAAATTAAATTAAAAAAATTTAAAAAATGGGGGGCAGCTGTGGCAAGTTATTTTTTTCTTTAGGTGCAGTAAATATTGGGGAAATTAAAAGGAAAATGTCCTTGGCGTAAGAGATACAGGGTGTCTCTACCCTTGGAGCATAATGTCATGAGAACAACTACAGGCTCTGAACATGTTAGTTGTCAAACCCCAAGGTCTGTCTTTATGGTGCCAGGAAATGTTTTGCTCAATCGTGGTTGTCAAAGTCAATCCTCTTAATTAGAGATCTTGGTTTTTGCACAGATCCTAGGACAAAGCCTAGGACAGAGTCTTTCTTTATGGTCTCCAGGTTGATTCTTTATCCTAATTACTTTACTAAGTGCCGCAATTAACAACAGTGTGGGTTAGTTTTTTTTGTTTATTTGTTTGTTGGTTTTTTTTGGTTTTTTGGGCCTCACCCATTTGATGCTCAGGGGATACTCCTGGCTAAGCACTCAGAAATTGCCCCTGGCTTGGGGGGACCATATGGGACGCCGGGGATCGAACCACAGTCCTTCCTTGGCTAGTGCTTGCAAGGCAGACACCTTATCTCTAGCGCCCCCTCTCTGGCCCCCCAGTGTGTGTGTGTGTGTGTGTGTGTGTGTGTGTGTGTGTATTACATGTGTGTATATAATGCATGTATATCATTTCAAAATAATGTTTTTGTACCTTGGGAGTAGATCCTAAGAAGTGAAATTGCTGGGTATATGGAAGCTCTATTCTTACTTTTTTTTTTTTGAGAAATCTTCATATTATGTTCCATGGGGTTGAACTATACAACATTCTCATCAGCAGTGGATGAATTTTTTTTAATCGTCTCTACCAGCACAAATAGCTTCCAGTCTTTTAGATATATGCCATTCTCACATGTGTTATGTGGGATCTCATTGTCATCTTGTCAAGTAACCATTATCTAATCTCACATCATCTCTTCATTCTGGTAACTTGAATCAGAACTGTTGTTCTGGTTTTTTTTTAAAGACTGAAAACATCAAGCTTAGCAACTAACTTCTTAAGCACCCTAATCTTATGAGTCTAGTTGTCCCCACTGGAAATTCTGTGAATTTCCCAGGGCTCTGTGGATAAACAGGCCAAAGATCATCAGAAGCTTTGGATCCATCATTTTCCAAATCTGGGAGATTCTACCCTACACAGCCTGATTCTTTTTTTCCTCTCTACTTTCCATAACCTGTTAAGAAGCTCAAGCTTGAAAAACAAAATCCAGAAAGAATGGTTGTTTACAACATGAACCATTTTTGAAGAAGTATCAACTTTTAAAATTTAGATTGTATTACTCTTGTAAATATAAGATGAATACCTATCAAAGATTGTACTTAATTCCAATTTATGAGGAAAATGGTAAGAAATTAAAACTGGTCCTAAAGATAATTTGGAAATATTGTATATAAACATATATAAAATATATATAACTTGACTGTTGAGTTAGATACAGAGCTGGTTAAAGTCCAATACAGCCATAAACCTTAACTGCTGAATAGAAATTACTGACATTACCTTACAAAAATTTGTAACTTCAAGCTGTCTATCATAAGATAGACTTAGTATACAGGAAGTCAAGTTCAACACTGAGTAAAACAAAAATTAGTATTATTCTTTCTAAAGCTTATTTCTAAGTTTGGAACGATTTTCCTGGCAGAAGAAACCCCAGAAGTCCTAACTACCTTCTTGAAACAGGGGAGGAAAAACTATATAAAGAATAAGCTTAAAGCTTATTAAAAGATCTTAGGGGCCAGAGTGGTGGTGCAAGTGGTAAAGCATCTGCCTTGCCTGTGCTAGCCTAGGATGGACCACGGTTCGATCCTCCGGGTGTCCCATATGGTTCCTCAAGCCAGGAACAATTTCTGAGCACATAGTCAGGTGTAACCCCTGAGTGTCACTGGGTGTGGCCCAGAAACACCCCCCCAAAATCTTAGTGACCCATTGCAGACACTTACTATCCCCTTTAATAGGGTATCATTATTATGCTAATATCTATATCTTTACTCTGGATCACCAAAGCATCCTCACACACTCACATATACTTTCTAATAGTTGTGAGGTGGTAAGGACACAAAACCTTTTCCCTATCTTATAATATCCAAACAAGTTGACCCACAAGCTTTTTCAGGAAGCACATTCACAGAGCATTCTTTTTTTTTTTTTTTTTTGGTTTTTGGGCCACACCCGGCGATGCTCAGGGGTTACTCCTGGCTGTCAGCTCAGAAATAGCTCCTGGCAGGCACAGGGGACCATATGGGACACCGGGATTCGAACCAACCACCTTTGGTCCTGGATCGGCTGCTTGCAAGGCAAACGCCGCTGTGCCATCTCTCCGGGCCCCACAGAGCATTCTTGAATATCCACAAAACTGAACAGAGGGAAAACCCTCAGTCTTGTTATATGAGAATAGGCCCTATTCCATCACCAAAATCTGCATTTTAAAATTTGCTGTTGGCCCAAATCTCAGCTAAGTCACAAGATGGAGGGAAAAAAGAATAAAATACATTGGGCACATTTATAGAATACATAAGACATAAATACATACACATCCTGTTCCTGTTATACAGCCGAGAATGGACAAGAAAATGCACTAGAAGGGGAGATGCACCTTTCTTAAATCAACAGCAGTAGCCACTTCCCCGAATTACTTTGTGCATGCAAGTCACAAAGACAAGAACCACTTCCTGTGAACAGGCAATGTTTGCTCTCTTAATTCTTGGGTTGTGCCTTTGAAGTGTCCACAGCTGTGCTGCTCCCCATCCCTGTTCTTTCTTTCTCATCTTTACTTTGTTGTATATGAAAATCATCTGGGGAATCGGGCACAGGGTCAGAGTCCATGTAGCCTCTGGCAGAGATCCTGAGAGGGAGATCAGAGAGATCGTGAGAAAAATGTCCAGCTATGATTCTAACTGGATGAGTCCCAGATGGAACCCCTAAAATGCTCACTGGAAAGATTTCCTGGTAGAATCTTACTCTAAGTTACAGTTTTATTCTAGAATGATGGTTTTGAAACTTTAAACTTTAACATTTAATTAATTGGATGGCCTATGAAAATAGTCCTGAATCCCATCCTCTGAGATTCAGGTTTAGTGGCCAATAAATTACTGTTTTAGGGGCCTGAGAGATAGCAAGTGTAGGGCATTTGCCTTGCACGAGGCCAACGCAGGATGGACCATGGTCCAATTCCCGCATCCTATATGCTTCCCTGAGCCAGCCAGGAGTGATTTCTGAGCACAGAGTCAGGAGTAGCTCCTGAATGCCACCGTGTGTGCTGCCCAAATTTTTGTGTTTTTAACAAATTCCTTTTTATTTTATTTATATTAATATTTTTAATTTTGGGGGCCACATCCAGCAGCATACAAGGTAAATGCCCCACCCACTGTGTTAGTGCTATGGTCCTTTTATCAAATCCTTAATGAGATTGATGTCAGTGGTCCAGAGAACACACTCTGACAAAGAATCATTTCTCAGGGCCAACTCTTCACAGTATTTAATGCATAAAAGAGTCACCCAGTGAATTTTCTTAAAATATCTATTTGAATTCAGTTGGCCAGGATGAGCTTCTGCATTTCTAACAAGTTCCCAAATAATATCTCTGTTGCTGCTAGTGCCCAGATCCCACTCTGAGTAGCAAGCCTCTAAGAAGTGGCTTTCAGCACTGGCTGCTTATTAGAAACATCTGGGGAAGCTTAAAAAATTCTTTTGTATAGGCAATGCATAATTAAATAAAAATTCTGGGGGTGGGGTCCAGGCATCAATAGCTGTTAAAGTTCCCCAGAGGAATGCAATGTGCAGCCAACATTAAATGCTATTGTTTTAAAGTGATGGTTCCCAGACACATGAAATACAGCATATTTCAAATGTATGGGTTGGTTTTTATCTTGAGTCATAGACTTTATATTCTCTTAATAGGCCTCTCCAATCTGTTTTTCAGATAAACACACACACACACCTCTTTAATACCTTCAATATATTACCTTTATTAGAATTTATGGACATGAATCTGAGAAACTTTATATTTTAAAAGTGCTTTTAGTGATTATAATGCATAGCTAGAATTGAGGAATTCCTTCTCAATTAGTCAATTACATACTTCCTGTTGTTTACCCTTTATTCATTAAAGTGGTCTTTTAGGCAACACTCCCTGGGTGTTGGTTGACTGCAGAGCATGATGTTCCCCAATTTCATTACTGTCATTGTTTGGTGTGTGTGTGTTTGTGTGTGTGTGTGTGTGTGTGTGTGTGTGTTTCTCCCCAGAGAGCCTTGGGACTCCATATTGGTTTCCTAAACATTATCATCTCTTCTGGGTTCTGACCCTGCTCCACATTTCCCTGTATACTGACTTGGCTTAAGTTCTATGTTCTTTCAGTGTGAATAGCTTTAAGCCAAGGAAAGTAAGATGCTGACAAAAATAACAAAAATTATTTAAAAATGATATACCAAAAAAGTTATAAATTCCTTAACTTGGTAAAAATTACCTATGAAAGATATATGACTGATGGGGTTGCAGTGACAGCACAGTGATAGGGCATTTGCCTTACATGTGGCATGTCTAGGATGGACCTTGGTTTGATCCCCTGGCTTCCCATATGGTCCCTGAGCCAGGAGCAATTTCTGAGGGCATAGCCAGGAGCAATCCCTGAGCATCACAGGGTGTGGCTCAAAAATCAAAACAAAAAAAAGACATTACTATTATAAACTTAATGGTGAGAAATACAAAGCTTTTCTTTTTTTCATCTTTATTTAAACACCGTGATTACAAACATGATTGTAGTTGTATTATTTCAGTCATATAAAGAACACCCCCTTCACCAGTGCAACATTCCCACAACCAATGTCCCAAATCTCCCTCCTCCCCACCCCACCCACGCCTGTACTCAAGACAGGCTTACTATTTCCCTCATTCATTCACACTGTTAGGATAGTTCTCAATGTAGTTGAGAAATACAAAGCTTTTCTACTGAAATAAGGTACAAGATAAAACAGCCTCTCCTTCTCCTATACAATGTTGTACCAGAAGTTTTTTGCTCATGTAATAAGGCAGGAAAAAATAAAAGTTGCGTACATTGGAAAAGAATATATCAAACTGTCTTTCATAGCTGACATGACCATTTATGTACTGTATTGACAATAAAGAACTGACAAAAAAATTGCAAACATCTTTAGAGGGCTGGGTAGATAGATCAAGTGGTAGAGTACATGCCTAGCATATTTGAAGCCTTGAATTCAGTTTCTAATTCTATATGATACCACATTGTCGGTACAACCAGGTATTATTCTAGTAATTCCTAAGTCATTCTGAGCCAGAGCATGACTAGGCTCAAGATTCAAGTCATTAGGCCTTCGCCATCCAGCCTAGCAGCAATAGGAATGGTGCCATAAAGAAATCCTGGAAATAAGATTTAATATATAGGATAATATATAAAAATCAATGCTTATACACCAACAATAAACAAGCATAATTTAAAATCCAAAACATCATACCATCTATATTAGTGCCCTTAAATAAAATATTTGACTTAAATCCAACAAAATGAATATAGAAGGCCTATATTAATGAAATCAAAGAGCTGTATGGAAATAAAATTCTTGTTCATGAGTCGGAAGACTCAATATTGTAAAGAAGTGTTGATCTATATAGAACCTCAAAAAGAAGTTTATCCTGTAGATAGACTGGATAATACAAGAGGAACAGGAGAATACAAGAAAAACAGGTGGTATAATGATTTCAGAAAGGATATGGGTGGAGTTGGAATAAGAGAGTGAGAATAATGGAGGTTGGAGGAGTAATGGAGCGGGGGAGTTAAATAGAAAGAGAAAGAGAGCACAATTATTCTACTTTTTATACTGTTTTTAATGTGATTCTTCCTATTTCCTTTCATACAAGTTGCTTTAAGTTTATTTTAGTATCTTATAACCAAAGAGCCTTAACTCAAGTTAAGTAGGAAATCAAAGCTTCAGAAAGAAGCACAAATCCCTAGGAAAACTTATGGAAGACTAAAACTAAGTGTTAAAGAAATCATACATCCAGTATCTAAAGTACGTTTTGTGCTCCCTTACTAAAGGATTATTTAAATTACTTGGTTTTCAGAAATGAACATTCAAGTCAAGAAATTTCAAGAGTAGCAAATCAGGTGAGTAAGGAGATCCTGTATATTTGAGATTTTGTACCCTCCCAACTCACAACTGATATGCAGAGAAATTATATTATCTAAAAATACAACCAAAATTAGATAAACAAGATGAGAAAATTATTTAATGTTTTAAATATTTGCAATCTTGTTAATTGACTTATTGTTTATATCAATATTATAAATCTTAAAATTAATATAAATCCTATTGATGCATTTATATATTATTTATGCTAGGCAATCATTCTCATAGGCAATGCACACTCGGTGGCATTCAGGAATCATTCCTTGCTCTATGCTCAGAATCACCGCTGGCAGGCTTGAGGACCATATGGGATACCAGGGTTTGAACCCAGGTTAGCAGCATGCAAATGCTCTACCTGCTGTGCCATCATTCCAGCCCCTAGGCAGTCATTCTTCCATAAGACCATCTGTCCATTCATTGATTCTACAAATATTTATTTTGTTTCTACCCCCAATGTTCAAGGGCAGAGAGGACTGCTCAAAAAATAGACCTTTAATACTGGTGGTGGGCATGATGTGATAACATATATTTTGAAGAGGTATGAAATTGTGCCCCTACACATTATACAGTCTTGTAAACCAATCAATTCTGCTCACTTAAAAAAATTAAACACAAAAGAACTAAAAATAGAAATTCCACATCTTATAATAATTGCATGTGTGGGATTCTTTGTTTAATCTCTCCCTTGCTTACTATATCATCCTCATAAGGGCAGAAATCAAGTCTTTTTTTGTTCATTCTTGGATCCTGGTACTGGGAAGGCCCTCAAAAACACAATAGACACTTACTATATATTGAGTGAACAAATAATAAAAGCTCTCAGTCTAAATAATACTTAGAATTCTTTCTTCTACATTTTATGAAACCCTTATTATATCCTGTCCCACAAGAAGAGTTCTTAGCAAAGAAACAGGCAATCATACATTTGGAAACTAGGTGTCTGAGACTTGCAGGCTCTGTGATATCTCTTAGTGCTAATAGAACCTATTTAAGAATATTCCCTGCAACGTAGAGAAAATCTAGGGGAACTTCATTTCCTGGCAACTTTCAGATGAAAAGTGCTCAGAAAAGAGTATACTCAGTGCTGCTAATTCACTGGTCTGAAGAAATTCACCCTAGGAAGTTGAAGGGATGAGAGAAAAAGCACACGCCAATGCTGGCAGGGAGAGTGAGACAGGGAGGATAGTGGGCCCTGGTGTAGATGGGCAGGATAGAATGCACAACAGACCAGCCAAGGGGTGAAGAGGGCTAAAACCTAGCAGGTGCTTCTCCCTAGCAATGAACTCTGGAAAGAAACCCTGTCAAAGGTGCCCTCAGAGGCCACCCAGATCATCTTCAGGTTCTTCAGAAAACAAAGTAATTAGTAAGGGGCAGGACAGGAAACTACACTTAGCCTTCACTCAGAAAGTAGTATTGTGGGTTGGGGGGTTAGTACATCCTGATGTCCTCATTCTGAGTCATTGATTTGCCCCATACCTATCCCCACATTCTCAGCCTCTTCATTCTGCATATTCAGGGCTCACTGTGATCCAGCCCATCTACTAGAAATAAGCAGGAGAGACTTGTAAGAAGATCAAAACTGTCAACCAGAGGAAAGAGTCAGTCCCCTGCCCTGAAGGTGAGGAACTGTCAGCCTGCTACTGAGGCCTGGTACTAATTTCCCTTCCCCCAGTTGGGGCTAGGCTGAGTGACACCAAAAAGAATGCATGTACACAGCTCAACACAAAAAGAATTTACTGCCGAATAGCTTTAGAAAAAAAAAATACTCTCATCTACTCTGTTCTTGGTGGTGCATGGAAACTCCAGGGCTATTTCAAGCTCAAGATGCTGGGGTACTGATGAGCAGCGGGGTTTCTGCAGCTGATTGCTAATAGGCACGAGCTGTTTGCACCCTGTAGAGGTGCTAGGGACAGGCAGCATCATGGCACATGGCCGACACATGGTGGGTGGGCGGAAGGACGTCTGGCTGGTTTCAGAGGGAGGAGAGAGGGCTGGGCTGGGAACGATATTTGGGGAGCAGAGAGACGACGGCATTGTAGCTCTGTTGCCTCCAAGGTTAGTGTGCTCTGGGTTTAAAGGAGCTGAAGAGGAGTAAAGGAAAATTCTCCTGGCACAGGGCTATATCTGGACTTATTTCTCTGTTGTCCAATCTAGAGTGTCATTGTGGGTGGACAATATGACTGGGAAAAATAATGATCTAAGGAAGGTGATCTTGAGGAAAGTTTCAAAACATGATGGGTAGGGAAGGATAAAGATCTATTTAATTCATATAATTTTTGAGTCTTTGAAATTAGATAAGTTTAAAAACAGTTTCTGCTCTTTCATTACATGTGATCTTAAGCAGTTTCTTTATCTCTCTGAGCCTCGTTGCCCTCAAAGTATAAAGTCATAATCATAATGGTAGTGGATTCAAGATTTCTATTTTGGTCAGGAGAGGTCCCTGGATGGTCAGGTCTCTCACTGTGGTTCTAAACCACTCACTTCTTTTCTGTGTTTTTGTTTTGGGGCCATATTGGGCTTCACTCAGGTCTTACTACTGATTCAATGCTCAGAGATTACTCCTGGAAGGACTCAGGGGACCACATAGTACCCTCTGTATTACTTTTCCAGCCCCAAATACTAGATTTTGCAATAATAACAATGAACCTAGAAAGTATTAGATAGGTTAAGTGAGATGAAGACAAAATGTGATTGCATTTACATGTGGAAGAAAAGCAAAACAAACTGACAAGCAAAACACAACAATAAACTCTAAGATAAGGATAAAAATAGTGATCATCATCAAAGAAGGAAGACAAGGAATTTTAACTTGAGCAAAATCATAAATTATATGGTTAAATATATAAACTAGACTTTTGATGGTGAACATAATGTAATATATATGAATTTTAATTTATAATGCTGTACACCTGGAATGTATATGATGTTATAAACCAATATGACTTTAATTAAAGATTTTTTAAATTACATTTTATTCTGAACCTCTGCTTTCTATATCTAATTTATTATTGAGAGGTGGGTCTAAATTCAAGTGATAAGGGCCTGAGGAAATTTAGATGGTGTAATTTTCTAGAAGTCTTTCTGCCAACATTGTTACCTACTGACATGACCATTGTCCAGTGCTTATGGTAGCTGTTAAGTTGCTTCCATTTCTTGCTTCGATTTAAACTATGTGCAGTAGTTGCAAGCCCCAGTTCCTAGCACTAGATTCTATAACCTCACCAGGCTCTTCCAGTTTCCACCTTTATTTTCCTCTGAGATGAAGACATCTCTCTGCATAAACAGAAGCACCTCAGAGTCCTATTATCCGCAACATCACTCTCTTTCAATCCTAGGAATGTCTTTTTTTCCTGAACAGAGAAGCAACTCAGCTAGAGAAAAATTCAGTCTCAATACCAAGTGTTATCCCATTAAAGGGACTGTTTTCCTCTTTCTTTGGAGTGTGGGAGTTGTAAGGTTTATCTACACCCAGTGGAGTTAGGCCCTTACTCTTGATTCTGTGCTCAGGAATCTTTCCTGGTTATCACTCAAGGGACTCTCTGCAGTGCTGGTGATTGAATTGGGATTAGGAGCATGCAAGACAAGCCTTACCAACTTTACTTTTCAATTTACTTTTTTTTACTCTGTAATCAGGATTATTTGGGGACAATTATTTTATCTAGGAATTAAGAAATCTTGAACACTCATAGACTCCCATTCACTCTGATACCAGAATAAAATGTAAGCCCATAGGGCAACACTGTGTCTAAAGACTAAGAAACAGAAAAGCATTGAGATAAAGAGCTCCCCTATCAAATTCGTTGCTTAAATTTATAGTTTCCTGATATTTCCAAGACAGCACAGCACTTAACCTCATTGCTCTTCTCTGTCAAATAGTTTCTGTTTCTCCTTCACATTTGAACAACATTTCTCTTTTACTTATAAGTTATTGTACTTGACTTCCTGTGTGTTGGGAGAGTCCAATCCTCCTGAAAAGGGAAGTGTGTTTTCCTGAGGTTTAAATGCAGAAGGCAGGTAGCATAACTAAACTATAAATTAGACTTTCTCATCAATGTGGTTAAGTCTGGTTTTCATACTCAGCAGGAGTTTGCTGAAAAAGGACCTTGTAGTTCCTGATTGGGATCACAGTTCTGCAGATGATTTTCAGAGGTATACAGCTTCCCCAAAAGGTCAAACAAGGTCATCCAATGAGCATTTATCTCAGAGTCTGTAAGCTTAATGGATTCCAAAAAGGAAAAGAAATAAGGGGATAAAGATCTGTGATTTGCAGTTCAGGAATGTTCTGCAACTGGTTATCACCACAGATGTTTCTAAATTTCTCCAACTAATGAAATATATGTAAAAATGTTGCAGGCAGTGCTTAATAGAGTTATTTTTGCTATTATTATGTGTTTCTTAAAAGTCTTTAGCGCTTGAAGAAGTAGATGTATCTTTGTTGACAATTCAAATAAATATGCCCAATAGGAGAAGGGTAGCAGTGAATCCAAAAAGAGATGATCAGCAACAGAATGCCATTACTTACATTTTCTCTGTCAGAGACTTTGTAACTCAGTTCATTTGTGAAACTGGAGTGGGTGGCCCTCAGGTTTAGGGAGAACTTCAGCTCCAAGTTGACAAACATAAGTAGAAAGGCTATATTTTATGCCAAACACATAGGAATTTCTGGAATTTTTTGCTTGCTTGTCTAATTTGGGCTTGGAAATCACATCTAGCAGTACTCAGGGGGTCCATGTGATGTCAGGGATTAAAACTGGGTCTCCTGCATGAAAAACTTGTGCTCAAATTGTTGCACTATCTTTCCAACTTTTTTTTAAAAAATGTTATTTAATATAGAACCAAGAGATTTAGGAAAGCTATGGTGTTCTTAAATCAAGCTGTAATAGAGGCCAACCATGCCTGGGAAGTCAAGTGCACTGGAGAATAGTCAGAGACAGAGTGTTTGGGGGCAGGAATATAGGAGCCACAACTATGATGATATCTAATAAGAGGACAGATCAACAGCTAGCAGGTCAAGTGCTTCTGGTTTCCTTGCTTTGTAGTCCAGGCTTCCTGGAACCCTCTCTTATCTAAGAAACTAGAAATAACTTTAAGAGTGAGATTACTTGGAATGCCATAAAAGTTCAAATTATCCTATTTTGTTATTTAAATAATCAAGTTGACAAGATGTTCTTCCCTGATGATGCTGAATCTACACTTAGCACTGTCACCTCACCTTCTTCTAGAAGCTACCTTATCTTTCTGCCACAGATAAACACTCTGAGGGAGTTTTCTATATTTACTCTTCCTAATTCTCTATCTCCCATCTATCTAATTGTCCAGTGAAATTGCAGAGTAGCTAATGATCTTCTTGTTGCTACAAGAAGCATAGAAGTTCTTATCCACTTGGGTTCCTCTCAGCGAGGACTTACTTCTCTCGGTTTCCACAACAATACAACTGTCCTTCCTTCTTAGGTTCTTTTCTGTCCTCCAATCCTTCTTTCTTTCTGTCCCCCACTTCTTTTCTGTCCCACACTCCTTGTCCTGCTTGGGAGCCTAATGTTCTGTGGCTCAAGGAGGGAAAGGATGTCTTATCACTGATTCTCTCAGTAGTTAGCAAAATGTGAGGAACAATAAATATTGATTGATTGATAGATAAATATTTTGAATGAATGAGTATATATGGGTTTTGTTTATATTGATCTAAGATTTATATTATGATGATCACAAAAAATAAAGATATTGGAAAGTGGTTTATAATGTTAAAAGTATATCTATAAATAGAATGAAACTATATATGTAAAGATATAATGGAGACTAAATACAATTGGAAAAATAATAAACACTAGCTTCCTAGCATGATTTTAGTGACAGCAATGGACAATATATTAAGTGTTGAGCTTCCTGGTAAGCAAAATGAGAAGTGCACCAAGCTATAATAATTCCCATTGGCAAATAAAAAAGAAGCATAAAAGTTTGATTCTTGATAGAAACGTTTTCTGTTGGGGCCAGAGAGATAGCCTGGAGGTGGGGCATTTGCCTTGCATGCAGAAGGACGGTGGTTCGAATCCCAGTATTCCATATGGCCCCCGAGCCTGCCAGGAGCAATTTCTAAGCATAGAGTCAGGAGTGACCCCTGAAATTTTTTTCCTTTTCCTTTTTCTTTTTGTGGATTTAAGACAGTTTGTCATATAATTAATTTTTATAAGGGAAAGACATCAAATAATATGTTGGTGGACCTTGAACATCATTTTCCAAAATATAAAAATGCTTCTCCAAATTCTTTAATGAAGTCCTTCTGGGTACTGGGCATCCAGAAGATATTGTGAACTCAGATATATTTTTTTTAATTTATTTAAACACCTTAATTACATACATGATTGTGTTTGGGTTTCAGTCATGTAAAGAACACCACCCATCACCAGTGCAACATTCCCATCACCAATGGCCCAAGTCTCCCTCCTCCCCACCCGACCCCCGCCTGTACTCTAGACAGGCTCTCCATTTTCCTCATACATTCTCGTTATTAGGACAGTTCAAAATGTAGTTATTTCCCTAACTAAACTCATCACTATTTGTGGTGAGCTTCCTTTTGAAAGCCTTTTATTGGAAGAAGTATAATTTAATTTTGGTCAAGGCCAGTGAGAACCAACTATACTTATTTTTACAAATTCCAATTTAATTTTCCTTTAAAGATTTAAAAATATGGTTCATTGGAGTTCCAACCTAGGAAAAACCTGTGTTCCAAAAATCAGGACCTTTGGTATCATGTGATGTTAATAAAGCAAAGTAGGACCAGGTAGAATTTCTCTTTTTTTGCACTCCAATCATAACTGGGTTGTCCAAAGAACCAAGAATGTAAAAAAAATTTTTAATTGAAAAAGGCCCAAGAAGGAGGACAAGAAACCATTTAGATTATTCTCCCAATTCGTTTTAAAATATTGTTGAAAATTAGAATTGAAAATAAGAATTTTCAAGAGTAATTTAAAATGTTTTACTTATTTTTTCACTTTTAAAATTATTTTGACTTACAATACTATTATTAATAATGGTTTCTCTTGAACATAATTTCAACACCACTTCCATCTTTTTTCAAGAGAATTTTGGAAGCATGTTGATGGCATGGTGAAGGCACACATCCCTGCAAACAGTGGGAAAAGTAGAGGCATATTTCCTTCCCCTCAGAGTAGAGAAGTTTATGGAGAATTATGGAGGAGCTTGTAGAGGTGTGTCACCTTCCAGTTGGGGCACAGTGGATTCAGTTAATCTGGCTATTGACCTTGGTGTTAAGGCAAAGAAGGAGGGTTGAACAGGAGGATGCAGATAAAAGATCCAGCCCTTGGGAAGGATTCCTGCTTCTCTTGGTTAAGATCCAAAGCTTTGTTCCCCAATCTGCATAATCCAAGAAAACAGACTGATACTGTGATGTAGGCCCATTAATTTTTTTTAACAAGCACAGGTGAGAAGACAGTATTTGTTAGAAGAGGATGGACTCTGAAGAAGATGATTGTAATGTGGGCCTAGTTCTGGAACTTTGGTGCACCCTTCTCCAATTCTTCCTTCACATCCAGCTGTGTATCTGGAGGATATTGAAGTATGTAATAAGGAAAAGGAAGGTAGACAGGAAGGAAGACAAGGTAGTACTGCTCTCCTTTCTATAGTTGATCTGTCTGGGAGCCAAGAAAACTTTCTACTTTAAATTGAATTCTGAGTCTTCGTTTTGACACAAGATTGGACATTTGAATTTCTTTTTTTTTTTTTTCCGGTTTTCTGGGCCACACCCGGCGGTGCTCAGGGGTTACTCCTGGCTGTCTGCTCAGAAATAGCTCCTGGCAGGCACGGGGGACCATATGGGACACCGGGATTTGAACCAACCACCTTTGGTTCTGGATCGGCTGCTTGCAAGGCAAATGCCGCTGTGCTATCTCTCCGGGCCCAGACATTTGAATTTCTAGGGGAGACTGGAACTTTCATGAATTAATCTGGGTTGTTTTTTTTGCTAAGCAAAAGAGAAACAGAAACATCATAGTCAATTTGAGATTCCAAGACAAGGGAATAAGTGCTTTGTGCAAGGCTAAAGAGATCCTGAAAGAACAAGCCCAACTTTGTGAGAAGCCTGCTCCAACCAATAGGCATCACACAGCAGCGGTGACATCAACAGATCCCAGCCTGTCTTCCCTGAAGCAGGCAAATAAGGACATTAAAGTACAGGAGTGCAGGCTTAGAAGCCCAGAGCGTCTAAGGAAAGGCATTTGGACCACCTCACTCTCTAGCTCTGATGGGTGATTCTGGAGAGTGAGCGTCACCATGGCTAGGTTCCTGGCTCCTGAGAAGGCATAGAGCAGAGTCAGGGTCTCATCCTGAGGCCAGGCCCAGACTGGAGGGGTCCTTTTCATCTAAAAATTCCCCTTGTGAAAACAGGTGGAACAAGATACAGCCAAGAAGGAAAGTGAATGAAGGGCATGCACCCTTGTGCCCCAGGCTCTATGAAGGAAGATGCGCTAAGAACCAAATCAAAAGAAGGTATAATTAGATTCTGCAAGAAGATACAAACGTCTATAAAACCCTCCTTTGCACCGCTGAGAGTGCTCCGAGCTCTTTTGGGAAAAGGCACAGTGCAAACACAAAGTAATAATATTATCCTCTTAATTATAATTAGAACCAGCAAGTCAAGTCTTGAAAGACATTTATAGCAATCCTTACTTGTTTAGGTCAGCTTCCCAGAAAGGGGGGCAGAAAATAGACCTGAACATTCTAATTTAGGCAAAGTGGGTCCCGGGTGTCTGGGAGTTCCCCTATTGGAAAGATGCCCTTGGGGAACTCAGGTACATATAAGCACAGGCTGGCGCCTAGGAGCTTGACATAGTTGAAAATAGGCTAGTTTGGAGGCTGGAGTAGATTGGGGCCAATGGGCTCTCCCATCCCTCATGAAGTCATGCAACTGGAAAGGCTGGTCCATATTGTGATTCATTTACTGAGTGACAGGCCGTAGAGTAGAGCATGTCTAGAGCATGATAGCATAGGTCCAGACCAGAGTCCACAAACCCATAGTTCTAGTTTATGCTGGGGCTTTTATTCTGGGGTGAAGAGTTCAGACTCACTGACCTTTCCCCTCTTTGAGCATAGAAGGTAGGAGTGCAGGAGGGAAACTGCTGCTTGGCTGATCTGGACAGCAAGGGCTGAACAGTCCCCAGAGCAGAGCAGGCCTGAGGCCTGCCAGGAGCACTCTAGCTCTCCTTGGTGGATTTTAGGCTAGGACCCACATGGTTTCTGTGCCTGGAAGAGCGAACAATCTAGAACTCCAAGCGATGGCAGAGCCCCTAAGCCCAAGGGTCAGGCCCCTGCGTGAGGTGGAGAGGCTTGAGGGCTTTGTGAGTCATGAAGCCAAGAGTTGCCATCCTTGCTGAGAAACTCGTTAAACACATTTCAGTAGGCACACGTCATAGTTGAGAGAGCTCCATGGAGATGTAGGAAGGATAAGTTCACGGCCTTCCCACCTCCTAGTCTGGGATTGACGTGTGCAGGCTCGTTTGGAACTCCACTCCTTCCCCTACTCCACACTGAGTGGGCTTCGCTCAATCTCAACTACGTCACTTGGGGCAATACCTAACAATGCTCAAGTACTATTTCTGACTCTGCTGAGACTGATTTCTTGGGATCATGCAATGCCAGTATTTGAATTGGTGTTGGTCACATCAAGGCATGCACCTTGACTCTTGAGCTATCTTTTCAGCCCAACCTTCCCATTTTTTAGCTTTCAAATAATCTGTATTTTTTTCATTACTAACATTTCTACAAAAAATTTTTTTGATAATCTCCCTCAACAGAGAGAGAGAGAAAAATAAAATGCCATTTTTTTCTTGGTGGCAAGAATCTTAGACTTCCTTTTTTTATTTTTAAAAGTTACTTTATTTAAACACCATGGTTTACAAGGTCATTCATAATACAGTTGTATTTTTTTTTCACAGTTACAAAGTTATTCATGATGGATGGGTCAGAGAAATAGCACAGCAGATAGAGAATTTATCTTGCACTCAGCCAACCCGGGTTCAATTTCTGGCAACCCATATGGTCCCCTGAGCCTTCCAGGAATAGTTTCTGAGCAAAGAGCCAGGAATAACCCCTGAGCACCACTGAGTGCAGCCCGAGAACAAAAACAAAACAAGCAAACAAAAATAAAACAAAGTTGCTCATGATTGAGTTTCAGTCACATAGTGTACAATACCCATCACCAGTGTACATTTCCAGCCACCAATGTCTGAAGTCCCCCTCCCCCTATTATCCCCCCTTTTCTCTTCCCTGCCTGCCTCTGTGGCAGGCATTTTTCTTTTCTTTTAAGACACTGTGGTTTGCAATATTGCTCTTGAAGAGGTATTATACATATCACTTTATCTCCTTTCAGAACTCAGTTCTTGTCCAGTGTGATCAGCTCCAACTATCATTGTCATAGAAGTCCCATTTCTACCCTGACTGCACTTCTCCACTGTTTTTGGCAAGTTTCCTACCATGCACTGGTCATTCTGGCCCTCATCTCATTAGAGTTCCTTGTTAAAAAACTTTGGAAAAGGAAGCTACCATTCCCCAGTAATTATGGATGGGTAGATAGATAGATAGATAGATAGATAGATAGATAGATAGATAGATATGTGTGTAAATATATTTCTCACTACAGGAGGGCTTTACTCAGCCAAAGAGCATTTAGTTTATGCCTTATGGGTTATTTTGTACTAAATTCTATAATGTCAAGAGAACATGGTGATTAAGAGCAAGCCATACAACACTTTATCTGTTTCTCCACAGGCTCCAGCCACAGGGAAGAGATTCAAGTGCCAGCTCTTTATGCTAAAAATGTTCACAATTTAGTCTCAGCCAGCAGTGCTCACAGCAGTGTGTGAATGTGTGAATCTTGCCCCAAACTGGCTAGACCCACACTTTGTAAATGTCATTTCTTGGTTTCCTGTTTCATGTGAGAAGTCATATTTTACCAGTGGTACTCATGCTAGTTGATGATGTTCTACAAGTTCTGAACCTTACAGCAAGAGGCTTATTTGAGGTCTTTTCCAATAAGAATGACATACTTGTCACATACTAACCATTGTAGAACAATGTTAAAAATCTTCAAATCACTCTATAAATCAGAAAAAAATTTAAATCAATTCTCTGCTTTTACAAACTGCTCAAGTTAGTCTTATAGCATTCAGTGTAATGACAAATAGAACAAAAAGTAATTTTTTAAATTCTCTTTCTAGTAGTGGTTGGTTAATCTACCACCTGAAACAAACATGGGGATTGAACTCTGGACTTCCCAAGCACTACTAAGGAGAACCCTCCCCAAATAAATTCAAAAAGAAGGATTTGAGGCTCAGTGCAGTCTGGGTACAACATACACTAAAATACAGAACTGAAATGCATTATATATTTAAAATATAGATTTTTATTTTATAACAAGATGAAAATCCTGTACTAGCCCTTTTTAAAATGATATAATAATATCCAAAGTAGGGTGGTACCTGGCATTAAACCCAAAACCCCGTACGTATTTCTGAATTTTCTAAAATATTTTTAATTAAGTAAAGTAAAATGGGCCTCACATTCTTTTTTTTTCCTTTCCTTTTTTTTGGGGGGGGGGGGGAGGTCATACCTGGTGGCGCTCAGGGGTTACTCTTCAGAAATCCCTCCTGGCAGGCACGGGGACCATATGGGATGCCGGGATTCAAACCACCTTCATCCTGGATCTGCTGTGTTCAAGGCAAACACCCTACCACTGTGCTATCTCTCCAGCCCCATGGGCCTCACATTCTTAATTTTATTATTTTTTTTTAACTTTCCAGAAGGATTCCTTCTTAGTGGGGCTCAGGGAGCCTCTCTCTGTGATTCTCTGTCATTTGGGCCAGTGGTTCAATGTGAGGGCCCAAAGATGTGATACTGTTTGGGTTCTGCAGCCCTGGAAACAATCAGGGCCACCCCTGGGGGCCTCCAGGACTCTACCTGGAACTACATGAGGAGGCCATGTGGCACTGTGAATACAACCTTTTTTTTCTTTTTATAGAAATATTTTTTATTGTGATCAATGTGAATTAAAAGTCTTTCATAGTGACAGTGAATTAGGGCCATTCCCACCACCAGTGTTGTCCTTCATCCACCCCTGTTCCCAGCATCCATCCCATACCTCCGCCCTTTGCAGCCTGGATGCTAGTCCCAAGTGCATACAATCTTTAACCAGATACTTTACTATGTTTAAAATTAGTTTCATGCCCCCAAGCACTATTTGAGAGTAGCCTGGAACTCCAAAACAAATTCAAATGAGTTCCATTAACATGTGTTAACAAAATGAATGCATTACATGTCCAGCAATTAAACTGGGGATTGAAAATGACCGTTTGTTATTGAAGATAACAATAAATCCAGCTATAACTGAACCCCAAACTGGTAGTGTTAATAACAAAAATGCTTTGGAAATATTCTGCTTTTGTGGTGTCTGTGATATAAGTAAGTTGAGAGTTATATTAATAATAACACCAAAAACTTCCACGCTGAGTCTTTTAACCAGGTCTTATCCAGAATATTTTCCATAGCAGAGTTGTCTAGGCCAGGTTTATGATCATTGTAGGAGCAGCCTCGATGGCTCAGAAGGGGTGTATGCACCGAACCCCAACAGAAAAAAAGAGGTACAAAATGATAGTTAGCCTTGGTTAAAATCCCTGCTAGATCACTTAATCACAAAATCACAGTGATTTAGCCTCAGTTTCCCCGTTAACATGCAAAGTAATTTATTTTGGAGTTGTGAAAATATATAAGCATAAAGGGCCTCACATAATACCAGCACACAAAAGTCCCAATGGTTCTTATTCCTAATGTTCTTTTTCCCAAGATCCCAAAGATCTGTTCTTTTTTCCAGATGCCTTAACCCAAATAGGGGCCTGGAGGCTTAGGCTGGCTTAGTGCACCTTGCCTGCACGTTATTTGTTTAATTCCCAGTGTCCAGTCAGAAACTGGCACCCCTGCTGTCTGTGACCCCCAGCATCACAAGGAATTTCCAGCTGCACTGCAGCCAGGTGTGTGTAAACACCACAACAAAGGTTATGACCCCAGTAAACATTGCAACTAAAAATTGTGCAAACATCAGAGGCAGAAAGTGCAACTCAGATGTGAGCACTGCAATGACCTCAGGCAGGCTCTACCACTAGAACATGTGTGAGCACCACTAGGAAGTGCAACCCTCAGTGGACACATGTGCAAACATCGCATCTCAAAAGAATGCAATACTGGAGAGCCAAAAGCAGATACTATGCCCTGTAATTTAATGCATCGCCCTTAGTGAGTACCACACTTAAATGTGCAGGCACCACAGTCAGGCATTTAGGCCTTCCCTGGCCATTACAACATTAACAACAAAGAAGGAAAAGGAGGATTAAAGGAAAAAAAAAAAGATGGAAGGACCATATTCAGAAAGGTTACCATAGAAATACCTGTCACTTTCCCATTGCTCCAGGTGCAGCTCCTAAAATTCCATTCCTCAAGGAAGTGTAAAGAGAATATATTTGGATATTAAGCATAAGTGCTACTATTAGCAGCAACAGCAGCAAACATCTTTCTCTTAGAGTTACATGCTCTGCCTCAGAAACCCATTGATATATGTGATTCTGTCCTATCTCAGACTTAGAAATTCTAAACTTTTATCTTTATCCATCAGATTCATCATCCCATCTTGGTCCTCTGATAAGTTACCCCTTCCTTCTAATAACCCTGTGCTAAAATTAAGAGTTGCAGATCCCCTTTAACTCAGGGAAAGGAAAAGAGAAAGCAGAAAGGAAAAATTTTTTTTTCTTTTCAGAGAGGCATCAAATCTTTGTCCAGGAGGAAAGATGGGGACCATATGGAATGCTGGGATTCAAACCACCATCCTTCTGCATGCAAGGCAAATGCACTATCTCCATGCACTCTCTCCAGACCCTCCTTAGATAATCTTGATGCCTTTTCTCAGGTTCTTTCTTCATTCTCCAGCGATGAGAATTCACCTCCAGATTCTAGAGTTTATCATTCCTCACTTACCCTTTTCTTTCCATTAAAATTGGGTTGTCTTCACAGATCTCTTAGCTTCCGAAGTGCTTTACCAGCAGAGGGGACCCTAAAGCTGCATAAAGTCTTGACAGAAGCATTGGAATCATGTGACTAAAAATCAGAAGCAGGATATTTATCCTCAGTCTCTGTAATTAAATGAAAGGAGGAATCTGAGGACAGCTCACAGGTAAAATTGCCTTCCCTGCAGGTGTGAGGCCCTAAGTTTGATCACCAGCACCACCCACATCAGTTATTAAGACACCATCAAAGAAGGCCAAAAAAAAAAACCAACGAAAGCTGTCTTCCAGAGGCTCCAGCAGAAAGGTAGCTTCTGTCTGTGAAGGCGGGGGAGGTGTCTGCTCCTTGCTGTGGGTGTAACAACTGAGAGAGAGACTGAACGAATCTGTCATCTTCCCCTATAACTCTTCTATCCTGTCTCCTGAACTCAGCTAAGAAGGCCAAGAAAGAACCAGCGAAAGCTGTCTTCCAGATGCTCCAGCAGAGCGCGGCCATTCCTCTTGGTGTGCTCTCTCTAACTAATGAACCCCACCATAACACTTAGAAAAAAAATCACAATACAAGCGTGACAAGGGGGAAACCTCATAGATAAAAACCATGCACAGAGAATGAAGATAGCTCTGATGACCCAAAAAATACCAACCATCTGATTAATCTCTCAGATAAGGAGTTTAGATTAGAAATATGGAGGATCCTCATAGAAATCAAAGAAAACATAGCTCAAGCTGAACAGAACACAAAGATAGAAATCAGAAAACTCCAACCTGAAATAACAGGTCTGAAAAAACACAGTAGCTGAACTGAAAACCTCAATGGAAAGCCTCTCTAAGAGGGTAACAGCAGCTGAGGACAGAATCAGTGAACTGGAAGATGAAATGTGGAACAACGCCATACAGCAGAAGAGATTGGAAAAGAACCTTAAGGCAAATGATCAAACAATGGAAAAAGTACTCAAAGAATGTGAACAAATGAAAATAGTTTTTTTTTTTTTATAAACTCAACAGAAACAACATAAGAATCACTGGAGTCCCAGAGGCCAAGGAAGAAGATCTCCAAGAAGAATCAATAGTCAAAGACATCATCACAGAGAAACTCCTGGAGCTAAAGATTGCATGCAACCAAATCTTGCATGCCTGAAGAGTACCAGATAAGAGACCTGAAGAAAACCACCCCAAGACACATCCTAGTCACAATGATGAATTCAAAGTGTCATTTAGATCTCCAGAGTCACAAAAAAAATGTATGTGATATTGAGCACACTGTACCTCAATATCTGAAAGTACCTTAAGAAAAGTACTAACAGGCATTTGGTCATTACAACCACAAAAACAAAAAGGGAAGGGGAATAAATAAATGAATGATTTTTTAAAGCAAGGGCGTTATTTGTTTTCAACATTTGCTTCCCTACGATGCTGAACACAACCCCACTTGCCCACAGGGGGAAAAAAAAACACCCTGAGTGGACACTCCGCTTCCCTTAAGGTCCTAACCTAGAAGCAGCCTTAGTTCCTTTCACTGCCAGAACTGAACCTGATCTGCAGAGAGGCTGAATAGTCATTATTTCAGCAGAGCCTGTGCATAGCCAAAGACAGACTTACCCTTGAACTGCATTGTTGGAAACCAGTAGACACTAGCCACTAGCCACCACCTAAACAAACTTTAAATAAAACATTTTTGTGTGTTGTTATTGTTCACATCCATCACTATCAATACTCACAAGATTTAAATGTTTATTATTTATATATTGTTTTGTGTTTGGGGACCATGTCCAGCAATTCTTAGGACTTACTCCTGGTGGTACTGGAGGGACCATATAGGATGCTGGGGATAGAAGCCGGACCAGCTCGCATGCAAAGAAAGCACCTACCCACTGTACTATCTCTCTAGCTCCACAGAATTAGTTTATTAACTAATATTCACACTCATCCTTCAATGAACAGTCACATGTCAAGTGTGACTTATGGCCACAAGGGCACAGGGTCTACTGACTGGCTGGACAGTGAGACTATAGAATTATTTGTCTCTCATCACAGGATATGCCAGAGAACAATGCCCTGGGAAGATGTTAAGTTCCAGGTCACAGATAGCAGACACTGTCTCATGAACCCTAAAGGTTTACTTTGCCTTTTTTGTAAAGTTCTGAGGGTTAGGAACTATTCTCTGCACCCCCCCAACTGCCCTGCAGCTGAGCCCCAGGCAATAGCAGGAGCAAGGACACTGGCACATCAAGACTGCCAATCAATGCCAGTTCCTTCTCTCTGCATTTCCCACTATACCCCCACTTCAAACACCCCTTTTCTCTTGTATATAACATAGAGAGCCCTTCATCTCCCGGAGTCAGGGACATTAGTTGTTGTTGTTATTTTTGTTGTTATTGTTATTGTTGTTATTTAGGGGTTGCACACTCATCAGTGATCAGGATTCACTCCTGGTTCTACTCTCTGGGGTTCACATTTGGTGGTATTCTGAAATCATATGGGAAGCCAAGGATTAAACCTTGGCCAGCCATGTACAAAGCAAGTGCTCTGCCTCTGTCTCTCCAGTCACTGAAGGGATATTATTTATCCCACTTCAATCCCCTCATACATATCACAGAAGAGAAACTGAGAAGCCAAGACCTTTGTAAGATGAAGGAACAAAGCAGATGCTGGGCAAACCTGGAATAGTTTTCACTTTCTGCTCACTGGTGTCTGTTTTGATGCAGGGAAAAGGCTGGTGGACACCAAAGTCCCATTTCTATCCTTTCAGAATTCATGGGGAGTAAATAATCACACTTCCTGACATATGAGAGGGTGGTTATTCCCTCAGCTTGCAACCTGATTCATTTTGAGCTATATTTGTAGGGGACTCACAAGCTATGGAGCAGCCAAGCCTACCAGTATATAGAACTGTGTTTTGACTCACTTTGTCTCCTGTACCCTGGGGCTTGGGGGTTTTCAGTAGTCTTGGAGCTCCTCTCAACTGACACATGAGGAATCTGCATATTTTGAGACTCCAGATTCCCTGATTGTTGAAGGGTTGAAGTGGACAGAGAAAAAAGACCAAGTGAGGGAGGAGACCTAGGACAAGAATCCAGTTAGGTCACACATCTGTGTCTGGGCTCTTGAAGAGAAAACTTGGAGTAATATTTCTTAAATTTTGAGAAATCCCATACCCATATGAGAATTTGAGACTTTCTCCTTCACGAGAGAAAAATGCATATGCACACCAAAATACAAAAACATCTTAGAAAGTTCATGGGCCTCCTTAATTAAATTATGCTACCATTTGGCTTGAAATCCCAAAAGAACATTGTGTTATTTCTGAGGTTTTATGATAAAGCATTTTCAGACTTAAAGAAATTCCCTAGAGCCCCTAAATTCATCAAGAGGCAGACTCAGCACAGGCAGATCACTCCCTGAGGTAGGTTCCATTTGGATTCCTTTGTGGAAACATGAGGAACTCTTTCTCTAGAATGATATTCCAGGAGCAAAACATACACATGTACCAAGACTGAGACAATACCCACAGCATTAAGCCAAGAGCAAAAATGACCCAAATTGTTAGATAGGGAAATGAAAATGCATGAGGTCCCTCCCATCCACCAAACTTTAAAATGAGAAAATAAAATTCCTCATTTGAAATCACCTTGGGGAGGAGAGTCTTGTTTTTATGAGAACAAAAGGTTATTGCTTGGCAAATGTGTTCTCATTAGTCTGTGCATTGAGGGGCTTCCTGGGGCCTCTTGCTCAAGTGCAGGAAGTGATTTAGAGCTGGCTGCAAAAGCAGCAACTATATTTATCATGATGACTGCACTGTCACCTGAGCTGATGATGACACTAGGAACACTTTCTGCTTCATTCAGAATCGCACCTGGAGCAGCTGGTGCTCATGGTCTCAGAGAAGCTCTGTCCTCTCAAATCAGTGTTTCTCAGCCCGGAATGAACATTCTTGCTCTCTGGTCAACTTTAAAGCTTTTGTTGACCTGACATTTGTCAGGTCTGGTGGGTGGCACAGGAGTCCCTTGAAATTATAGCTCCCCATATAATTTCAATGTGCAATGAGGATAGAGAGCCACCACCTCAAAGTATGGTTAGAAATTATGGTGGATAGTACTAGGATCTATAGAAGATTTAGATGCTTAAAAATCATAAATAATTTAAATAAAAAATAAAATAGGATAGGGTCAGAGCAATAGGACAGTAGGTAGGGCATTTGACTTGCATACAGGTGACCCTGGTTCAATCCCCAGCACCACATATGGTTTCCTGAGCTCACGAGGACTAAGCCCTGACTTTAGAACCAAAAGTTATCCCTGAGTATTTCTGGGTATTCTCCCTCCCCATTAAAGTCAGAGTATATTTCTTTTTTTTTTGTTTGTTTTTTTTTAATATAATTTTTATTTTGATCATAGTGGCTTACATATTGTTGACAATATTTTAGATACATATTTACACAAAATCAGGGGGGCTTCCCATCCCCAAATTGTCCTCCCTAACCCTCCGTTTTTGTCCTACCTCCCATTTCCTCTTCCCTCCCCCTCAGGGCGGCTAGAATATATGGTCCCCTCTGTATCTAACCTACTACTTAGTAGTCTTGCATCAGTTTGGTCTTGCTGCCTCCCTTATTTCCCCCTGTAAGTGGGGGCAGGGCTAGCTAGTTCAAGTTACGTGGTTTTGCCTGAAAAAGAGAAAGTAAATACACTGGGGTAAGGGTCTAATACCCCGAAAATGGGTAGAATCCTTCTAGAGGTTCTCATCATCAATTTGGGACGTGAATGAGAACAAGAAGGTGAAACACTCCACCAGTACCAAAAGAAGTGTCAAATATCCAGTGAGGACTCCGGTTATATCGATAGGCACCACAAAAAACAGATTAAAAATAATAATAGAAAAAAATAAGAAACAAACCAAAAAAAAAAACAAAAAAACACGCCGTGGTCTTGAAATACGAAACATGGCGTAGCACAAAACGAAAGAAGAGAAAGGAAGAGAGAAAAAAAATAAGAATAATTGGGGACAACAATTTCAATAATCACATCCAAACAGAGAAATCGACCAAAATAGCTAGGTAAATAAAAATAATAATGATAATAAATGAAGGTAAGATATATATATAAAATGTCCAAGGTTTTGTGTTTTTTGTATTTTTGTTTTTTTCCCTCCTGCCCTGGCACAGTAAATATTGGGGTTATTCGAAAAGGAATTCCCTTGCCCTATGCGATATGGGGTTTCTCCGTCCTTGGAGTATATTGTCATGGGATCAGCTCTTTGCTCAGGATCATTACTCTCCCTGTGGTGTATTTTTTTTTTTTTTTTTTTGGTGTGTGGAAGACTTCTGCTCTGTCCAGGGTGATACAATCAGAGCTTTGTGTTTAGAGGTCTCAGTATCTGTACAGATCCTGAGGTAGGACTTATGGTGAAGTCAGTCTTTGTGAATCTAGAGGTTCTGTTACCTCAGTGCCATTTTAATCCATCTTCTATGGTTGGTGGTCTTGGTCTTTGCACTGAACCTAGGATGGCATCTAGAATAGCGTCTTTCTTTGTGCTTCCTGAATCCCCTTTCCGTTACAATTGTCTCTGCCGGACCTTTGGAACTGGGGTTCATGCTAATTGTGCAGGTCTTAGCTCTAATGACTGTGTTTGGATTTGGGGCCATACCTGGTGGTACACAGGGCATATTCCAGGTCTCATTCCCAGAAGTACTCAGGGGGATCATGTAACAAACAAAATAGTGAGATAAAATCTAGTTATTTTATGTGCAAAGTACATGCACCAGCCCAGCCTCCGGTGATACTTTTGCAACAAAATTTGACTACCTTAGTCTTATCAAGAAGGTGACCAGAGGGGCCAGGTAGGTGGCGCTGGAGGTAAGGTGTCTGCCTTGCAAGCGCTAGCCAAGGAAGGACCGTGGTTCGATCCCCCGGCGTCCCATATGGTCCCCCCAAGCCAGGGGCAATTTCTGAGCACGTAGCCAGGAGTAACCCCTGAGCGTCAAACGGGTGTGGCCCAAAAACCAAAAAAAAAAAAAAAAAAAAAAAAAAAAAAAAAAAAGAAGGTGACCAGAAAAAAAATGGATTAGTAAGTCTGACATTTGTCCTCCTTTCAGTCATTAAATAGCACAATCAACTTTAGTAATGAGACTAAACATCTATCAATTACTTAATAAGATGAGAGTTTCCAGAGAGAATTAATCAAGAATTACATAACATTAATATTTAATATGTAAATATTATGACAATTGAAGCCAGAACAATAGCACAGTACATAGGGCTTTTGCCTTGCATGTGGCCAGTTTAGGTTCAATCCCCAGAATCCTATATAGTCCCCCAAGCCTTCCAAGAGTGCAGAGCCAGGCGTAACCCCTGAGTACCACCAGGTGTAGCCCTGACATAGAAAAAAAATATGACAATTAAGAGTGGGTTAAATAATGTGCCACTTAAAAACTCAAGCCAATGTGAAGAAGATGGTGGTTATTCCCCTTCATCAAGTTCTGTTCAGAACTTGACAGACAGACCTAGTGATCTTGACTTGACACAATTTTATACTATTCCAATGAAGCATAGGTTAAATCTCACCTTTCTGACTACTAAACTATTGCTCTTAGGAAATAGATAGTTTTGTTCTTTTGTCTGTTTTGGCCTCCCAAGAGGTCAGGAGACCCGGGGACCCATCCTGGCTATTCTTCACCAAGCAGTGAGTGGTTCAGTACTATATCTGTGGATATGATGATGCTACTTGGATCCTGTAATGCTGGGAATTATCACCCCTACTCCCATCAAGGGTCTCCAGGGCTTTACCTGATGATGCAGAGGGGACTTGTGGTGCCAGGAATCAAAGCAGATTCAATTGTATGAATGGCATGACCTTAATCTCTCAATGTTAGCTTAGCTTGTGTTTGGTTTTGGAGCCATGCCTGGCAGTGCACAGAGATTACTTCTGGTTTGAGAGTGCAGGAGGAGCTAGCTGTTGGAGTACTGAGGATTGAACCTGGGTCTTCATGTGCAAAGTATGCACTCAGCCAGTTGATCCTTCTCTTTAGTCCAACTAAGAGTAATAGATGAAGAATTTTAGTTCACATATACAGAATAGTGAGATAAATATATTAATTTGGTTCTCCTGCAAGTATTCTCTGAAACAAGAATTTAGGATTGTTTTGAGCTATTACTCAATAGCTCAAAGGGATTAAGTAGGGCCTGGAGAGATAGCACAGTGGCGTTTGCCTTGCAAGCAGCCGATCCAGAACCAAAGGTGATTGGTTCGAATCCCGGTGTCCCATATGGTCCCCCATGCCTGCCAGGAGCTATTTCTGAGCAGACAGCCAGGAGCAACCCCTGAGCACCGCCAGGGGTGGCCCAAAAACAAAAACAAAACAAAACAAAAAAAAGGATTAAGTACATGCCTTGCATTCTCAAGGCCCTGTGTTCAATCTTGGCCTTTACATGTCCCACCTTGACCTCTACCTGCACTTCCAAATATAGTCCTAATGTCCCTCAAGTATGGATGGGTGTGGCCCTGATATCCCTCAGCATCCCTGTGCTGAGCATCTATTTAACCTGGTCTAAACATTGAACTATCAGTCCCATACTACCAGATCAAGCAACTAGGTGTGCCCATCCTACCCCTATTTCACCTCAGCACTGTTTATATGGAAAAAGAGAGAAAGGATTCAAGGACATTTGGAGGGGGAGGATCTCACAGGGTTGAGTGACTGCCTGTCAAGCACAGAGTCCTCCACACCACTGTGGATCTCCAACAGAATAACTAATGCTTTATAAAACCAAATCATTTCACTCTTTCCCTAACTTATCTTTCAGTGGAGTGAAGCCAGTGTTTGAGGAGGAGACATTCCAGGAAGGAGAAGGGCTGGCACTGCCTAGCATGTGGATCCTGGTTCCTGTATTTGCTCCTTTGTGTATCTCAGAAAGTAATATCAATCAGGCAGCAAGCACTTGCACTTCTCTGAAAATTTACTTGTTTCATTTTTCTTTCTTCTTTCTTTCTTTCTTTCTTTCTTTCTTTCTTTCTTTCTTTCTTTCTTTCTTTCTTTCTTTCTTTCTTTCTTTCTTTCTTTCTTTCTTTCTTTCTTTCTTTCTTTCTTTCTTTCTTTCTTTCTTTCTTCTTTCTTTCTTTTTTCTTTCTTTCTTTCTTTCTTCTTTTCTTTCTTCTTTTTCTTTCTTTCTTTCTCTTTCTTTCTTTCTTTCATTCTTTCTCTCTCTTTCTTTCTTTCATTCTTTCTTTCTCTCTCTTTCTTTCTTTCATTCATTCCTTCTTTCTGTCTTTCTACTTTCTTTCTTTCTTTCTTTCTTTCTTCTTTCTTTCTTTCTTTCTTTCTTTCTTTCTTTCTTTCTTTCTTTCTTTCTTTCTTTCTTTCTTTCTTTCTTTCTTTCTTTCTTTCTTTCTTTCTTTCTTTCTTTCTTTCTTTCTTCCTTCCTTTTTTTGGTTTTTGTGCCACACTGGGTGACACTCAAGGGTTGCTCCTGGCTAAGCCTTCAGAAATCACTCCTGGCTATGCGCTCAGAAATCACTCTTGGCTTGGGGGGCCATATTGGACATCCGGGGATCAAACTGTGGTTAGTTCTAGGCTAGCAAGTGCAAGGCTTGTGCCAGCACTCTGGCCCCTTACTTATTTCTTAATGCTCTGCCTTTTGAGTTTTCTTCTGAGTTGCTTAATTCTAGCAAAACATTGTGCTATTGTGGGGCTTTTTTTGTTTTGTTTTGTTTTGTTTTGGGGGGGTCATACCTGGCAGTGCTCAGGGGTTACTCCTGGCTCCACGCTCAGAAATTGCTCCTGGCAGGCACGGGGAACCATATGGGATGCCGGGATTTGAACTGATGACCTTCTGCCTCCATGCTTTACCTCCATGCTATCTCTCTTTTGTCCCTTTAAAAAGAACATATGAATGACTGAGCATGCAACTCAGTGGAAGACCACTTACATACCTTATATGTGTGACCTCTGGAGCCAGAGATAACAGGACAGTGAGTACAGTACATGTCTTGCACACTAAAACCTTGCAGGTTTAATCCCCCATATAGTCCATAGAGTACCCAGGGTGATTCCTGAGCACAGAGTCAGGAGTAGTCTCTGAGGATCCAAAACCCAAAAAAAAATAAAACAAAAACCATGTGTGAGACCCATGGTTTGATCCCCAGACTACCAAAAATAAAACAAAATAGAATATCTGAATAATAAATGATCTTTTTTTCATCATTTAGAAATGTCTAGGAATAAGGGGCTGGAGAGATAGCACAGTGGTAGGTGTTGCCTTGCATGCAGCTAATCCAGGATGGACGGTGGTTTGAATCCTAGCATCCCATATGGTCCCTCATGACTGCCAGCAGCAATTTCTGAGCACAGAGCCAGGAGTAACCCCTGAGCACCCCCGGGTGAGACCCCCCAAAACAAATAAACAAACAAAAGCAATGTCTAGAAATCAGTTATGTGGCTCAATGGAGGAGTACATACCATTCATGTTTGATTCCCCACTCTAAGTGGCCCCCAAACAACTCCTGGTAGAGTTCCTGGTCTCCAGTACCACCACAGTAAAAGAATCCTCCAAGAAAAGTCAAACTTCTAGTGGTTCTTTACTCACTTTCAATAAAAATTGTACATTATAAACCTTATACTTTCTACCAAATTATAGTTTTTAGAGATAGGACTAATGTAACCTTAGAGTCTGAGTTCTGTGAGACTTTAATATTACTTTTTATGATCTTCTCTGGTTATAAAAATAATTTGCCCCATAAAAACTCAAATGAAACACAGATCAAGAAGTCTGTAGGGTCCTGGTCAGTGTAGGGGGTGACTGCCCAGTGGGAGTGTCAGCAATTGGCCATATTATTGGCAGTTAAACCCAGTGACTGTGAGTTCTGCCAAGGACACTACCTTCCAAAAGACTTGTCAAACTGGTCTCAGACATTCTGCCTCCTGGGAATTGGGAGGTGGGGCCAGTAGGTTCTTGGTCTGTCCTATAATCATATCAAGATCATTCCACAGTAAACAAGACTTTGTTAAAGTAACATTAGCATTCATTTGGTGTTTTATTAGAACTGCAATCTAAGAGACATCATTCAAGAATGATCATTCAAGAATGGGCTCGAGCCAAGTACAGTGAGCAGTGTGCTTGCTTAGTTTACAGCACACCCAGTGTTCAATCTCCAGTACCCTATAGAGTCCCCTGAGCACTGCTAGGAGTGACTCCTGAGATCAGAGCCAGGAGTAAGCCCTGAACTCTATCTACTAGGTGTGGCCCCAAAGCAAAGCAAAGTTTGAATTTACCTGTACCTGCTAGGTCTTATATCCACTTGGAAAGGTAGGCTAATTTTCACTCTGGTTAGCTCTCCAGGTGGGAGTTAAAAATTAATTAAATTCTAATTGGTGGCCCACCATGCAAATAAGGTACCATAGAGATTTTACTGGTCAAATTGTGCCATAGAGATTTGATTGGTCTTCAAGCTTGTGGGTCACATGAAAAGTTAGTTAAGCTGGGGCCGGCGAGGTGGCACTAGAAGTAAGGTGTCTGCCTTGCAAGCACTAGACAAGGACCGTGGTTTGATCCCCTGGAATCCCATATGGTCCCTCCAAGCCAGGGGCAATTTCTGAGTGCTTAGCCAGGAGTAACCCCTGAGCATCAAACAGGTGTGGCCCCGAAAAACCAAAAAAAAAAAGAAAGAAAAAAGAAAGAAAGAAAGAAAGAAAGGAAAGAAAGAAAGAAAGAAAGGAAAGGAAGGAAGGAAGGAAGGAAGGAAGGAAGGAAGGAAGGAAGGAAGGAAGGAAGGAAGGAAGGAAGGAAGGAAGGAGGAAGGAAGGAAGGAAGGAAGGAAGGAAAGGAAGGAAGGAAGGAAGGAAAGAAAGAAGGAAGAAAGAAAGAAAGAAAGAAAAGAAAGAAAGAAAGAAAGAAAGAAAGAAAGAAAGAAAGAAAGAAAGAAAGAAAGAAAGAAAGAAAGAAAGAAAGAAAGAAAGAAAGAAAGAAAGAAAGAAAGAAAGAAAGAAAGAAAGAAAGAAGAAAAGTTAGTTAAGCAATGAAAAGCCATGCTTTCAATTTTGTGGTTGGTTTTATTTTGACTCCTTCAAAGTCTGGGCAGGTCACTGAGCATGGGCTTCAATAGTCTTTTAATTTGATTTAGCTACCCAGACTCGAATGGCTCCAAAATGTTTGTTATTTCTTTCATCATATATATTATGGTCTCATACATGTTAATGGTATGTCAATGCACTGAGAAGACATTTGAGAGCAGAAAAGACATGGTTCTTGCTCTCCAGAAGCCCACTGCTGCTGGTGAGGGGCACTTTCCTAAATCAGATAGTTACACTCTTTAGTACACAATTATAGTCACGGATAAGACCCACTGAGGAAAGAAACCCAGCTCTAAGAGAACATATAACAAAAATCTCTGCTCTAGATGAGGAAGACATTTCTGAGGAAATGATGCTGAAGGCAGAAGGGTTGGAGGCATAGTCATTCCAGATAGTTGAAGCAAAATCCCTGCGGTACAGTTCTAGGAAGTATCTGCAAAATCCCTACAGTTCTAGGAAGCTTGATGGACTGGGAAACAGAGTGACAGATAATATGACAGGATCATCAGGATCCTGCTTATCACATGACAGCATCACAGGTTCATAGCCTTTTATCTATTTGTCTTTTCATCTATGTTAAAAAGATCCTTCCAGGGGCCGGGTAGGTGGCGCTGGAGGTAAGGTGTCTGCCTTGCAAGCGCTAGCCAAGGAAGGACCGCGGTTTGATCCCCCGGTGTCCCATATGGTCCCCCCAAGCCAGGGGCGATTTCTGAGCACATAGCCAGGAGTAACTCCTGAGCGTCAAACGGGTGTGGCCCAAAAACCAAAAAAAAAAAAAGATCCTTCCAGAAGTGATCAGGGGCCCTAGTGCTATTCTTGATGATACCCGCCTTGCAGTATGATCCTGACAGCTTGGTGCTTGAACACTGCGGTGTAGTGCTAAGTAACATAGCCTTATATCCTTATAAATGCTTTCCTAGAGGATGTGCTTTTTAGGCTGGACAGGAGAGGGAAAGCCTTTGTTGAATGAAATATTTCTCTTTCAATAGACACACAGCGAGAATGTAGTTCTGTAAAGAAATCTAAATGATGCAGATTTAACAACTGGAAGCCTAAAATAACATTTATACCAAGATAAATAGCATCAATGAAGTGTTTGGCTGGAGAAATAGAATCAATGAAAGCCAAAACATTATCATTTAGGATCTAATCAATTTATTTATTTCCAAAGAAAATAATTTCTCCTGTCTGGCTTATATTTTCTAAGTGGCCTGAAACTAGCACCACAGTTACAGAAAGGACACGGGTATAATTTATGTTGTACCTTTTCATTAATAACAAAAGCAAAAGTTTTATGTAGAGACAGGTTAGGGATTAGATGAGAATAAGCACGTTACCTGGTGTGCTATAAAGACCTAATAATCTCTTCATTTGCAGTGAATGTTTGGTTAGGGTGTGCTGGGGTCCATCTTCCTTTTGAGAACATCCCTCTGCCATTTCGCTTAGCCTTGAAACCTATGCCTGGGTAACTGTGGTCCTCTTTTAGCTGGAAAAAAACAAGCTCACCTGCAAAGTCAAGCAGAGATAAGCATTAAACAACTTGAAAGAAGGTTCTGGCATCTTCAGAACCAGTATTGGTCCCTAAATCCTGATTCCCATCTCTATTTTTCAATTCTGTGAGCATTTCCAGTTCACATTAACCACGTGAGCAAAGTGTTTCCTTTCGCTCTATAGGTTTGTATATGGTTTCTCTTTCTTACTGTTTGAATCATGATAATATGAGGGCATGAAAAGGTAAGGCCACAGTACAGGAGGTCGGCGTAGGGCAATACCCTTTCAGGTGGCCACAACTGAGACCTAAGAATGTTCTGAGTGCATTCCCCAGGTCTGAATGTCTGACATTTATATAGGCAACAAAAAAACCCACTCCTTTCATCTGCCTTTCACATTGTGCTGGAAGAGTTATCTTCTGTGGCTTACCACTGAAAGTCACTTTCCTCCAAGTTTCAAAAATCATAAGCCAAGCTGAGAATTCAGAGGGGCACATTAATGCTGGACTCCCTTGTTTAGAGGAAGAACATTCAGCTGTCTGTGTAAGTCAGTCACCAGGCCAGGGACTGAAAGGAGAGCTGTGTGGCCTGATAGAGAGGACAGTGTCTGCAAACACCTGGAGAGTGTGGGTTTCGTTCGTTCTGGAACACCATGGTTCAGGAAACAGCCGAGTAAAACACTTTCGGCTTCCCAGGATATTTCCCTGAACGTTTTGTTTACAGGAGACTTCAGGTAAGTGAGAAGCAACATAACTACAAAATAACATAAATGTCTTAGCTGAATGAGACAGAGACACAAAGTGAGCACCTGTTATGATAGTTAAAAAAAAAAAAAGCCTATGATTGCAATAAATGACAGAGCAAGTTTGTCTGTGTAACCGGAAGGCAGACTCTGCTCCCAGGGCAGTTTTGCTGGTTTATTCATTCCTATCTTCTGGGGCCCGGTGTATCTTTGATACTCAAGTCACTGCTCCTCTGAGTTCTCTGACTGGAATAGAGCCACCTTGAATTCACTGGAGGTGATGCATGAAACCTCCTAGGCTGTGGCTCCTGACTTCAAGGGACTCCTATCAGCTCCCCAGAGACAGGAGCTGGTAGAAGCAGAAGTAATTTAACAGTTCCAAGACTACAGTCATGATCCCAGAGAGATGGCAAAGGCTAGTAAAGGGGGCTGAGCTAGAAGAGAGAGGGGACACTCCTGGGCACAGATAATAGATGTCCAATCAGTAGCTGTGGGTATACATCAGCAGGATTCAGGAGAGACCAAAGCAGCAGCTCCCTGGCAGATACCAGCATGTGTCGGGGCAAGAGGTCAGGATGGTAGAGGGGTTGAAGGGTCGATTGCACTTTTGCTAAGGGGCTCAGTCTGGAGTCATGGGGTATGATCCAACTAGCTGTGTTCTGACCATTGGTGATCCTGCTAGCTAGCAGAGTCTGCAATGACCAGATAGGCCAGATATCTGATAGCAGGACACTAATTCCCTGATTCTAGAATTAGGATATTTCCCCTACACTAGTGAGAAGCTGATGAAAATTTGGACAAGAGTCATTCTTTTTTTTTTTTTTTTTTTTTTCGGTTTTTAGGTCACACCTGGCAGGGCTCAGGGGTTATTCCTGGCTCTATGCTCAGAAATCGCTCCTGGCATGCTCAAGGGACCATATGGGATGCCAGGATTTGAACCACCACCCTTCTGCACGCAAAACAAATGCCTTACCTCCATGCTATCTCTCCAGCCCAAGAGTCATTCTTTCTAATAGTTATCACAACCCAACCCATGCCTAATCCCATGTTGCATGTAGCATCCAGATAAGTTTATACATAGGTCAGGGTGGATTAAGGATGAACTTCTCTGGTGACAAGATTGCTGGGATCTGTATTTTGAAAGCTTGTTCTCTAGAAACAACTCTGCTGCTTGCTTCTGACATCGCATGGCCTTCGGAGTGGCTGTATGGAAGCTTTACTGTGTGATGTGTGTGACGCATGTGATGTGATGAGAGGAAGGCAGCACACACAGTGCAGAAACACACAGTGTGAGTGGAAGAAGATGGCTGTTTTGCAGACTTCTCAGTCATTGCACAGCTTGACTTTTGCCCTGTGGGGTCAATTAGTTCCAGGTGCTTCTATGTTGCCCTAACAGTTTCCGGAAGGAAGTTGTGGGTGGGGAGGAGGGGAGGCAAGATGGGGGCGTATTATTTCTCCTGTTATTACACAGGTTTCTTGCTCCATGACAATAACAGTGAAGATAGGGGCATTTCACCTGAACTCAGTAAAACAAATTCACATGCTCCTTTGCACAGCAAGACTGCCTCCCTCAAGGCTCCCTTTCAGGATGATTTCTGGTTTGGACAATGGCCAAGGGTGAGAATAGGGGGTACCTTCTAGGTACAGCCTCTGGCCAACAGGACTCCATTAGGGTTTGGGATGGATCTGGCCAAATCAAATCTGGTTAAATCAAGTAATGTCACAGCAGGTGGCAGATGACAAGGCTCACAGGGGTCCCAGGATTATTTGAAGGTGACACCCCTGGCTCACACCAGATCTAAGCACAGAGGAAGGAGCACACACTGAGCCTTGGTTCCCACCTGCCAACCCTTCGTCCAGATCCAATTTCCTTCACCTCTCACATGAGCTCTACAGATGCTGGGCCCATTCCTCCTGGGCTTCAGGGACTGTTTATAGGCGGGAGATGCTAGAGAGTGTAGGCTCCAACTGAACACGTCTGTAGGCTGCACAACATGATGCTATCATGGATCTTATTTGAAACTAATTACATTAGGGAAGGGTGTGAGGAAGGGAGGAGAAGGGGTAATTATAATCGGGAATTTTTTCTTAAAAGACCTAATTTCAAACATATCAGACTTAATTTAGTAAATTTCAATTACAAGGGGAGTTACTTAAGCGGAGGATCATTTGCATTATATCCTTAATTACCACTTCATTTGTACCCAGGATCATCAATAGAGAGAGAATGTGTACTCAGAACAGGTGATAGATCCTAACGAGGTCTTTGTTCTTCCTGTGCAGCTTGCTCACTCTGGAGGCTAGTTCCTTCCTCTTGGACAGGCCCAGGGTTTGCCAAGCTGGGTGGAGACATCTCAAATTAGAAATGGAGCCAGTGAGGAAATCCAGTGGTTTTTCAGATTGGCTTCACCAACCTCATCCTAGTCCCTAACAACTCCACACTGGGGTTTTAATTTTCTCTTCCGAGTGAAACCATGTTGCTATTCTGTTGTGGACGATCCTGCTTCTGTGCCAGCCACAGAAATTCATCTTTATTAGCTGCCAGAAGAGGAAATGGCCTTTTGAGGGTCTCCTGGCAAATGAAAGGTGCTGCCATAACAATGCCAGTTTTAGTTCTTAAGGACTCTTAAGAAAAATGCCTCGAAAGTACCTGGTCACTGGGTCTTTAATGGAAAAATTGCTTTCCAAGAAAACAGTTAGTCCTGCAAATTCATCAGAAGAGAGGCAAGGCTGTGTGTGTGTGTGTGAGAGAGGGAGAGAAAGAAAGAAAAAGAAAGAAAGAGAAAGAAAGAAAGAAAGAAAGAAAGAAAGAAAGAAAGAAAGAAAGAAAAGGAAAAGAAAGAAAGAAAGAAAGAAAGAAAGAAAGAAAGAAAGAAAGAAAGAAAGAAAGAAAGAAAGAAAGAAAGAGAAAGAATAGAGAGAGGTTGGGGTGATAGAGAATAGGACAATATGAATAAAAATATCTCCTAAAATCATACTATATTTCTATGGCACCTCCACCCTGCAGGTCCTCACACAACACTTTCCTAATTGACTTGTTTCACAAATGAGAAAGTTAAGGCTCAGAGAGACCACTTGTTGAGGGGACACTATGTCCAGGCTTTTTCATCTTCATCCATTTTCCTCCTCCAAGCCAACTTCCAGAGGATTAACCAGCACTTCAAACCTTTCCTCTGCAAAGATTTAAACTTGGATCCCACCACAAGTGAGTTAGCCCCATGTAAATTATATTTCTGAAACTGTATATTTAAGCAACAATTTTGATTTAGACTTTACCTAACATTCTAGAATCTGTTCTATGGTGAGCTATAGAGGTCAAGAATGAAGGGAAGTGAGAGCTGACCAGGAATTTCCCCAATTTTTTATGGAAAGAGGCCAGAAAGTTAAAAGATAAATCTACAAGTCTCCTGCCATCTCCTAGCCCAGTCTCTGGATTTTTGCTCTCTTAAGTCCTCTAAGTGTTACCCAGGCTGTGAATTCTTTAGGGGAAGGCTTGGGAATAGCAGATACTGGAGGGACCTTCTGGAAAGAAGCCTGGAAAGAGCTCTTTACTGGAAAGAGACCAGACAAGCCTTTGGGCCTCAGAGACAGTCCAGAGTGGGAGGAACTAGAAGGCTTCGAATCTCCCCCAGAGCCTCTTGGAGGAGGATGTTTCTCCTTACAAAGTAGCTGACACCCCAAACCCTTTTGTGCACATGGAATGGGTGATGGAGGGAATAAATGCCTTCTTGCTAAAAAAATCTTGAGGTTCTACTCCCACCTTGGCCCAGCAGCTCAGAGATCTTAGGCAAGTCATTTCACCTTCCTGGGGATGTTCTTTTTCTCAAGTATAAAAACCAGGAGAGGAATACATCCACTCTCTGGGTTGTCCTGAGGTTTCAGCAAAGGAAGTAAAGCAAAAAGGCATGTTTGCTTTGACTTATGCAGATTCTGAGGCAGTCAGGCAGCGAGAGGATGAGAAAAAAAGACTCACTGCTTATCTTACAAAGATATGAGAAAAGGGCAGGCGTGGCTTAGTATCAAATGATATGTTGGCTTTGGTGGAGTGCTGAGAAATGCTGAGAAGTGAGGTGCTGAGAAGTCCTGAGAAACTGAAGAGCATAAATCATAAAGCAACACCAATGTGTTTAGATTAACATGGTTTATATACTGTATATGGTTATAGACCAAAATTTAATATGAATACTAGTACAGACACACATAGACAGACCAACGCACACACACGCATACATACCCTCTTAGTGTGAACAAAAATATTCAACCAGACAAACCCAAGTCAATCTTCTGGGTCTTTGATTCTAAATATTACATGTGAGTCATGCCAGCTTCCTCTCAAGAGAAAAACACCCCCAAACTCTCACCCCACACTCCCGCGAGTGACGCATTAGAATTGTAACTTTTTGAGCTTTTTTTCCACCGACATTAGAGTCCTGGTGCGACGGTTTGAGGACAACAGGAGGACAGCTCAGTGTCAGGGAAATGTTCCTCCTTTGAGTCCCTCTGGTGGTAAGAGGCAGTTTCAAAACAGACCAAAAACTCCGTCCAGAGGGACCGTGCCAAGTGCTACATACGCCAGCAGGTGGCGCTGGACCCCGTGTTATTCAGGCCGTTCCACACCCCCGCACCCCATGGCTTTCCGGGGTGAGGGACGGAGATGGGGGACTGTTGCCCTCCTTCCCGGACGCGCGATTTCAGCCTGCTGCAAGCATAAAGCGCCACCTCGAGGGGACCCAGCAGCTCTCCAGGAGCAAGAAACCCTTTTAGCTTCTGCTGGGGCTGAGTGGCAGGAAGGAAAATAACTCTCTTTAGGAGGAGGTTGGGAGAAGTGGGGGAATAAAGCGGGTGGATTCTTGAGGCTCTTTTAGAAGAGCTTCCCAGATTTGCTCTTCCCTGGAGTACCAGAACTAAAGGGTTTTCACCTCCACCTGATGCCATCTCAGAGGAGCCCTGCCTCAGTTTTCCCTCCAAGGAAAGGATCTGGGATGTTTGTTATTTATTTCCCTCTAAGGATCTGGTCGGCCCAGGAGGTGATTAAAGACCTGTTCATTTGCCATGCTGAAAGTACCCTTCGTGTATAATTTATAGTAAGACCACATTAAATTTCCTATTGCTGTGATCCCCAAAGTGCTAGGAAAAGTGCAACAAGTGGCATTAAAAAAGTGGTTTCCATCCAGTTTCCTCAACATTAGGAGCACTTTTCCAACAGAAAGAGGCAGGTGGCATTTTCTGTTTGTAGGTCAGGTCATTGGCACCCCAAAATCCAAACGGAGAGGTGCTAGGCACCATGCCCTTTCTTTGAGGAAAGGAAAAGGACTATAGTTACTCTGTTGTGTTCCCTTTGATGTGTAAGAGGTCGGACAACAGTTGCATAAAGATAGCATTTGGCTAATGAGTTTTCATTTGGCTGATACTATCTGAGTCAAGAAGGCTGTAAAGAACATGGCGACCCTTGAGAGAGGCATTGAGCTAAACTGACCCTCAACTTCCCTTATTAAGGGAGTCTGCTGGCATGGGAGGTCAGGTGTGTTGAAAGGGCAGTTGTATTAGTGCTTCTAAGATGGTAACTGGACTGTCCCACCAGACAGCAAATGAGCATATTCTTGGGTGCCTTCCATGCAGAAAAGGAAATAGTGTACCAGAGAGGTTAGGGCCAATACAGCGTATACAAATAAGAAAATAAAGGACAAGAGGCATTCTAGCAGGAGTCCAAAGTCCTAGTCTCCAAGTTTGGCTACAAGAAGCAAGTTTTTTTGTGTTTTTTTTTGTTTGTTTTGTTTTGTTTTGTTTTTTGGTAAAGCAAAATAATTATTATTGAAATAAATTTAGAGAAGAGATGGGGCAAGTGGAATACATACTTTTTTAGACCAACCAGGAGGTAAAGTGTTGTGGGTCCTGAAGAGAATGGAAGTGAGGGAAGAACCAGTCTGGTATACTTGGTGGCTTTGGTGATACCTTATCAGTGTCAGATGGGGCAGGACATCTAGATATCTTGCTGAGATTAAAGTGGGATCAAGGCCCAGAGGGAGGATAAATGTTTCACATGTTTGGGTTGGCATGCAATGGTGCTTGTGTTGCAGTTCAAGACATAAGAGGGAAAGAAGGAAATCTCGAGGCTGGTGAACTTTTCGTTCTTCATCCCTTCCACGGTCCCAAGGTTCTGTCCCAAGGGTGCACAAAGATGGGCACAATTTCAAATACCCACTCCCATCCACTTAGTCTTCCTACTGCCATAGGCTCTAATCAGACATTACCTGAAGGTTCTTTCTTTTAAAAGCAAATAGAACTGGAACTGGAGAAAAGGTATGAGGGATTAAGGAGCTTGCCTTGCAAGAGGCTAAACTGATTCAATCACACCCTCCTCCCTGCCCCCAGCTCACTGGAGACCCCCTAAGCAATACAGGCAGGGCCCAAGCAACACTAAATCCTTAGTTCTTGCAAGGATCAACTGGCTGAGTCATCAGGAGAGACCCCTGTTTGAGTATTGCTTGGAATTGTGTATGTGAACAAAATTTGTGTTTGTTTTGTGGACCATACCTGTTGATACTCATATGTTACTCCTGGTTCTGCACTCAAAAATTACTCCTGGTGGTGCGCAGGAATGCCGAAGATCACATGTAAGGCAAATGTTTTACCCACTAAACTCTCGCTCTGGTTCCCAGTAAATAGAATGTTTAATAGGAGATAAAAGCATATGTAAATAAATGTGCACAAATAAATCCAACCAAAAATATTTTTAGTAAAAAAGCAAATCTGGGGCCGGAGAGATAGCACAGCAGCGTTTGCCGTGCAAGCAGCCGATCCAGCACCCAAGGTGTTTGGTTCGAATCCCGGCGTCCCATATGGTCCCCCATGCCTGCCAGGAGCTATTTCTGAGCAGATAGCCAGGAGTAACCCCTAAGCGCCACCAGGTGTGGCCCAAAAAAACAAAACAAAACAAAACAAACAAAAAAAGCAAATCTCCCAAGATCAAGGGAGCTCTAAAAACTGTAGTGCATGCTTTACATATAGAAACTCTGGTTTGATTTCCTGTACTAAGAGCACTATGCACCACTACTGGGGTCCCAAAACAAGACAAAGAAAAAATTAAATATCCCTTTTGATGCTGGTCCTTTGATGTCTCATCTAGACACGAACACTGATCCCCAATCTTCAGTCCACTTCCTCTCTTCCTACCAGTTCAAGCCTTTTCTTTCCACTCTTATTTTGTTTATTTGTCTGTTTGTTGTTTTTGCTTTTTTGTTTTGTTTTGACTGTTGTTTTTGTTTTAGGAGTGCACACAGTGATGCTTAGGGCTAATTCCTGGCTTTCTGTTCAGGACAATATCTGGCAGTGCTCATCATTTCTGGCTATGTAATGATAGGGAATAAAACTATCACATGCAATATAAGTACCTTATCTACTGTTTAAGGTCAGCTTGATCCATGAGATCCTGAGGTCCAAGAATATGTAAAATATAAACTCCTTGGCTGAGCCTACAACCCCTTTATAATCAGGCCTTGTAGGTCCATCTGTTTCTGCCAGAGGCAGCCACTTCCTCCCACAAAGATAACCATTGTTTCCTATATTTCCTCTAGACCATTTTAATGCCCAGTGCTTTTAAAACCTAAATGAGATCTTGCAATCCCATTTTCTTTTTTTCTTTCACAATTACATCCAAAAAATAGCATGCAAATCACACTTTCTATATAACCTTATTCAATTTTTAGTAACAAGGCCAGGAATGTGGCTCAAGTGGGAAGCACATGCCTTGATTTTGCCAAATTCAGGGCTCAGTCCTGGACAGTCTTCTGAGCATAGAGGGTATGGACCCACAAAGCAAACTTTGGTAATAACATCTTAGAAACATTCTGTAGCAAAACACAAAGACCATTTCCTTTCTAAGTTTTTGTAGCTTTGTGGTGTTTGAATGTCTGATTTTACTTGAACACAGCAAACTTCCTGTAAAGAACCAGACAGTATTTAAGTATGTGGGCCATCTGGTGTCGGGAGAAAATGCTCAGCTCTTAGCTATGGCACAAAAGAAACCCAAGTCAGACACTTTTCAGTGATGTTGCCACCCAGACCAGCAGCTGACATTGCTGGGACTAACCCACCCAGAAGAGTCTGCAGAAGCCATAGCAAAAGAGGTGAGCTAGACCCCGCCCACAAAGGGCAGAGCCAGAGGAGACCAGCCGCTCTGCTCCACTGACATCTCTGAGTCAATGAACCCTAGAACAACACAGAAAACATCACACAAAGAAGCATGGCAATGGAGAAACGACACTGGCCTCCACCATGCATAGAGAATGAAGATGGTAGCTCTGATGAGCCAAAAAGTGCCAACCACCAATGTACCCACTCAGATAAGGAGTTTAGAGAAGAAATATGGAGGATCCTCATAGAACTCAAAACAAAACAAAACAAAACAAAACATGGATTGAGCTGAAGGAACCACAAATAAGAATCAAGAGGACATGAAAATAGAAATCAGAAAACTCTAAACTGAAATAAAAGGACTAAAAAAGTTAATAGACAAAATGAAAATCTCACTGGAAAGCCTCTCTAAGAGAGTAACAGCAGCTGAAGACGGAATCAGTGAGCTGGAAGATAACATACAATAACAACTCCATACAACAGAAGAGATTGAAAAAGAACCTTAAAACAAATGATCAGACAATGGAAAAAATCCTCAAAGATTGTTAACAGACAAAAATAGAAGTCTTTGATAAACTCAACAAAAAAAAGACATAAGAATCATTGGAGTCCCAGAGACCCAGGAAGAAAATTTTCAGGAAAAATCATTAATCAAGGACATCATTGCAGAGAAACTCCCAAAGCTAAAGAGTGTATGCAACCAAATCCTTCAAACCTGAAGGGTACCAGCTAAAAGAAATCTGAAGAAAAGCACCCAAGACACATTTTAGTCACAATGACAAATCCCACAGATAGTGATAGAATACTGAAAACAGCAAGATCAAAAAGGGACATTACATTTAACAGAACAGCCTTAAGATTTACAGCAGGTCTGCCACAAGAAACACTCTGAAGACAGTGGTGGGATATAGTGAAAAAAACTCAACAAAATTAATGCTTAACCTAGAATACTTCACCCAGCCAGACTCACATTCAGAGTTAAAGGAAACATACATAACTTCATGGATAAACAACAATTCAGTAACTTTACAGACTCAAAATCGGCCTTAAAAGAAAAACTGAAAGGTCTACTTTAAGACATGACAGACCAACAGACATACCAAACTCCTACACAAAGAAGATATTAAATCCCATGACATTTATCTCTCTTAACATCAATGTACTAAATTTACCAGTTAAGAGACACAGAGTAATAAAATGGATCTGGGCTCTCCACCCCCAGAAAATTGGATATACAATCTTCTCCAGAGCACATGGGTCATTCTTCAGGATAAACCACATGCTGGCCATAAAACTTACCTCCATAAAATCAAGAGAATAGAACTTATACAAGCTACCTTCTCAGACCATACTGCACTGACACTAGTAGTCAACTACAAAGAAACACAGAAAAGAAAAAAAATTTAACACCTGGAAATTAAACAGCTTACCACTGAACAACCAGTGGGTCATAGAGGAAATCAGGATTCATGGAAACAAATGAGAACAAAGACAAAAATTATCCGAATTTGTGGGACATGGCAAAAGCAGTACTAAGAAGAAAATTTATAGCTTTGTAGGCACCCATTAGGAAGGAAGAAGGGGCCTACCTAAATAATTTAATGACTCAAATTATAAAATTAGAAAGTGATCAACAAAATGAACCAAAAATAGATAGGCAAAAGAAAATAACAAAGCTTGGAGCAGAAATTAATGAAGTGGAAATTCAAAGAAGAATTAAAATAGCAAGGTACTGGAATAAAGACAGACCTTCAGATCAATGGAATAGACTTAAATATTCAGAGAATGTTCCCAGACATACACTCAATTAATCTTTGATAAAAGGGCAAGAAATGTAAAATGAGGCAAGGAAGGCCTCTTCAACAAGTGGCATTGGGACAACTAGTCAGCCACATGCATAAAAGTAAACTCGGACCTCCATCTAACGCCATGCAAAAAGGTCAAATCCAAATGGATTAGAGACCTTGCTATCATACCCAGAACCATAGGTATATAGAAGAACACATAGGTAAAACACTCCATAACATTGAGACTAAAGGCATCTTCAAGAAGGAAACACCACTGTCCAAATAAGTGGAAGCAGAGATTTTTAAAAAATGGGACTACATTAAACTGAAAAGCTTCTGCACCTCAAAGGAAATAGTGATAAGGATACAAAGGACACCATGAACAGAATGGGAGAAACTATTCACTCAATATTTATCAGATAAGGGGCTAATATCTTAGATATACAGGGTACTTACAGAACAAAAAAAAATCTATCCTCATCAAAAAATGGGGAGAAGAAATGAATAAACACTTTCTCAAAAAAGAAATACAGAGGCTTAAAAATTACATGAAAAAATGCTCCACATCACTAATCATCAGGGAGATGCAAATCAAAACAACAAAGAGGTACCATCTCACGCCACAGAGACTGGCACTCATCAAAAAGAACAAGAACTATCAGTGCTGGTGGGATGTGGGGAGAAAGGAACGCATTCACTGTTGGTGGGAATATAGTCTAGTCCAGCCTTTCTGGAAAACAATATTCCTCAAAAACTGGAAATTGAGCTCTCATCTGATCCAATTATACCACTCCTATTAATATACCCGAGGAAGACAAAAATACAATACAAAAATGCTTTTTGCACACCTATGTTCATTGCAGTGCTATTTACAATAGCCAAAGTCTAGAAACAACCCAAATATCTGACAACAGATCAGTTGCCAAAGAAATTGTGGTACATGTACATAACAGCTGTCAGGAAAATGAAGTCATAAAATTTTCCTATACATGGATGGACATAGAAAGTATTAAGAAAAAAAAAAGATAGTATTGTAATAATACCCAGAGACAACAGAGATGAGGGCTGGAAAGAACAGCCCAAGATATGATACTTAACCACAAAGAGTGGTGAGTACAGTTAGAGAAATAATTACACTAACAACTATTATGACAATGGTAGAGAGTGAGAGAAATAGAATGCCTGTCTCAAAACAGGCAGGGGTGGGGGAAGAGGGAGATGAAGAACACTGGTGGCAGGAAGGTTGCACTGGTGAAGGGGATGTACTTTTCTTTTCTTTCTTCTTTATTTCCTTTCTTCCTTGTTCCTTCCTTCTTCCTTCCATCCTTGTTCCTTCCTTGTTCCTTCCTTCCTTTCTTTCCTTTCTTTCTTTCTTTCTTTCTCTTTCTTTCTTTCTTTCTCTCTCTCCCTTCCTCCCTTCCATCCTTCCTTTCTTTCTTTCTTTCTTTCTTTCTCTCTTTCTTTCTTCTTTCTTTTCTTTCTTTCTTTCTTCTTTCCTTTCTTTCTTTCTTCTTCTTTCTTTTCTTTCTTTCTTTTCTTCTCTTTCTTTTCTTTCTTTCTTTCTTCCTTTCTTTCTTCTTTCCCTTCCTTCCTCCCTCCCTCCCTCCCTCCCTCCCTCCCTCCCTTCCTTCCTTCCTTCCTTCCTTCCTTCCTCCTTCCTTCCTTCCTTCTTCTTCTTTCTTTCTTTCTTTCTTTTCTTTTCTTTCTTTCTTTCTTTTTTCTTTCTTTCTTTCTTCTCTTTTCTTTCTTTCTTTCTTTTCTTTCTTCTTTCTTTCTTTCTTTCTTTCTTTTTCTTTCTTTCTTCTTTCTTTCTTTCTTTCTTTCTTCTTTCTTTCTCTCTTTCTCTTTCTTTTTTCTTTCTTCTTTCTCTCTCATCTTTCTTTTTTCCTTCCTTCCTTCTTTCTTTTTCTTTCTCTTCTTTCTTTCTTTTCTTCTTTTTCTTTGTTTCTTTCTTCTTTCTTTCTTTCTTTCTTCTTCTTTCTTTCTTTCTTTCTTTTCTTTCTTTCTTTCTTTCTTTCTTTCTTTCTTCTTTCCCTCCCTCCCTCCCTTCCTCCCTCCCTCCCTCCCTCCCCCCTCCCTTCCTCCTTCCCTCCCTTCCTCCCTCCCTCCTTCCCTCCCTCCCTCCCTCCCTCCCTCCCTCCCTCCCTCCCTCCCTTCCTTCCTTCCTTCCTTCCTTCCTTCCTTCCTTCCTTCCTTCCTTCCTTCCTTCCTTCCTTCCACTTGTAAATGTTATCAACATATAAGTGTTCTAGAAGAAGGGAGGAAGAGCCTAAAGGGAAAGGCAGAGTTCAGTGAAATAGGAATGCTAGGTCATGCACTGATCTTAGTATGTTAGGTGCTGCTTTAGGCATGGCCAGCAGCAATATCCGAATTTGTGTTCTCATAAGCAACCATATATTTTGATACTTTGTTTTTTGCTGATCCGAGTCCTAAAAGTGACAGCACAATACTTTTAATTTGTGTTTTTCTTATCAGAATAGAACATGTATGTTTTCACATATTTAAAAAAAAGAAGCACAAACCTTTTTATGTAGTTGCTGGTTGGGGTTTTTTTTTGACTGTTGTTGGTTTTTTTTTTTTTCCCTTATTCTTTGTCATGGTTGTTGGTTTGTTTTGTTTTGTTGTCTTTTTCATAGTTGCTGGCTTTGGTTTTCTGTTTGTTGGTTTTGTTTTTTGTTTGTGTTTTCGGTTCTGTGTTTTTTTTTTGTATTTTTTTTTGTTATTGCTTTGTTGGGTTTTTTTGTTATAGTTTTTTTGGTTTTGTTACCTTTTTTCTTCTTTTTTCCCTTCCCTCTTATTTTATTTAATTTAATTTTTTTTAAATTTATTTAAACACCTTAATTACATACATGATTGTGTTTGGGTTTCAGTCATGTAAAGAATACCACCCATCACCAGTGGAACATTCCCATCACCAATGTCCCAAGACTCCCTCCTCCCCACCCGACCCCCGCCTGTACTCTAAACAGGCTCTCCATTTCCCTCATACATTCTCATTATTAGGACAGTTCAAAATGTAGTTATTTCCCTAACTAAACTCATCACTCTTTGTGGTGAGCTTCCTGAGGTGAGCTGGAACTTCCAGCTCTTTTCTCTTTTGTGTCTGAAAATTATTATTACAAGGGTGTCTTTCATTTTTCTTAAAACCCATAAATGAGTGAGACCATTCTGCGTTTTTCTCTCTCTCTCTGACTTATTTCACTCAGCATAATAGATTCCGTGTACATCCATGTATAGGAAAATTTCATGACTTCATCTCTCCTGACAGCTGCATAATATTCCATTGTGTATATGTACCACAGTTTCTTTAGCCATTCGTCTGTTGAAGGGCATCTTGGTTGTTTCCAGAGTCTTGCTATGGTAAATAGTGCTGCAATGAATAAGGAAGGGGTTTTTGTATTGTATTTTTGTGTTCCTAGGGTATATTCCTAGGAGTGGTATAGCTGGATCATATGGGAGCTCGATTTCCAGTTTTTGGAGGAATCTCCATATCGCTTTCCATAAAGGTTGAACTAGACAGCATTCCCACCAGCAGTGGATAAGAGTTCCTTTCTCTCCACATCCCCGCCAACACTGTTTATTCTCATTCTTTGTGATGTGTGCCATTTTCTGGGGTGTGAGGTGGTATCTCATCGTTGTTTTGATTTGCATCTCCCTGATGATTAGTGATGTGGAACATTTTTTCACGTGTCTTTTGGCCATGTGTATTTCTTCTTTGTCAAAGTGTCTGTTCATTTCTTCTCCCCATTTTTTGATGGGGTTAGATGTTTTTTTCTTGTAAAGTTCTGTCAGTGCCTTGTATATTTTGGAGATTAGCCCCTTATCTGATGGGTATTGGGTGAATAGTTTCTCCCACTCAGTGGATGGCTCTTGTATCCTGGGCACTATTTCCTTTGAGGTGCAGAAGCTTCTCAGCTTAATATATTCCCATCTGTTAATCTCTGCTTTCACTTGCTTGGAGAGTGCAGTTTCCTCCTTGAAGATGCCTGTAATGTCCTGGAGTGTTTAGCCTATGTGCTGTTCTATATATCTTATGGTTTTGGGGCTGATATCGAGGTCTTTAATCCATTTGGATTTTACCTTCGTACATGATGTTAGCTGGGGGTCTAAGTTCAATTTTTTGCTTTTTGCAAGTGGCTATCCAATTGTGCCAACACCAGTTGTTGAAGAGGCTTTCCCTGCTCCATTTAGGATTTCCTGCTCCTTTATCAAAAATTAGGTGGTTGTATGTCTGGGGAACATTTTCTGAGTATTCAAGCCTATTCCACTGATCTGAGGACCTATCCTTATTCCAATACCATGCTGCTTTGATAACTGTTGCTTTGTAGTACAGTTTAAAGTTGGGGAAAGTAATTCCTCCCATATTCTTTTTCCCAATGATTGCTTTAGCTATTTGAGGGTGTTTATTGTTCCAAATGAATTTCAAAAGTGTCTGATCCACTTCTTTGAAGAATGTCATGGGTATCTTTAGAGGGATGGCATTAAATCTGTATAATGCCTTGGGGAGTATTGCCATTTTGATGATGTTAATCCTGCCAATCCATGAGCAGGGTATGCGTTTCCATTTCCGTGTGTCCTCTCTTATTTCTTGGAGCAGAGTTTTATAGTTTTCTTTGTGTAGGTCCCTCACATATTTAGTCAAGTTGATTCCAAGATATTTGAGTTTGTGTGGCACTATTTTGAATGGGGTTGTTTTCTTAATGTCCATTTCATCCTTATTACTATTGGTGTATAGAAAGGCCATTGATTTTTGTGTGTTAATTTTGTAGCCTGCCACCTTGCTATATGAGTCTATTGTTTCTAGAAGCTTTCTGATAGAGTCTTTAGGGTTTTCTAAGTAGAGTATCATGTCATCTGCAAACAGTGAGAGCTTGACGTCTTCCTTTCCTATCTGGATTCCCTTGATATCCTTTTCTTGCCTAATCGCTATAGCAAGTACTTCCAGTGCTATGTTGAATAGGAGTGGTGAGAGAGGACAGCCTTGTCTTGTGCCAGAATTTAGAGGGAAGGCTTTCAGTTTTTCTCCATTGAGGATAATATTTGCCACTGGCTTGTGGTAGATGGCCTTCACTATATTGAGAAAGGTTCCCTCCATTCCCATCTTGCTGAGAGTTTTGATCAAGAATGGGTGTTGGACCTTATCAAATGCTTTCTCTGCATCTATTGATATGATCATGTGGTTTTTATTTTTCTTGTTATTGATGTTGTGTATTATGTTGATAGATTTACGGATGTTAAACCATGCTTGCATTCCTGGGATGAAACCTACTTGATCGTAGTGGATGATCTTTTTAACGAGGCATTGAATCCTATTTGCCAGGATTTTGTTGAGGATCTTTGCATCTGCATTCATCAGTGATATTGGTCTGTAATTTTCTTTTTTGGTAGCGTCTCTGTCTGGTTTAGGTATCAAGGTGATGTTGGCTTCATAAAAGCTATTTGGAAGTGTTTCTGTTTGTTCAATTTCATGAAAGAGTCTTGCCAAGATTGGCAGTAGTTCCTCTTGGAAAGTTTGATAGAATTCATTAGTGAATCCATCTGGACCTGGGCTTTTGTTTTTCGGCAGACATTTGATTACTGTTTTAATTTCATCAATGGTGATGGGGGTGTTTAGATATGCTACATCCTCTTCCTTCAACCGTGGAAGATTATAAGAGTCCAAGAATTTATCCACTTCTTCCAGGTTCTCATTTTTAGTGGCATAGAGTTTTTCAAAGTAGTTTCTGATTACCCTTTGAATCTCTGTCATATCAGTAATGATCTCTCCTTTTTCATTCCTGATACGAGTTATCAAGTTTCTCTCTCTCTCTTTCTTTGTTAGGTTTGCCAGTGGTCTATCAATCTTGTTTATTTTTTCAAAGAACCAACTTCTGCTTTCGTTGATCTTTCGGATTGTTTTTTGAGTTTCCACTTCGTTGATTTCTGCTCTCAGCTTTGTTATTTCCTTCTGTCTTCCTATTCTTGAGTCCTTTTGTTGAGCATTTTCTAGTTCTATTAGCTGTGTCATTAAGCTACTCAGGTAAGCTCCTTCTTCCTTCCTGATGTGTGCTTGCAAAGCTATAAATTTTCCTCTCAGTACTGCTTTTGCTGTGTCCCATAAGTTCTGATAGTTTGTGTCTTTATTGTCATTTGTTTCCAGGAACCTTTTGATTTCCTCCTTGATTTCATCTCGGACCCACTGGTTATTGAGCATGAGGCTGTTTAACTTCCAGGTGTTAAAGTGTTTCTTCTGAGTCCCTTTGGAATTCAGAAATAATTTCAGAGCCTTGTGGTCAGCGAAGGTAGTCTGCAAAATTTCTATCCTCTTGATCTTATGGAGGTATGTTTTATGTGCCAGCATGTAGTCTATCCTGGAGAATGTCCCATGTACATTGGAGAAGAATGTGTATCCAGGTTTCTGGGGATGGAGTGTCCTATATATATCCACTAGGCCTCTTTCTTCCATTTCTCTCCTCAGGTCTAGTATATTCTTGTTGGGTTTCAGTCTGGTTGACCTATCCAGTGTTGACAAAGCCGTGTTAAGGTCCCCCACAATTATTGTGTTGTTGTTGATATTATTTTTCAGATTTGTCAGCAGTTGTATTAAATATTTTGCTGGCCCCTTATTCGGTGCATATATGTTTAGGAGAGTGAATTCTTCCTGCTCTACGTACCCCTTGATTAATATAAAATGTCCATCTTTGTCCCTTACAACCTTCCTGAGTATAAAGTTTGCTTTATCTGATATTAGTATGGCCACTCCAGCTTTTTTATGGGTGTTGTTTGCTTGGATAATTTTTCTCCAGCCTTTTATTTTGAGTCTATGTTTGTTCTGACTATTCAGGTGCGTTTCTTGTAGGCAGCAGAAGGTTGGATTGAGTTTTTTGATCCATTTAGCCACTCTGTGTCTCTTAGCTGGTGCATTTAGTCCATTGACGTTGAGAGAAAGAATTGTCCTGGGATTTAACGCCATCTTTATTTCAAAATTTGGTGTGTCTTTTGGGTAGTCTTGTCTTAGATTAGGTCTTTCAGTTTTTCTCTTAAGACTGGTTTTGTGTCTGTGAAGTTTCTGAGCTGTTTTTGTCTGTGAAGCCATGTATTCTTCCGTCAAACCGGAAAGTGAGTTTTGCTGGGTATAGTATTCTGGGTGAAGCATTCATTTCATTCAGTCTTGTCACAATATCCCACCACTGCTTTCTGGCATTGAGTGTTTCTGGTGACAGGTCTGCTGTAAATCTCAGGGAAGCTTGCTTGAACGTGATTTCCCCTTTTGATCTTGCTGTTTTCAGAATTCTGTCTCTATCTGTGGGATTTGTCATTGTGACTAGGATGTGTCTTGGGGTGGTTTTTCTGGGGTCTCTTTTGGTTGGTACTCTTCGGGCATGCAGGATTTGATCACATATATTCTTTAGCTCTGGAAGTTTCTCTTTAATGATGTTCTTGACCGTTGATTCTTCCTGGAAATTTTCTTCCTGGGTCTCTGGGACTCCAATGATTCTTAAGTTGTTTCTGTTGATCTCATCATAGACCTCTATTTTCATCTGTTCCCATTCTTTGACTAATTTTTCCATTGTCTGCTCATTTGCTTTAAGTTTTTTGTCCAATCTCTCCTGCTGTATGGAATTGTTTTGTATCTCATCTTCCACAGCACCAAGTCTATTCTCAGCTTCTGATACCCTGTCCCAGAGCTTATCCATTTTGTCATTCATTTCGTTTACTGACTTTTTCAGTCCTGTTAGTTGACATGTTATTTCAGTTTGGAGTTTTGTGATTTCTGTCTTCATATTTTCTTGGTTCTTATTAGTGTTCTGTTCAACTCAATCCATGGTTTCTTGGAGTCCGTTGAGCATCTTCCATATTGCTAGTCTAAAGTCCTTATCTGAGAGGTTGATTAGTTGGTTGGTCATTATCTGGTCCTCAGAATTGTCATCTTCATTCTCTATGTCTGATGCTGGCCTGCGTTGTTTCCCCATTGTCACACTTGTATTGTGGGTTTTTCTACGTGTTGTGGTGGTATTCATTGTCTATATGATGCAGGCAGCACACTTCTCTGGCTCCTCCCTTTCTGGATGGGCTGACTTGCCTCTAAGGGAGGGGAGTCCTCCGTAGATGAAGCCTCACACTGGGTCAAATCTTAGGCCCGAGCATGCAACAGAGAAGACAGTCCGGAGAGAAATGTTTGCTTCTGTGATATAGCGCCGTTCTTAGTGAGATTTTTGCTTCTTGTTGCAATGGAGTTCTTTCCTTAGAATGAGCGCACGGCCGCGTAGCGAAGCGGAGCGGCCGTGCTCCGCTGAAGCCTCTTTTTGCCCCACTCGCAAGAGTTTCAGGCAAGAGGACAGTAGACAGACATAGACAGGTCACACTCACAGTTTTTCACAGTTGGGCCCCACTGGGCCGGTGTACTTTTGCGGATTTTCCCCACCTGGTGTCACACACAGGGAGCCGGCTTTTGCAAAGCTTTGCCGGTTTTCATGCTCTGTAGTCCCTCCCTGAAAATGGCGCCTGGGCAAGCGAGGTTTCTGGAGCCTCTTTTTGCCCCACTCGCAAGAGTTTCACGCAAGAGGACAGTAGACAGACTTAGACAGGTCACACTCACAGTTTTTCACAGTTGGGCCCCACTGGGCCGGTGTACTTTCGCGGATTTTCCCCGCCTGGTGTCACACACAGGGAGCCGGCTTTTGCAAAGCTTTGCCGGTTTTCATGCTCTGTAGTCCCTCCCTGAAAATGGCATCTGGGCGAGCGAGTTTTCTGGAGCCTCTTTTTGCCCCACTCGCAAGAGTTTCACGCAAGAGGACAGTAGACAGACTTAGACAGGTCACACTCACAGTTTTTCACAGTTGGGCCCCACTGGGCCGGTGTACTTTCATGGATTTTCCCCGCCTGGTGTCACACACAGGGAGCCGGCTTTTGCAAAACTTTGCCAGTTTTCATGCTCTTTCTTAAGCAGTTTTGGGAACCCCAGGAGCTCAGAGGATTACTTCTGCCATGTTAGTCTCTCAGCTGATGTATTCCAGGATTAATTTCTAAGAAACAAGCTCTGAGTAACCCCTGATCACTGCCAGGTGTGAATCCAAGATCAAATAAATAGGGCCAGAGAGATAGCATGGGAGGTAGGGCATTTGCCTTGCATTCAGAAGGACGGTGGTTCGAATCCGGGCATACCATATGGTTGCCAGGAGCGATTTCTGAGCGTAGAGCCAGGAGGAACCCCTGAGTGCACTTGCACCACCGCCCAGGCTCCGTAATCTTTTTTTTTTTTTTTTTTGGTCCACAACCAGTGGTACTCAGGGCTTAATTCTGGCTCTATGTTCAGGAATCATGGAATCATTTCGAGACCACGGCGCGCCTGCACCTGCTGCAGCGGGAGGCCGAGCCGGAGGCGGCGCGCGCGCGACCGCGACCACTGCCTCCCTTCTCTCTTTTAAATTGATATTTATAACACCTAGAAGGACTCCTCCTAGTGTTTTGGTTTTTTGTTGTTTTTCTTTTCTTTCTTCTTTTCCTTTTTCTTTTTCTATATCTCCAACAGAACCACATTGCTTGAGTCATCTTGTTCAGCCACATAAATTGAGGGGGAAAATGAATGGTACCAGGTTCAGACACTCGCATGAATATTTAGTGGAAATAAAAAACGATTAGACCTGACCAGCAAAACCAAAGTCAATGACAACAGAATTTTTGCCTAATCCTCAGCAAGCTGTACAAGTGGGGACCAGTTATACTAGTATTCTGGGGTGGGGGGTAAAGGAGATTGATATGGGATGCATGCTGAAAACAGGGATGAAGGGAGGACATCACTGGTGGTAGGAATGCCCCTGATTCATTGTCACTATGTACCTTAAATATTACTGCGAAATATTTTAATTCACTTAAGTCACAATAAAAAAAAAATTAAATCTCAGATTAAATTTACAGAGAAAAAGAAAGTCCCGAAGTATTCAAAATCTGTCTTTTTATTTCCTTGTCATGTAAGTTATATAAAATTATTTTCACTGCTCTAGCTTGCTATGACTGATTTCTTCAATAACATCCATAAACATTTGACTGATAAGAGTTGTTTCTAGACCACCTTTCACACTCTTCTATTTCTATAACCTTCGAACAACTTTATAAAAAATATACAAAAGGTATATTTTATAATTACTCTCTGAGTCTTTCCATACATAAGTGTGACAGGATCAAGTACCATAATGCACATCATTTAATTAGCCCATAATTCCAGATGTGGATGAAGTTCTTTCTCAACAGGATGGTGAGCTTCTACAGGGTAGATTCTGTGAGAGCCTCATAGACACAGCAGGGTAATGAGAAGATAATATGGACTCATACACATTTAAAGTTTATTCCACCATCCAGGAGACAACGCATAAGTAAGTCAGAGGCATCTACAAGGATGGCCTGTGAACTTTGATTCTCTCTGAGAGCAATACTAAAAAGTGTGCTCATAGCAACATGATTGAGACGACTTATTCTAACTAGAATGACAGAATGGTACAACTTGGCTGCAATGAGAAATAAAATCTTGCCCTTTGCTGCAACATGACTGGATGAAGGGGTCATGATAACTGAAATCAGCTAGAAAGAAAAATAAAAATAAAGGGTTATTTGACTGATAGGGAGAAGGAAGAAGAAACAAAGCAAGAGTAGAGACAGAGTCAAACGAAAACCCCTAATTCTGGCCTAAGAATTGAGGTTACTAGAGGAGAAGGAAAAGATCCCATGGACCATGATAGAGGGACTTGAAATTTTGGTGGGTATAGTGTGGAATACATTTCAATATATCTGAAGAGGTGCGAAATATTCTTGTAAAATATATGCAGTGTTGTAACATTACCTCCAACATTACCTCAATTTAAAAAAAAAACAAAACAGATTACTCTTCTCCAGACAGGTTTTGTGGAAAAGGAAGAATTTCAAGTTGGCAAAGATATAAGACATTTCCTTATCTCTTCTATGCATAAGAAAAGCCAAGGTGAAGCTAAAATGCAGTTGGCACTTTGTGGGGTAAATGTGTTCATTCCTTCCACAGATCTCTGTGAAAGATTCACAATGCGGATCTCACATGCAGCTCACATAGCTTTTCCATCTGCTGCCAGGTCAGCAGTTCCCTCAAGTGATGGTCCCTGGAAATGATCTGCATAAAATCTATACTTTCTCATATTCAAAAGCTTCAAAGCTTTGAGAACACAGACAGAGCTGGTTGGGGTGGGGGGAGGCTTGTGTCTATTATCTGTAAGTGGAATACTCAAATCCTCTGGACTCTAGTCTTTCCATATGGCCTCAAAGGAATGGGGCTTTGGTGACAATGAGCAGTCCCTCCTAGCTTTCTGTGTGGAGATTCAAGGATCCTCATTCTCACAGGCCTTACAGAAGTCCTGGCTCACAATCAGATAGATGCTTTTCTGGCTGCGGATGAGAGACATCAGCTGCACGAGAAATTGCCATATTGAAATAATGACGGTACACACTTGACTTGGCCTTTGGCCTGAATATTTTTTTATATGAGAGTGTAAAATCCAAAGTAGCATACATATCTACCTATAGGAGTAAACTAGAGTATATATCCTATTATGAAATACTATGTAGACATTAAAAATAATCTAATGGATCTATGAATATGAACATAGAAAGAGAATATGTTATGTCACTACTCCACTCTCACCTCCTTAATCAATGAAAACAGTTGGAGCCCCAGGCTGGAGCCTGGGCACTGACAGTCTCATAAATTAGCATATGAAAAATATATCATCATTATTCTGTGGCTCTTTGCAACAGAAAAAACTGTTGCTCCCTCCTTTCCAGTTGCCAAACATCTACTTGGAGGGGGGCACATCTGCTGGGGAATGAAACTGACTCCCCTTAGGAGAGCAAGGAAAGACATTGGCACTTCATAGATTTGTCTTTGTGATGTGATTTTTACTCTTTTCCCACAGTCTCTTCCCATTGCCCTACTTACATCACAGCATGAATCCTATTAGTATGCAGAATCCATCCCTTGAGTGTGTTTGGAATGGTGAGGATCTTGAAGTCAATGAATAAAATTACATTTTTATTTTATTTTATTGAAACTGTTGTGATTTACAAAGTCCTTCATAGTTGGATTTCAGACATACAATGAATCAGGGCCAATCATACCATCAATGTAGACCTTCCTCTATCAATGTTCTCAGTGTGTATCCTTTACCACCAGGATGCAAGTGGTCTCAGGTGCATTGGTAGTGTTAAGAAAAAAAAAAGGACTGAACTAAATATCCAAGCCAAAGTCAACAAGAATGGAATCAAGATACCCAAATTTTAACAAAATAAACTTAAAATGGGCCTGTTATATTGACAGGTTGGGGCCAGTGCTGGTAGAAATACATTTGTATACTTTATCTAGCCAAAAGCTGAAAGATAACTGTTATTGTTGAAAGATAACTGTTGTTGCTCTAAATAACTTTACCCAGGAAAGCCAGAGAATGACTGAAGCCAATCCAGGATTTAGAGATTCTAAGAATTATGAGAACATAATGCTGAAACAAGCTTCCTGAGGGCATATGACTCTTCAATCCTGAGCAAAAAAAAAGAGGGCTTTTGAGGGTTGGGTAAGATCTGAAAAGAAAAAAAAAAAAAGCCAAACAATAGTGATCTAGGAAGCCATCCATTGACAAAGATCCTATATGAGCCATTGTGGTTAAGCAATGGAAAATCCTCATGCAAAATCTAAGGAGGTATCAATACATAAAACCCAAGTCAAGGATCCAGAGAAATAGTACAGCAGATAGAGCATTTGTCTTGCATGTGGCAAGTTTGATTGCCAGCATCCCATATGGACTCCCAAGCATTTGCAGAAGTGATCCTTGAGTGGAGAGCCAGGAATAAGCCCTGAGCATTGCTGATTATGACTCTAAAACCAAAACCAATAACCTCTGCACCAAAAACCAGTCAATAAGAAAAAATTAAAAATAAGTTAATTAATGTAGAAAATCCACAACAAAATAATAATAATAATAATAATAATAATTATTATTATTATTTGGTTTTGGGTCACACCAAGCAGTGCTCAGGAGTTACTCCTGGCTCTGCACTCAGAAGTTGCTCCTGGCCGGCTCAGGGGACCATATGGGATACTGGGATTCAAATTGGGGTCTGTCCTGTATTGGCCATGTGCAAGGCCTTACTGCTGTGCTATTGCTCTGGCCCCTATCAAATTTTTAAAAAAAATACCTGTGTTAGGGCTGAGTAATTGTTGCATAAATAAAAATGTACTACTCTGGCTCTAGTGAATTTAAAGCTCATCAAAAAAAAAAAAAATTTCCAAGTGCCTATGTCTTGCTTGTCTCATTTTTAATTAAGAAAATTACCAGTTTGACAATTTTTTATTTGAAGTGACAATGTTCAAAAATTTTTAGTTAATTTTAGTTTTAGTTCATTTAAACAGAAAAAAAAACGATAGTAAGTTATATTTAGCCATAAATCAAATATTTAAACTTAAATGTTACATTAGTATAAGTCTGTTTTTCAATCTTTTAAAATCTTGAATTGCTAAAATGTTCTAGGGTGGGGAATGTAAAAATGCACACAGTTTTCCTTCTTCCTTTGGCTCTAGCATTGGTTTTGGTGGTAAATAAACCACATCAGCTGTTCTCCTGTTGGAACTGTATTACTAGTGTCCAATGTTGTGGTTCTAGCTGATTACTTTTCCCTTAGTCTTCAGAAGACTGAACAGCCTTTTGTAGGGTTTGGAGGTATGGAGGCAGCTTCCATATAGGACTGTAGATGTAGGGAGTCCTGTTATCTTCGTTCACACCTCTCTCCCAGAGGCTGTGAGATTATTTGACATTGGGACCAGCATGAACCCACCTGAACTGCATCATACATGGAAATCCTTGACCTCTGAAGAGGGATCACCTAGATCCCAGGCCCAGATCACACAGAATACTTCTAATAGAAACTGCTGACTGAGTTCTTTACACCAACAGCATTATGAAGATTTGAAAAGCGTTGCGAGTTAGCTCCACAGGCTGAGCATATACTTTGCATGCAGGAGACCAGGGTTCAATCCTGGCACCATATGGTCCACGGGTCACTGTGAGGACCATCTCCAGAGCACAGAGCCAGGACTTGAACCTGAGTACTATACTGAGGTGTAAACCCCCCCCCCAAAAAAAAGAAAGAGGAGGAGAAAGGAGATGGGTCTGAGGCTGTCAGCATGGTTGACTTTTCCCTTGTGGGTCATCTTGCATCTAATAATAATTCCCCAAGGAAAGGGTATCAGTGTTTGCTGGAAACACATGACAGTTTGTAATCTGTCCTACATTCAACGGCAAACAGCACATTTCTGCAAGCTCAGGATAACATGCACCCTCGAAATCAGGATGACATTCCAAACCACAAACACAATTTTGTTTCTGTGGACACCACATACACTCAAGATATCAGTTGTTCCAACGATGACCAATTTCTTTCACTGCCTCTATCTGGCTGAGTAGCTGACCAAAGAGTGGAAGCTAGGATCCGTAGGGTTCTAAGTGGAGTGTAAGCAGAAACCAGGCTGGCAGAGATCTTAACACACTGGAGAAAAATGCTGACCCAACCATCTGCCATGTAAGCTTTATAAGGTGTCAACAGCAGCTTCTCCTCATGCCTCTCTTGGCCACATCCCCACTCGTCACTCTTTTCTATAAAATTGTTTCCCATGAATCATCACCTAGAGCTTTCTGACAAGCCCTCAACTCCTGGCTTTCAACTCAGGGCCCCTCCCAGACCTCCCCATTCATCTCCAACCTTTATGGGGTTCTAGATTTTCCATTGATAACCCACATGGTCTGTGAACTCCTGTGCATAGGAAAGCAGGCCCTTGCCCACCCCACTCCCCATGCTATCTGTCTAACATGGAAGAAAGAGAACACAGAGACTATAGGGTAAGGAAATAAAAAGAATTTGGGCTGGAGCAATTATACAGCAGGGAGGAAGCTTGTCTTGCCAACCTTGTCTTGCCAACCTAACTGGGTTTGATTTCTGGCATCTTGTATGGTTCCTAACACGTTGCCAGGAGTCATTCCTGTGTGCAGAACCAGAAGTCATCCCTGAACACCACTGAGTGTGACTTCCCCTCAAAAAAAAAAATGCAAACTCTAATGCATCTTGTCATTTATTCCCTTACCTAGAGTAGACACATGTGAAGGTTCAGTTTACCTCACATATATGAATGTGTTCAGGATTAGTGTAGATGTAAATAGAAAAGTCAGACTCATCTGAGGAGCAAAGGGTAATAGCCAATATTCAGAGAACAGGAAATGCCTAGTGAATTCTGAAGGTGGTCTGTGAAATGGCAAAGTCCAAGTATTCAATACAGGGCCAGGAGATGGCTCAAAAGCTGGAGCACAGACTCTGCATGCAGGAGCCCTGAGTTGGATCCCCAGCACTTCACTGTCCCCCAAGTTCTATTGGAAGTAGTTCTTACCCTTTCATTTCCCCTTTAAATGCATAAGGGAATCTATATGAGAGGAAGTAGCAGACTGGGTTCTGAGAAAGGGTTATTGGATGAAACATTGATAAAGCCCTGTCCTGTTTTCCCAAACCTAAGAATACCCCTCTCTCTATCTTCTTTCATGCATGTAATGAGTATTTGAACCCTCTTTTCATATGGGAATCAAGAATCAATGGAAATACTATATTCTTTACACATTTTCTGTCTTCTTGGAAATATTTATCATAGTTTTTTTTTTTTAGAAGAAATGTATGTTTTAATCATTTAATTAAAGCCCTGGGATAGGGCTCAGCAGTTAAATGCCTGCCTTGTATGAGTGAGACTGTAAGTTTGGTCTCTAGCACTGACCCACATTATTCAAAGCCATCCCAGGCACTTGCCCAGACCAGGATATGCACAGAACTCCAATAAACTATAAGACTTCTCAACAGTGACAGCAAACGAAAGGTGGAAGATGTCTAAATAATTAGTCCCTGTAGAAAACTGATATCAACAAAGTATTTCATTTTCAGAGCTATAGTACAGTGGCTTTCAGGTATTATATCCAAGGCACAGTTTCTATAACAACTGTACACAGGTAATCTTCATGTACATCTCACAGGTTTACTGGTTAGATTTCTTTTTATTTTTTCCTGTTCTCTAAATATCATTTTTATTAGTTTAAAATTTTTTAATTTAATTAAATAACCTTGATTTATATATATATATATATATATCACAGATAAGTGAAATAATTCTGTACTTGTATTTCTTCTTCTGGCTTACTTCACTCAACATATCTTCCAGTTCCAATCAGGTTGCAGCAAATTGCATGATTTGATTGTTCCTTGCAGCTGCATAGTATTCCACTGTGTATATTTTCCATATTTTCATAATCTATTAATCTGTAGTTGGTTACTTTGGTTGATTCTGTATCTTAGCTACTGTCCTCATTGCAGCAATGAGTAATGTGTGCATAAGTCATTTTGAGTGAATATTTTTAAGTCTCAGAGATAGAAACCCAAAAATGGAATTGTTGGGTCATATGGCAGCTCATTTCTGAGTTTACTGAGAGTTCTTCATAACATTTTCCACAGGGGCTGAACCAGACAACATTCTTACTAGGAGTGGAGAAGAGTTCCTTTTTTACTACATTCCTGCCAGCACAGATTGATCTTTTTTGAAATGTGCCACCCTCATAGCTGTGAGATGTTATCTCATTGTTGTCTTGCCTTAGAAAGCTCAAATTGACACTGTTCCTTACTAGTCAATGGCATTTTCTCTTTCCAGGTCAGTTATGTTTTTTTTTTTTTTTTTTTTTTTTTTGAGGACGGGTCTGGGGCACTGCATATTTCTCTGTGACTAGAGCTGCATACATGTATATTAACTCATCTAATAGACGAATGTCCCAAGCAAGGTGAAGCAAAGGTTCCCCACTATAGCCATGTACTGGTGTTTACCCTAGGAGACTTTGAATCACCAGCTGTTTTCTAGGTGTGCTCACTGCCACAAAATACCCAGTCTATTCTTGTTAGTTCCCATGCAGGGCCTCCAAGTAGCATGGTTCTTAGCAGGGCAGGGACAATCACAATCACTCTACTCTCTGTGTTTGTATGGCTGGGAATTGTCACCTCAGAATATTTGATCTGGTTCCTCCAAACCTGCTCTCCCATGTGTCCATTGATGTGGAACCTGTTCTGGAAGGTTTAGAACCTGGTAGGTGGTTCTGAGAGAGCTTATGGAAACCTTGGAAGCAATTATTCCTGAAAGAAAGTTTCTCTTGTGATGGCTCACTGACTTGACATTGTCACCTGTCCCTCTTTGAGTATAAGAATGATGTCATTGAGCTCAGGATGATGACTGATGGTGGTGACTGATGCTGGCAGCATTGTTTGTGCTTTGCCTTTATGCAGAGGCATCTTGTGAATTCTTCAGAATAGGGAGTTATCCCTCAAAGTATGAGGAAAATAATCTATGTAATCATTTCCCTTACTCCAGTATGCTACAAGTAAGCTTCTCTAAAGTCAATCCCTTGACTCTACATCAGAGGGTACAGAGAGATGGTCTATATGCTACAGACCTCCATTCAGATGTCCCCCAAGCACTTCTAGAAGTGACCCCCAAGCACAGACTCCAGAGTAAACCTTCAGCTTCTTCAGGTGTGGCCCCTTCTTCCCCCTATTCATCTACATCAGATTCAAGTTGACTGTGAAAGTGCCAAATTTTTGACTGATAGATCTAGTATCCTCTCACAGTTGCTCCTTTCTACTGCTTCTTGAAGGCTCAGAGAGGGAAAGTGCTAACGTTCTGGTACAGTAATCTGAAATGAGGATATCTGGATTAAAGCAGTGTTAATGATATAAAAACTCTGAGCTACTTGGTTTTCTAAGTGTTGAGCTCCTTTCATTCATCCTTTTGAATCCAAATGGTGTACTCACATGCTCCTGAATGTGACTGCACATGGGTGTGCCTCTGTGCCCTCACACTGACCATGAAAGGAACATGATGCTTCCACCATGTAGGAACCTCTCCAGGGAGACCAACTTGCTGTCACACATCCTCTTTCCCTTTCTCTGTACCCCTCCTCCAATCCCCTCTATCTTTCCTTTCTCCAAAGTGAGTTTACTTAGACTCTATTCCCCTCCCTCTAACTCCCATCTGTTGTCATACCCTGCATTTATCCAAAACAAAGCATTTCCCCCAACTTCCTCTTTCCTTTTCACCTATCCCTTTGATATGTAAAAATCCACCTGGATCTCATTTGACCCTCCTCACCCCTAGTTAAATTTGTAATGATGAATATACAAAGGTCAGTTTAGTGGGCAGAGAGAGAGAAAGAAAGAAGCCACTGACTCCATGATTCTCTCCATGACTGGCTTAATTTATTAATTCTTTGCAGCAATCCTTCAGACCTGTCTACCTGGGGTTGAAAATATATCACAAGGGATTTCATACCCATCCTTGAGCAGTGGTAATTGAGAAGGGAAGAAGTTGCACAGGGGAACTGGTGACCCCAATGCATGTTCAGCCTTACCTTTGTCATTGGCAGTGAAAAAGGTGACGAGCCAGCACTGAGGCCAGAAGCCTGTCTAGAGAGGGATGAGGCTTCACTAAGACCAAGTGGGAGAAGAACAGGAGTCTGAGCACACCCAACACTGAGTAAAGAGCACTTTAGCAGCCTGGAAGATTAGGCTTAGCCTGCTCTCTTTGGGCTTGCTAACAGGAAAAGTGTCCTGGGGACAGCAGTGTGGAACCTCAAAGGGGTACATTTCAGCTTTCTCTGCTGCCTCTTCCCACATAGTCTCAGATTTCTCTCTACACACCAGCTCAACAGGATAGGCTCCTGGTGCTAGGATAGCAGAAAGGAAGAATTGTGTCAGGAAGAACTTTTCCTAGCAAATGCTCTGTTCTAAAATAGAGAAAATGAGCTTAGGGTACTTGTTTTGTATGCAGCAGACCCAGTTCGGTCCAGGCACCACATATAGTTCCCTGAGCACCTCCAGCAGTGCTCCCTGAGCAGAGCCAGGAGTAACTCCTGAGTACCTCTGAGTGCAGCCCCAAAATTCAATAAAGGCTTTATTATAAAACTTGATCATGGGGGTCAAATACACTTGTCTACTCCTATGCCCAAAATTTCTATGTATGTAAATCTCTGTGTATGTACGTAAATTTATATTTATGTAAATCCCATACATGTATGAGTGTTTTTTATACAAGAGCTACCATAGCTGGTGCCTGCTTGAAGGATGCTGCCCTATGACTTCACACAAGAATAATGAAAACCATCTCAAAATAATAGATACAGGCTTGAGCAATAGCACAGAGATAGAGCATTTGCCTTGCACACAGCTGCCAAGATGAACCTGGGTTTGATCCCCGGTGTCCCAAATGGTCCCTCTGAACCAGGAGCAATTTCTGAGAGCATAGCCAGAAGTAACCCCTGAGTGTCACTGGTGTGGCCCAAACACCAAAAAGAAAGAAGAAAGAAAGAAAGAAAGAAAGAAAGAAAGAAAGAAAGAAAGAAAGAAAGAAAGAAAAAGAAAGAAAGAAAGAAAGAAAGAAAGAAAGAAAGAAAGAAAGAAGAAAGAAAGAAAGAAAGAAAGAAAGAAAGAAGAAAGAAAGAAAGAAAGAAAGAAAAAGAAAGAAAGAAAGAAAAAAGAAAGAAAGAAAGAAAGAAAGAAAGAAGAAAGAAAGAAAGAAAGAAAGAAAGAAAGAAAGAAAGAAAAAAGAAAGAAAGAAAGAAAGAAAGAAAGAAAAAAAGAAAGAAAGAAAGAAAGAAAGAAAGAAAGAAAGAAAGAAAAAAAACAAATTAAACAAAACAAAATAATAGATGCTCTTTACTTAGCATGCAGTATGTCAGTTATGTTGCTAAGGACTTCTCATGAGACACCCACTTTATTTTAGGGGCCACTCCAGGTGGTGCTTAGGGTCCAATGGTACAAAGAATATAACTTGGATCTTCCCAAGTTCTCTACCTCTTGAGAGACATTCCCAGTCCTAAGTTATCCGTTCTTAATTTACACATCTGAAGTACATATCACTAGTATGATTCATACAGAGCACAGAGAAGTTAGGTAACTGGTCTGGGTAACACAGAAGATAAGGAGTCATGTTGAACCCATCTCTAAACCTATGATCAGCTCAATCTCAGCAAATGATAGCTATTAGTTGAAGATGTATAAGAATTCAGATGGAGAAAGAAGTGAAAATATTAATACATTTTCTTCTGTGAAAATTTACTGGTTCCACAAAAAGTTGGTGTGAAGTGAACTTACCACAGATACCCAGAGAGATCCCAGAAACATTATTTATTTCACTTTGACACCCTCCTGGCAACCAGCAGGAGCAACCTTTGTCTTCTAGTTCAAGATCCAGCCCTATTTGACTGATGTTAGTGGGAGTTAGCTAGCCTTAGTCTTTGCATATTCTGATCATGACCCACTGGGATCCTTTTATGCAGCTGAGCCTGGTTTGTTTGTTCCTTTGCTTTTTAAAAGGCTTCAAGAGCTAAAGGAGCCACTTTTCTCTACAGGAGCAGGAAGCATGAGAACATAGAAAGGCTCAACGTCACTTGTAGCCCAGAAGTGACTTAGTAAGAAAGAATCTGTGCCAATGTGGCATTTCTTCACCAAAGCTCCTGAGGATCAGTCTGTGGCAGACTTCACCTGGGGCTACTTTTTTTTTTTTTCTTCCGGTTTTTGGGCCACACCCTGTGACGCTCAGGGGTTACTCCTGGCTATGCGCTCAGAAGTTGCTCCTGGCTTCTTGGGGGACCATATGGGACTCCGGGGATTGAACCGAGGTCTGTCCTAGGCTAGGGCAGGCAAGGCAGGCACCTTACCTCCAGCGCCACCGCCCGGCCCCCTGGGGCTACTTTCTTGCTTGACTCCTTCCTTGCCTTTTTTTTGGTCTCTCTTGTTAATCCTTGAAGGGGGAAAGACAGAATTTGCAACCAAGTGAGTACAAGAAGCTCCTAAGAAGTAGGCTTCAGAGTGTGTGGTTATGAATTTTTAGCCATATTTTTAGAATGACTAAGTTGATTGGGCTAACCAGTCCCCACGCCTAGTTCCACAAAACTCCAGGGACGTTTGTGAGTCAAAGGATCTCTACAGGAAAAGAAGAATTCCAGAGGGCAGGGCCAACTCTTATCCCACAAGATTGCCTACTATTCATGGGGACTTCTGGTGGGCCCTGTTCAGAACTGCAACTCCTACCTTCTTTCTGCTTGTTCCCACATTTTAAGCATGAGAGGGGACTAGAGTCATCCATGAACAGAGAAAATAAACAAGACAACTACTGATGGAGGAGTTAAAAATAAAGTCAGACCTGGGTTTGCAGCTCTATAGCCTCCCTTCCTCACCCAGTGAAAATCAAACCTTTACCCCCTCATCCCATCTGCAGCACCTTCAACTCCTTGGCTAGGAAGCCATGAATCCGAGCCTTTCTTCTTTCAGTGACCTGCAAAACAGAATCTGAGATGAAAGTAGATGCCCCTTCCCCACACCCATGCTTAGAAACTGTTCCCTAGAATTGCAGGTGAGAATATTCTAGTGAGAAGGCAGAGAATACATAAAACTTGTTCTGTGAAGATGTGAAGATCCCAAAAGTGCTTCCACAGGTATACACACACACACACACACACACACACACACACACACACACACACACACAAACACACTCTTCTATATTTTCTCATCCACATGCTGACCTCACAGCCTGGCTCAGGCAGGATTCCAGACTCTGGCTTTGGTGTGTAGTAAAGCCAGATTCGGACACCTGAGATACCAGACTTGCCTAAGTCCTGGCTGGCAGCCTGACAAAGACTGCACCTGCAGAGGTCACAGGAAAAGTGGGGTGACCAGGAGAAAGAAAAGTAACAGCATGCAGGGTCCCAGACTGGCCTGACAACACTGCCACTGCCCTCTTCATTGCCATTTTGGCTCTTCACTCCACCCCTGCTTAGAAAGCGTGACCTGCTACCTGAGGAATGTAGGAGACTCCCTGAAGAAGCCTGGTCCCACAGAGATGCTGTCACTGCTCCCCCATCCCCTCCCTGATGAAACTAGTTGTGGTTTCCACTTTCAGATCAACCTCCACCCAATGGTGTCTGTGTGTCCTGAAGCAGGAAGGTGTGGCTTCTCCTTAAGGTCACAAAAGACTCCTCTCCAGGAACAATCGTCCAGCTCAGGCCTCAGGGAAGCTGTGAGAACTTTCTGTAGGTAAGATGCAGTTTCTACATTCTCTTCTATTCAAAGAAAGAGATGAATTTGGATGGTTTAAGTAATAACTTAATCTTAAGGGTCCCCTTGTGTATATAGTACACTACCCAAGTGCAGCTTAGTGAGGGGAGACAGAGGAGCTAAAATTTACTTTATTTGCCAAGCCCTATACCCTGATATGATACTGCATTCTTGTTTTCCTTTATCTTTTTTCCTATTTCTTTTATTTGTTTTGGTTTTGGGGTCATGCTCATCCTTTCTTTTTTTCTGCCCTTTTTCTTTTCCTTTTTTTTTTGTTTTATTTTTTTTGGGGGGCCACCCTGTTTGATGCTCAGGGGTTACTCCTGGCTAAGCACCCAGAAATTGCCCCTGGCTTGGGGGGACCATATGGGACGCCAGGGGATCGAACCGCGGTCCTTCCTTGGCTAGTGCTTGCAAGGCAGACACCTTACCTCTACCGCCACCTCACCGGCCCCTTTTCTGCCCTTTTTCTTCCCTCCTTCCTTCCTCCATCTCTCCTTTTTTCCTTTCCTCCCTTCTTATTTCTTTCTTTCTTGCTTGCTTTTTCTTCCAAATTGTCCCTTGCTCTAATGGGATGTCTACCCAACATAGGCACCTCTTCTTGCTTCACATATGGACTTCCTAGAAAGTAGTTGCTGAACTTGTGACCTTCCCTCACTCTCTTCTGTTTAGAAATGGTCTTACCTTTAGCATCCTCTCTTCCAGGGGTGGCAAACAAGTTTGACACAAAGAGCCAAAATTTTAAACTGTGAGAGTCAGAGAGCCACACCACACAGTGACCTGCCAAAACAGACAAACACTCACACAAAAGCATCTAATTTTAACAATAATCTATGAAACACATATTGCATTTTGCCATTTTGAGTGAGGGTCAAAATCCTGCTCTCTTCTGTCTGAGGGTATCAGGATAGAATCAAAGATTGACCCTCTTCCCCTCCATGAAGATCCAATGTACTTTCTTGAACACCCCAACTCTAAGGAGCAGCAGCCCCAGCCAATCTGGACATCACTGTCCATCCTCTTAGCCTGCTCTTCCACTTTTCTTCTCCTGATCCACAGTCCTCATCTTTAGTGAGGCTTTTTCTTGGGAATCAAACAAGAGGAAGCTCAAAAGAATCACTGGTGCAACCTTAGAAAATGGTAGGTTGAGCTTGTGACCAGGTGTAGCTCTAATTAATCCCTTTGTCTCTTCTGCAGGACACTTTCTCACTCTCACCATTGGCCATGCCAGGTTGGAATGGGAGATCGAGCTCAGAGAGACTGAGGTCCTGGTTTGTATTTCTCATTTCCCTTAAAGAGGAATCAGTCATTGTGGGAAAACAATCAATTCTAGGACTGGAGCATAAAGGGAGTTTAGAATATCATGTTTCAGAAAGTGAATGAGCAAAGGAAATGCAGATATAACAGAGGCTCCACAGGCAGCTTTCACTGGACAACATTAGGATAATTATATCTAAAAGCACCTTCTAATGACTTATTAATTACAAATTGAAAGGAATAGTTTATAATATTAAACTGACAGATGCCTCCATAATTAAGGCTGAAAATTGATAACACCACTGAGACAAAGAGAAATTGCATGCCTTCCAATAAAATGAAATAGACAATAATATTGCTATTATGACTACATAAAAGACAACATACTTTTATTTAAAGAAAATGCATCACATAGTTGATATAGTTGACCATAATACACTTGTTTCCAGATAAGTGAAAGCAAAGTTATTGAAAAACAATAAAAAGGAAGGGAAAAAGAAAGCTGAAAGAAAGAAGAAAAGAAAAGATAGAAAGATAAATAAAGAAAAGAAAAAGGGCTGGAGCAGTGGAGCAAGTGGTAGGGCATTTCCTGATATGGGACTGTTGAAAGCAGTTTTAAAGACTCCAGAAAGCCAAATCACAGACCAAAGTGGTGTCCCAGACTTAATACTCCCTGGACTATTTCTAACGACATAAAAGGGACATGTATATCTTAGATGTATTCCCTAGCAGCTATAACTCTTTTTGAATATCCTCCTATATAGTGACAATTTCGCCCATTGTTTTTGATTATTTGTTTGTTTGTTTTGCCATCTGTTCAATAGGGAATTCTGTCAGAAGAGCCTCTCTGTTTAGTGTTCATGTTAGAGCCAAGTTACTGGGATTGTTGGACTTGTTCCCTTGGCCCCCAGATGCACCCATAATACCTTGTGGTATTGTCCCCCCTTTTGCATAGGCACATTAAAATGGGAAAATGTTACATATGCAAACAAGTTCTTATCTAATAGATAAGGAATACAAATTTTGTAATGCAGTGGGGTCATACACCATGAACATGGTCATAAAGACTTGACTCAGGCCTCATAAGAACGGGCATTTCCCAGACACCCCTAGATCCCATCTACAGAAACAACCACAATTATCTATATCATCACCAGGAAGCAAACCTTCACCAAGGAAGACCCTATGGTTGCCCTAGCATAGACTTACTTCAAAGAAGGTTCTCTTAACCGGATGACTTAGCAACAGCAATAACCTGCTTGCAAGGTAGGGATCTCCGCATTGCCCGCTAACGGTGAAGTGAAACTAGAGAATGATCAACCAGAATCTTTAACTACAGCAGTGCTTCTCAATTAGTGGTGCTCCCCCCACCCTCGAGGGCTCGACACTCGTAAAGGGGGCGCATTTGACCTTGACAAACACTGTCATAACAAGCTAAGCCTTGTGTTTATGTCTCTGTATGTCTCTGGAGCTGAGAGTTGCTATGTCCTGCTTCAAACTCCACTTCGAAAAGCTATGCATTGCAAAATGTGCTCATTGTAGCCATTAATCCAGACATCACCTCTGATATATTATTTTATATATTTTTGTTTTTCAGGTTAAAGTTTTTTTTTTTAACAAAGACACTATTTACAGTCACGTGAGGCGTGCGAAAAATGTTTTCTTCTTCCTTGGGGGAGCATGACAGAAAATAATTGAGAAGCACTGAACTAAAGGAACCTGACACCAACAACAGTGAACCTACAAAAATTTTTTTTTTACCTGGATCACAGAGAATGATTCAGAATTCAGAATGGACAATCTAGTATGCCTGGAGCCCAGAGTCAGTCCTATGCCAGAAAATTTCAGGTATCCTTGTATTTAGGCCAAGGCTTTTACCTTCCATTTCCCCCATATTCTGCTGGACCTATGCAAACAACAATTGTCACCACACTGTTTATACTGTATTTTTTTTTACTTTCATCCTTTAAAAAAAATAGGAGTTTACTAATTCAATAATTTTCTTTTTTTTTTTTTTTTTTTTTTTTGGTTTTTCAGGTCACACCCATTAGATGCTCAGGGGTTACTCCTGGCTACGCGCTCAGAAATTGCCCCTGGCTTGGGGGGACCATATGGGACGCCGGGGGATCGAGCTGTGGTCCTTTCCTTGGCTAGCGCTTACAAGGCAGACACCTTACCTCTAGCGCCACCTCGCCGGCCCCTAATTCAATAATTTTCTAAAATATACTTGCCACTCAACATTTTCTTTCCTTTCTCTCCAATCTCTTTAGTTTTTCTTTCAATTTTCTGTTTCTGTTAAATCATGTTGCTTTTGGTCTTCCTGAAACAATTGCATTATGATCAGTTATGTCAACTATGTGAAGCATTTTCTTCAATAAATGAAAAATACAAAAAAAGACAATAAACTTCTAAAGTATTTTTAAAAAGGAAGGAAAGAAGGAAGAAAAAAGAAAGGAAGTGAAGAGAAGGAAGAAAGGAAGAGAAGAAAAGAAATAAAGGAAAAAGGAAGGAAAGAAGGAAGGAAGGAAGGAAGGAAGGAAGGAAGGAAGGAAGGAAGGAAGGAAGGAAGGAAGGAAGGAAGGGAGGGAGGGAGGGAGGGAGGGAGGGAAGGAGAGATGGAGGGAGGGAGGGAGGGAGGGAAGAAGGAAGGGAGGGAGGGAAAAAAGGGAGGGAGGGAGGAAGGGAGGGAGGGAAGAAGGAAGGGAGGGAGGGAGGGAAGGAAGGGAGGGAGGAAGGAAAGTGTATTAGCAAGTGGGACTTGACCCACTATTTCCTCCTAAGACGAGTCATTTTCTGTTGTGTGGGGTGTTGTACCCATGATCTTTCACAGCTTGGTTTACATCTCATTCTAAGAAAAGAGTGAATCTATAGAGTTGGCCTGGTTTGAACATAGTGACTGCATGATTCTGGGCTGCCAGGTTTTCTGGAAAAAGGAAGTGGGGAGGGAAGAGTGCCCACACTCGCTCCAAAAAGCCCTAGTGATATCAGCCCCCAAACCGGCATATCTAAAGTTTGGTCAGATAGGTGTTCCCGGAAGTGAACTGTAGAGGAGTGATGAGGCAGAGTCATCAGGAAAACGGTAGTTCTGTAAGATGAAGACAACAGTTAAATTCAGTATCTATTAAAGTGACAACAATACAGTTAAAAATACCATGAGGATTGAACAACTAGTGTTAGCATTATAGAATAGTGTCTAGCACTAAAATGGTTTTTAGAACCAGGGAGATAGCTCACATGGCAGAGAACATGCCTGGCAAGTGCAGGTCCTGAATTTGGTCTCCAGCTCTGAATAGCTTCTGAGCACCATTTGGCGTGGTCCTTATAAAAATACATGTATTTGTTAAATAAATGACTAAATAAGGAAAATACTAATCCCTTGATAAAGTATGCTGTTGGTTAGAACGATGTCACATGGACATTCCTAGTTAAAAGGGGGAAGTTGTGATACCTGGTGACGCTCAGGGGCTACTCCTGGCTTTGCACTCAGAAATCTCTCTTTAGGGCACCTCCCCCCAGGGGCTCCGGCGTGCAGGAGGGAGGCGTGAGTGAGGAGAGACCTGAGTGAATTTCAGCCCCTTTGCGTGGCTTGGGTCGGCACCTCCCCCCAGGGGCTCCGGCATGCAGGAGGGAGGCGTGAGTGAGGAGAGGCCTGAGTGAATTTCTGTCCCTTTGCGCGGTTTGGGCTGCCCCCCCCCCGGGACCCCTGCGTGCCAGCCGGAGAGGGTCCAGTGACTCCCTTCCCCCAGGTAGGTGCCTAGAAAGGCAAGTTGAGCTACCCGAATAGACGGGAGAGATAGGGCCAGCCATCTGGACTCGCAGGTGACCTAGAACAGTCCACCCCCCTGGACCCTGGAGTGGACCAGGGACTCCCCAAGGGTGAGGACAGAACCCAAAGTGTTGGACTGAGGGAACCCTTCAAGGGAGACGTGGAGGGGGCGGAGCCCCAGTGACTCCCAGAGAAAGGAGAGGGGATTGAGAGCTAGGCTCAACAGCGCCAGTAACCATTGTGGCCAGGAGTGGAACTGCACCGCTGACACAAATAAGGAGCAGAAAGGGACAAGACCCACAGCAGGAAGGCTGCACTCTAGGTAGCAAAGGGGAGGAGAAAGGGCTAGGCTCAACAAACTCACCCAGCAGGCCCCTCTAGAAACACCTTCAGGAAGGGGACCAAAGCAGGCCAAAATTAGAAGCCACAGCACTCCAAAATACACCATTAAATACAAAGAACAATGCGTAAAGCAAGGAAATCGCTAATAACTGGAGACACCATGACAAACCCTATCAAATTTCCAAGTCCACCAAAGCGCACAGATCCACGGGAAGAAGACCTAAAAGCAGTCATGAGGAAGGAAATGCAAGAATTACTAAAAGAATTAAAAGAAACCCTAACAACCGAATATAAAAAATCCATGGACGAACGAATCAGCCAAATTAAAGAAGAAATGTCAAAGAACATGAGAGAGTCCATACAAAAAGAAGTGAAGGAATTAAAAGACAAGGTAACAAGCCTTACGAGCAGAAACACAGAGTTGGAGAAGCACATAGAAGAACTCGAAGGAAAACTGCAATCAAAAATGATCAAGAAACCAACAAAGAAATAAAAGGCAAAGCACTGGAAGGAAAAGTCCAGTACCTAATGAACAAGGACAAAAGAAACAATCTAAGAATTGTGGGTATACCAGAAGGGGAGGAAATAGGGAAGGGGGTAGAACAGGTAGTCAGGGAGATAATAACAGAGAACTTTCCCACCCTCTGGAAAGACAATTCAGGACAAATCCAAGAAGTCAAGAGAGTCCCTAATAAAATAGACCCCAATAAACCCACACCAAGACACATAATAATCCAAATGGCAAAAAAAAAGAGAAAGAGGAACTCCTGAAAGCAATAAGGGAGAAAAAAAACCTCAAGTACAAAGGAAAGGACATAAGAATCAAACCAGATCTCCCATTTGAAATAATTCAAGCAAGAAGACAGTGGAATGACATATTTAAACGACTGAATGAAAGAAATTTCCAACCCAGGGTCCAATACCCAGCAAAACTATCATTCATATGGGAGGGCAGACTAAAAACATTCTCAAACATGAATGAACTTGAACTATTTGTGCAAACTAAGCCGATCCTAAGCGACTTACTCAGAGAAGAATTACACAATCCAAACCCCCGATTGTAACAACAACCACTCCACACAATACAACTGCACAACAGTCCTCTCTATCAATAATTTCCCTAAATGTAAACGGACTAAACTCTCCAATTAAAAGACACATAGTAGAGAACTGGGTTAGGAAAAATAAACCGGACTTCTGCTGTCTGCAAGAAACACACCTACAGCTACAGGATAAGCACAGGCTTAGAATAAAAGGATGGAAAGTAATTATTCAGGCCAATGGAAAACGAAAAAGAGCAGGGACAGCCATTCTTATATCAGACCAAATTGTATTCAACCTCAAGAAAGTGATCAGAGACAAAGAGGGTCACTACTTACTGGTCAGGGGAACATTAGATCAAGAAACACTAACCCTGGTCAATATCTATGCACCTAATGTAGAGTCACCAAAATATGTGAGGCAACTACTGGCAAACCTGGAGAAACACATGAAGGGAATTGTGATAATAGTAGGGGACCTCAATACTCCACTATCACCACTGGACAGATCCTCCAAGCAGAAAAATAGCAAAGAAATAAGAGCTCTAAATGAAAAATTAGAAGATTTAGGGCTAACAGACTTATATAGAGCCCTCCATCCCCAGAAAGCAGAATACACATTCTTCTCAAACCCACATGGAACCTTCTCCAGAATAGACCATGTCTTAGGATACAAAGCCAACCTATGTAAGATCACAAAGGTAAGGATCATTAGAAGTACCATTTCAGATCACTATGCAACAGAGCTTAAAATTGATGTCAAGAAGAAGCAATGGAGGAAAACTAATACCTGGAGACTAAACAACATGCTGCTCAACAACAGCTGGATCAAAGAACAACTCAAGGAAGAAATAAAAAGATTCCTTGAGACAAATGACAATGAAGAGACAACATGTCAAAATCTATGGGACACAGCAAAAGCAGTAATTAGGGGGAAACTCATAGCAATACAGGCTTATGTCAAGAAACAGGAAAACAACAAAACCAACAGTTTAAAAGATCACCTCAAAGAATTGGAACAACAGCAACAGAGAAATCCAACCACAACCAGAAGGCAAGAAATAATAAAAACCAGAGCAGAAATAAACAACATCGAAACTAAGAAAACAATACAAAAAATCAATGAGACCAGGAGTTGGTTTTTCGAAAAAATAAACAAGATAGACAAACCATTGGCAAGACTCACCAAAAAAAAGAGGGAAACACCCAAATCACTAGGATCACAAATGAAAGGGGAGAGATTACAACAGAACCCCAAGAAATACAACATATCATGAGATCATATTATGAACAACTATACTCAAGTAGGCTAGAGAACCCAGTAGAAATCGACAGATTCTTGGACAAACACCCTCCTCCAAGACTGGAAAAGGAAGATCTAGAAAGTCTAAACAGACCAATCACTTCAGAGGAAATTGAAGAGGTAATTAAAAAACTCCCTAAGAACAAATGCCCAGGCCCAGATGGATTTACAGGTGAATTCTATCAAACATTTAAAGAAGACCTATTACCACTGTTCCAAAGGCTTTTCCAAACCATAGAAAAAACAGGAATCCTCCCCAACTCCTTTTATGAGGCTAATATCACACTCATTCCCAAAGAAGGCAAAGACACCACCAAAAAAGAAAACTACATACCAATCTCACTAATGAACATAGATGCAAAGATACTCAACAAAATCTTAGCAAACCGAATCCAACACTTCATCAAAAAGATCATACATCACGACCAAGTGGGTTTCATACCAGGAATGCAAGGTTGGTTCAACATCCGCAAATCAATAAACATGATACATCACATCAACAACATGAAAGACAAAAACCACATGATCATATCAATCGATGCCGAGAAGGCGTTTGACAAAATCCAACATCCTTTCATGTTAAAGACACTCAGCAAAATAGGGTTAGAAGGAACCTTCCTCAAGATAGTTACAGCTATTTATGAAAAGCCTACAGCCAACGTTATACTTAATGGCGAGAAACTAGAAGCATTCCCACTAAGGTCAGGAACTAGGCAAGGCTGTCCACTCTCTCCACTCTTATTCAATATAACCTTAGAAGTCCTAGCAATAGCAATCCGACAAGAGAAGGGAATCAAAGGAATTCAAGTAGGGAAAGATGAACACAAGCTAGCTCTATTTGCCGACGATATGATGATATACATCAAAAACCCTAAAGAGTCCACAGTAAAACTCCTAGAAACAATCAACCAATACAGCAAAGTGGCTGGATACAAAGTCAATACACAAAAGACAGTAGCGTTTCTATATACAAACAATGAAGTTGAGGAGAGAGAGATTAAAAATACAATCCCATTTAAGATAGTATCAAAAAATATCAAGTATCTAGGAATAAACCTTACAAGAGAAGTGAAAGACCTATACCAGGGAAACTTCAAAACACTTCAGAAAGAAATTGAAGAAGATCTAAAGAAATGGAAGAACATCCCATGCTCATGGATAGGTAGAATTAACATAGTCAAAATGACTATCTTACCCAAACTTCTATATAGATTTAATGCAATCCCTATCCAAATTCAGACACAATTCTTTAAAGAAATAGAACAATCAATCACAAAATTCATCTGGAACCACAAAAGACCCAGGATAGCCAAACACATACTGAAAAACAAGAAGCTGGGAGGCATCTCCTTACCTAACTTGAAACTATACTATAAAGCCATAGTAATTAAAACAGCATGGTACTGGAACAGAGACAGGAACTCAGACCAGTGGATCAGAACAGAATTCCCAGACATAAACCCCCAGATATACAGCCAACTAATATTTGATAAAAGAGGCAAGAATCTGAAATGGAACAAAGAAAGCCTATTCAACAAATGGTGTTGGTACAACTGGAAAACCACATGTACGAAAGTGAAAATTGACCCATACCTCACTCCTTATACAAAAGTCAACTCAAAATGGATCAAAGACCTTGAAATCAGACCTGAATCTATAAAGTTTATCGAGAATAAAATAGGCAGAACACTCGAAGACCTATATATCAAAAAGGTCTTTGAGAACGGAGCACCAATGGCAAGAACGTTAGCATCAAATATAAACAAATGGGACTACATCAAACTAAAAAGCTTCTGCATGGCAAAAGAAACCCTACTTAACGCAAGAAGACAGCTAACAGAATGGGAAAAAATCTTTTCACTTGACATATCAGATAAAGGGCTGATATCTAGAACATACAAAGCACTCAGAAAGCTGAGCCCCTCAAAACCAAATAAAGCCATAGAAAAATGGGGAGATGAAATGAATAGACACTTCTCTGAGGAAGACAGAAGGATGGCCAACAAACACATGAAAACATGCTCACCTTCACTCATCATCAGGGAGATCCAAATCAAGACAACAATGAGATACCACCTTACACCAGTGAGGTTGGCTCACATCAAAAATAATGGAAACAACCTTTGTTGGCGAGGATGCGGTATGAAAGGAACTCTCATCTACTGCTGGTGGGAATGCCCCCTAGTCCAACATCTATGGAGAAAAGTCTGGAGAGTGCTCAAAGAACTCAGAATTGAACTGCCATTTGACCCAGCAATTGCTCTACTAGGCATATACCCACAAGATGGAAGGACATTCATTCCAAAATATATATGCACCCCACTATTTATTGCAGCACTCAGTATAATAGCCAAATCTTGGAACCAACCTCGATGTCCAACAACAGATGAATGGATCATTAAGATGTGGTACATATACACAATGGAATATTACATGGCAGTCAGGAACGATACAATCACAGACTTTGCAGCAACATGGATGGACCTAGATCATGTTATGGTAAACGAAGTAAGTCAGAAGACAAAAGATAAACACAGAATGGTAGCACTATTCTGAAACACCTAGAACACATAGTTTATACACAACTAAATCCTATCAAATAACAGGGTAGAAACTCCGAACACTGTAATAGTCAGCATAGACGTGGGAGCAGTGTCCAAAATACATGAAAAAGGAACAACGCAAACTCTTGACTACACATTATACCACAAAGAAAACAGCAACAACAGAAACGGCAGCATAGAGAGAACAGGTATTTAATCAGACTTCTACAACAAAGGTCCACAATAATCCCTTAGAGTTCATATACAGGAACACAAGTATAGAACACCAAGGGAAATCACGGACTACAATGGCAACATACCATAACACTACCTTTTAATGCCTTTATCTTACTATACTTTAAATAACCTCTCAGCTTTTCTGCCCACAGGTGCCCTTGGATACAAAGGGCGGACAAACTAAGGTGGCAACTCGTGATACCACACGGGATACCATACCTTGCTTGCACTACGAGATGGCCACAAGAAAACTCTTTAACATACACTTTATCTCTAGGTAATACCTTCATTTAGGAATTGAAGCACGTGTCCAGTCAGACCACTGAAGCAGTACCTGAGACGTACAGACTTAAACTACAGGCTCTATTCTTCGAACACATTCAATCAAACCAGCATTCCCTTGCTATTCTCTCCCCTCTTCTCACTACTTTTTTTTTTCTTTTTCTTTTTCTTCTTCTATTCTGCTCATTACTTTTCTCCCTTTCTCCCCCCCTTTTCTCTCTAAGGTATTTTCTCTTTTCTCTCCCTTCAAACCCTTCCCATACACCTTCCCCTTTCCCCCCTCCGGAAATCCAACTATCCCCTCACCCCTCAATCCCATCCAGATCTCCCACCATATTAAAACTCTTCACCCCCAGTCCTTATTCTATTAGGCATCAAGATCGACCTCCTACCCAACGAACCAGTACCCAGCACCCAGGCGAGAGGACACCCAGATAAACCCACACCTCGTCTCCTGAAAGAAAAGACAGCCAACTCCCCTATGGACTCATGCTGCGAGGCCCTCCCGACCAACTCCCCCTAACGCGAACTGCTCCTTGAAACCGGGCCTAGATCCAAAAGTATCCCCATGCAAGAACTCTTCCAAGACCTCCCTGCCGCAAATATTTACCAATCTGAAGAAGGTCAGGGGGTGGGTTAGGAAGATGCATGGGAACCCACACACCACAAGAAAAACCCAAAAGACAATGGGAAAAACTGTACTTCCAACATAGGCATAAGACCTGTAATACACCACCTCTTTACCTGCCCTCCCCCAAATGTAAGGTAGTCTTTTGCACCACTTTGGTCCCATAAAAATTTCGCTAACTCATTTTATTTCTTTTTTTTTTAATTTATTTATTTATCTTTTTTTAAATGTTTGTCCTTCATATATATTTGTGAGCACATACAGTTTCAATCCCCCCCCCTTTTTTTTTCTTCGTTTTTTGGTATGTGACCTGTGACTGTTATCCCATCAGTCCACCCACGAATATACAGACATTATAATGTAGCACCACTTCCCCCTACAAAGGCACACTAAGTAAAGGGGAAATTTTACATTTAAAAAAAAGAAAAGAGAGCTCTTATCTACTAGAGATAGGAACTCATAGTTATTTAAAATATAGGGATATCTCCTGCCTTGAAAATATGTCATGTGGAATCAAATTAGACCTCAGGTGATTAGATACCATTCATCCAGCCTTGAACCCTGGATCCCCGACATAGAAACGGCACAGCTCTTCACAACAGCTACAGGAAACAAACTCTATCCAGGACGGCCTTAATACGACGAGACCAACAACAAGGCCCAGCTCTAACATGATATCCTGACAACGGGGAAAATGCGACCATCTTGACCTTAGAGCAGATTAGCCTACCTTACCAACTAACGACAAGACAAAACCAGAAGTCTTGGCTCCCTTTGGTAGGACAAAAACCCAAGATCGGGATTTACAGATGACTGGCTGCTTGATCCACGACCAGACTGTATACATCTTGGGACCAATAAATAAGCCCTAGTTTAGGGTTTGAACTATGACCTGCACAAGAATCATGATCCCCAGCCCCAAAGATCCGGCAGAGACAATTGTAATGGAATGGGGCTTTTGGGGAGCACAAAGAAAGACGCTATCCTAGGTGCCACCCTAGGCTCAGTGCAAAGACCAAGATCATCAACCACAGAAGATGGATTAAAATGACACTGAGGTAACAGAACCTCTAGAACCACAAAGACTGACTTCATCATAAGTCCCACCTCAGGATCTGTACAGATACTGAGACCTCTAAACACAGAGCAGAAGTCTTCCACACACCAAAGGGAAAAAAAAAAAAAAAAACACCACCGGGAAAGTAAAGGATCCTGAGCAATGTCTAGAGTTGATCCCATGACATTATGCTCCAAGGACGGAGAAATCCCATATCTCTTAGGCCAAGTGAATTCTTTTTCGAATGACCCCAATATTTACTGTGCCAGTGCAGGAGGGAAAAAACAAAAATACAAAAAGCACAAAACCTTGGCTATTTTTTTGATATAAATATATATATATATTACCTTCATTTATTATTGTTATTATTATTTTTGATTTACCAATCTATTTTGGTCGATTTCTCTGTTTGGGTGTGATTATTGAAAGTGTAGTCCCCAATTATACTTATTTTTTTTTCTCTTCCTTTCTTCTCTTTCGTTATGTGCTATGCCATGTTTCTTAATTCAAGACCATGGCGTGATTTTTGTTTGTCTGTTTTTGTTTTGTTTTTTTTCTACTTGTTTGTTTGTTTGTTTTGTCTGCTCTGTGTGGTGCTTATCGATATAGCTGGAGCCCTCACTGGATATTTGACACTTCTTTTGGTACTAGTGGAGTGTTTCACCTACTTTTTCTCCATCTCCCAGATTGATGATGAGAGCCTTTAGAAGGACTCCGCCCATTTTCGGGGTATTAGACTCTTACCCCAGTTTATTACTTTTTTCTCCTTCAAACAAAACCACGCAACTTGAACTAGCTAGTCCTGACTCCAGTTAGAGGGGGAAATAAGGGAGGCATCAAGACCAAACAGGTGCAAGACTACTAAGTAGTGGGTTAGATACAGAGGGGACCACATATTCTAGCCGCCCTGGGGTGAGGGAAAAGGAAAAGGGAGGTAGGATAGAAACGGAGGCGTAGGGATGACAATTTGGCGATGGGAATCCCCCCTGATTTTATGTAAATATGTACCTAAAATATTATTGTCAACAATATGTAAGCCACTATGATCAAAATAAAAATTTATATTAAAAAAAATAAAAAATAAAAGGGGGAAGTTGTAGGTGCCAGGGTATTATAAGGAGAAGGAAACAAATTGAGTGGAAGAGGAAAACACAAAAGCCTTTATTCTCTTTAATACCTCAAAGAAACCTGCAGCAACAGATACAGTTTAGATTGAGCAGGTGTTCAATCAATTGCTCTTTAAAGAGGTCTATAATAATGTTCTAATGCTTTTATTCACCACACTCAAATAGGTGCAGAATGAATTTGGGAGCCAGGGACTTCCATTACAGTGCTCATTATAAGAATGTTTTAATGTCTTAATTTTAATATGTCTATAATAACTCTTTAACTTCTTTGTTCACAGTGGTTCTTAGTTGGTCGCCCTAGTTTAGCATTTTAGTGCTATTAGACTGAAGTATTAGTCTAATATTAGATTCCAAATAGAGTGATCACTATGGAAATGTTCTGACAAAATACTATTTTCATTTGATTATGCCTACTATTTTTTATTATGCCTACCATTATGATCTAATGTTTATGTCCAGAAAAACCATTGAAATAGGCAACTGCACACCATAGACTTTTTTACATTCCTTGTTCATTGAGTATATTTTTGCAATTTATTTTTTTCACTTTAAGCTAGTTTACAATTACATCATAATGCCCATGTTGTCAGTTTGCTTTCAGGAAAGGAACCTGGATGTTCAAGACCCAGTAGACTATACTTTATGGGGTAGATTACTCTGACAGTGCTCACTACCATATTGCTTAGTACTCTAGATGTGAAAATTATGATTGTTCTAATTACAGAAGCCTGACTATGACAACCGCAATTAAGCAGAACTTTTCCTGGGACCATGAAGAAAGACCTTGGGGTTAGAAAATTAGTATGCCTGGAGCCTATAGTCAGTCTTATGACAGGAAGCTTCATGGGTAGAGACACCCTGATTTTAGGCCAGGGTATTTCTTTTCTTATTTCCCCCAACATTTGCTGTGCCTATGGAAAAAAAAAACACCTGCCACCCCCCTTTTCTATTAAATTTTATTCTTATCTTCTAGATAGGAGCTCCAGCCATTTTCATAGAACTTTGGGACATGGATCACTTTGTTTTACCTCATATTTCTTCCATTTTTCTACAAATTGAGAAAAGAAATAAACAAACAAAAAAGAGGATGGGGCCCAGTGGCCAAAGTGGTCTCAGGTGCATTGGTGGAGAAAAAAAAGGTCAGAACTAATACCCAAGCCAAAGTCAATGACAATAGAATCAAGAGACCCAAACTATAACAATCTAAACTTATAATGGACCTGTAGCACTGGTAGCCAGGGGGCTAAGGGTGGAGAGGCATGGGATGCACATTGGGAACTTTGGTGGAGGGAGGTCAACACTGGTGGTAGGAATGGTCCAAATTCACTGTCACTGTATGCCTGAAATCCAACTATGAAGAACTTGTAATTCACATTGGTCTCAATAAATTTTTTTAAAAAACAAAGTAAATTAAAAAGAAAAAAATGAAAAGGGGGAAGTTAAAAAGTTTTAGGGTTTTGTTTTGTGTGTGTGTGTTTACATAGGAGATACTCCAAGGAGAATGGATTGCAGATAAATGCTGGTTAACCAATGAGGAGTATCTTCAATAGACTGAACATCAACACACACACACAGCATGTTCAGAGAACAGACTCAGAGTACCAAGGCAGAGGATCTCCAATCCAGGAGCATAGAAGGAACTGACAATGAACTGGAACAGGAGGATGGAAATCGTCTCATAAAAATGTCCTGTGGGAGGTCAGTTGAGTCTTCCCTGCTCTGGGGACAAGCATGAGACTATCGGTGCCAGATATACCCTACGCCCTGGGCCATCCTTGCCTTTGGCAGAGCTGCCCCTACCCCCAGCCTGCTTTTCAGAATTGCAATCTTTGTGAGACTGTAAGTGTTCCTTGTCTGGGAGTGGCTGGCACTAGCTAACCACCCCTCCCAGGGATGCCCTCTGTCTCGAAAGGAATTAGAGTCAAGAACCTCTAGGACTCCTTCCATGGCAATGATTTGCTGGCTAGGAACTTAGATCAAAATCAGGGCTAGAAAGAATCACACTGAATTCTCATTGTGTGTTGTTGTTACAGTGCAAATTTGTTTTCACAGGTGTCTGGGTTAAAGAGTGCAGCACCTTACTTCCAAAGAAGCAAAACACTGACCTCTTTAGTCATGTGTGACTGGGTTAAAGTTTTCTTGCAGATAGCTTCAGAGATCTTTTATCTATATAACTTGTTGAGTGTGGTGTTTAGTTCCTCCTAATCAATGACAACAACCTAAACTTTATGTCAGGCAGAGGACAGAGAAAAAAAAGTGGCATTTATACCAAAGGACTCAAGTTTTTCTAGGTTATAAAGATAATTCATGATACATGTATGCCAGTAATTTCAAGGCCAAGTTAATACAAACTTCAGTGAACTGTCAAGTGCTAAGTCAATGAGAAAAATCTGGCGGCGAGGTGGCGCTAGAGGTAAGGTGTCTGCCTTGCAAGCATTAGCCAAGGAAGGACCGAGGTTTGATCCCCCAGTGTCCCACATGATCCCCCCGAAGCCAGGAGTGATTTCTGAGCGCATAGCCAGGAGTAACCCCTGAGCGTCAAACGGGTGTGACCCAAAAACCAAAAAAAAAAAAAAAAAAAAATTAATGAGAAAACTCATCCTGCCTCATGTTCCTAACCTGTCATGAAGAATATATTGAACAGAAGAACTTCTCTATTGGTAGAAAAATATATCTTCCATAGCAATTGTTTTCTCTTTATTAGGCATTTATTGATAATTGTTATCAATATGAGCTTTGCTTTGAAATTTCTAAATTATCAGGCTTTTGTTTGTTTGTTTGTCTTCTTCTTTCTCAAGAGGCTTCAGAGAAAAAAGGAACCAGTCTAGACTTGTTCTCCATCAGCCCTTAACTAAACCCCTGATTCTGCAATCCAACACCAGGCCAAAACTTGACCCAGAGGAGCCAAGAAAATGAAAAACACCTTCACGAACAGTGTGCTTGTCATGAGCCAGCCAGGCACTTTGTCTGCTGGGAAGCGATTCAAGCTGCTGTTGCTGAAGAGAAGAAAGATGGAAACTGATGTTCATTGTAGCCTGGAGCTTTCCTTGCCTGGCACTGTTTTATGTATTTCAATGTTAACTCTGTACATTTTCCAACCAATTTGTACACAATAAAGAGAAAAGTTCTTATGTTTCAAAAGAGGAAAGTGAATCTTTAATTAAATAACTTTTGGAGATTCAACACCTTACAAGAGGATGGTAAATTTCTGAGGCACTTCAGGGTGATATACACTAAACCTGGACTTTAAGGAATTTAAATCTGAATGTTAGGAAAAGAAGCAGAAAGATTACTCAGTGGTATGAAGAAACTGAAAAATGGTCATTATTTTTAAAGGGTCAGTAGAAGTTTTGGTTATTTTGTTTTGTTTTGGGTCATACCTGGTGATGTTAAGGGCTTACTCTTAGGAATAAACTCAGTGCTTGGGAATCACTACTGGAAGTGCTAGGGATTAAAACTGGGGTTACCTATATGCAAGGCAAGTGTCTTAACTTTCTATGCTCTATCTATTCAGGCCTTTATTAGCTTCTAGAGGTAGATATTTTTATTTACCGTGGGGAAAATATTCCTTGGTATAAGGACTCTGCCAGAATGGGCCTGATCTTGCTGAGAGCAGCTGGTAAGAGGTGAGAACAGTTTCATGAGAGACTTATGGATCTAGTTATGAGTAGTTGCTCTAGATCCAAATAAATGAAGTTATCAGGATAAAATGAGACATCAAGGCTGAGATTAAGGGTGAGTAGGGTCTCAGGAGACTTGAGGGGGTCTCAGTCCAAATATACTATTTTCTATTAAGAGATATTGCTTAAAAGCTCTTAGATTCTGGGTTATGAGATGGAAAGAGGAGCTGTGTACAGGGACATGGGTAGAGAGGAGGGGTTCATCTGGTGAAGGCTGATATATTATAGAACTAGAATTTTGTCGATGCTTACCTACTTATCGATATGTGAAGCTATTCTTCTGAAACCTATAAAACAATGTAAACCAGTGGTAAATCAATGAAAACTTTGGTTACTAAGAGGTTCTAAGGTGGACCACATTCAAATTTCCTGACTGTAGGAAGAGCCACGTCTTTGAGAAGTGGGGATCTACTCAGTAGTATGTGATTGCTTTTAAAGAGCTGGTGGCTGAAAAGTAGCTCATCCCAGATGGCATGACAACAAATACAAATCATCCAGTCAAATGGGGCACCCTGAATTCTTGAGCAACCCAGAGCTGCCCTGCTGAGTCCCTGCTCCCTCTACAGATCCAATAAATCTTTTCTCCTAGTCCCCCAAATATTTTCTTATGACATTCATAGGTTCATGTTACATCTAACCATTTATCCATGAAGATTTAGAATAAAAGTAAAGAAGAGACATTTATATGTTCAGTCATACATATGATGTATATATACATATATGTATATATGTGTATACATGTATATATACATATGTACATAACCATACATACTATTTGATTCTTGTAGAATCTAAGCAACCTAAAAAGTAGTGACATTTGTTGTTCATAGATCTGTGACTCTGTGGAGTCCTTTGTTTTGAAGCAGTAGAGTCATTTTGGGCCTTTATAGTTCCCTAATACCGTTGCCTAATTCTGCTTGGATTATTAGTCATGACCCTGCAGGAATCCACTATCAACCACTCACTGTCAACCACTAGCTCGAAGGTACTTGAGCTTCCTTGATGCTCATAACTGAAGTCTACCCCAAGTATATAGGAAGGAGGCCACACTCATGTGATTTTTAGTCAGATGAGATTTATTGAATTTTGTAAAGCATAGAAAGTGTATAATTTGACTTAAATACATTTAGTCTATGATTACTACATACCTAGAAAGTGTTCTTTGTAAATAAAATCACCGTTGCTTCCAGTATTGCCCCTGCAAGGGGGTAGGATAGACCAGGAGCCCTTCTGTCAAAACCAAATCCTGTTTTATAGGCTGAATTAAAACCCATCCCAGGATCTGGAGAACTAGTAGATCTGGGAGGGTGTTTGTCTTGCACATGGCGTCCCACATGGTCCCTCTCGAGCACTACCAAGCCTAACGCCTGAGTGCAGAGCAGGAGTGACCCCTGAGTATCACTGGGTATACCCCCCAAATCAAATAAATAAATAAATCAAACACGGGAACAACAGGACTTCATTGTTCTGAAAGACCTGTTAGCACAGCAGGGCAACTAAAGCCTTGAAGTTTCTCCAGGGTCTGGCAAGGCCATCCCAGAAGACTGTGTCATTTGATTCTATAACTTTGGGACAGATTATGACTGATAAGAGGAGAAAGTGCCCCTTATGCAGGGGCACCTTATGCAAGATTGTCCTGCACAGCTCTCTGGTGTCCTGGTATTCAGCCTTGGGAATGATGCTGCAGTCTCTATGTGGGTAGAGTCCATTATGTTGCATCTGGGCTGATGTCAAAAGCGCTATCATATGTTCAAGTATGAAGTGACCTAGATCCTGTCCTTGGTCTTGTCCAGCACAACTGGGTTCCTCCAAATCCAAATTTGTTCACATATTTGTTCGCCAGGCTTTTCTTCTAGAAACTAGACTTTCCTCCAGGTTCTGGGAAATTTTAATAAAATTTCAAGAAAAGTCTTCCAAAGTATTGGGGTATGAAGGGGTTGTGTGAGGAGCAGGAGTTCAACCTCCTGGTTCCAAGAAAGTTATAAAATACAATTCATGCCTCAGCCTGGAACTCAGGCCCTCAGGCAAGCCTTGGGTCTAAGGTGCTGAGTCCAGGTGACTTGGAGGAACCCGAGTCATGGAGAGCTAAAACAGGGAAATCCTGTAGACTCTGCATGTGGTGACAGTAGCGGATAGAATGGTGTGGCACACATCTGTAAGTACTTCAGAAAATTTAGGAAGATTCTTTAAGTTGAAGAGATATGATTGAGTCAGAGCAGTGAGACCAGCAATCCTGTTTTATTTTATACTCAGAGGCAAAAGAATCTGCAAGTTTATTAGATACTTTAAAAATTATATATTCATTTGTGAGTTTTTATTTAAGATTATACTTAGCAGTGCTCAGGATTTACTCCTGGTTCTGTGCTTGGGGATCACTTGTGGTGATGCTCAAGATCAAATTTGGTTTGTCTGCCTGCAAGACAAACACCTTATCTGCTATACTATCTCCAGACCCTACATACTTTAAATTAAAAAATCCTTCTTGTTATAAGCAGTCACAATATGTAAAATAATATATATACATATATATACATATATATATATATATTCACAAGTTGGGTGAGACAGCCCCAGGCACTGTGTTTCTAACCCCTCAGGCTGACTGGTCTAATGAAGCAGGATAGCCCACCGAAGAAATAATACCAATCAGTCAGAAAAGATATTCTTTGGTGTCAGGTCTCTCTGCCATGTGTTTTCTCTGCCATGGCTCATTATCCAGCCCTTAGTCAGGCTCCTTTCTTTATTTAAACCCACCCCCAAAGCCTGGAGGGAGACAGCCTAGTAATCCATGTGGGCTTTTCCGTCTCAAAGGAAGAGGTTAGGGGAAAAGGAAGTTGGGGAAAGGGTTCACTTTACACAAATATATTTCTACAAATAGCAATAGAACAGCTTGATATTTTTCTGCTTGTTTACTTTCTTGGGGCCACACCCAACAGTGCTCTTGACCTGATGCTTAGGGTAACATATGGTACAGGAAATAAAACTTGGGTTTCCCTCACACAGAGCAAGTTCTTAGATCTTTGAGTTGTTGCTGTCTTCTCCAACCAGTTTAAATTAGATAATAAAAGCATAAATCACTCCAAGATCAGGAATCACTTGTTCGTTTGATTTATTTTTTAAGCTTTGGAGGTAAAATGGAGGAGAGGATGGCCACCCTGGATCACAAAGGTAGAATCTGCTTCATTTTAACAGGTTTGCAATCAAAGCAGTTCCAGATCAGTTTTTGACTGAACCCCCAAAATTGTCTCATTCTCTCTCCAGTTATACTGAACCTCACTGGCACCAATTTCTTTTACTAGTGATTGGTCTTGTATATGTTTATACAAATGAAACAATATATTAATTAGTCTTTTATATTCAGCCTTTTTTTTTACTGAATGTAACGTTTTAGAATTTGTGTTATGGCATATATCAATAACTGGATCTTAATATTGCAAAGTTTATTTAGGTTTGGGTCCACAGCCAGTGATGCTCAGGGGTTACTCCTGGCTCTGCATTCAGAAATTGCTCCTGGTTAGGGGAACTATATGGAACATCAGGGATCAAACCCAGGTTTGTCCTGGGTTGTCCGTATACAAGGCAGACGCCCTATAGCTGTACTATTGCTCCGGCCCTGGCAAAGTTTATTTTTATATTCCAGAATGTAGATAAATCCTTTTTACCATCTTATTGGTGAGACTTGTGTTATCTTATTATTTATAGTTTTATACTTTTTTCTCAGTGTGCTTTTGGAGTTGTCACTGTAGATGTCTACTTAGTATACATTGCTTGAGTTCAAAGTCATAAATGTGCTAGAGCTTCCTGGAAAAGTCTATTTTATTTCACGAGATTGGGGTTTCCTTGGTTTATTGTTCTGAGCGCACCATCCATGCACAGGGAGAGGCAACAGAGGTAAATCAGAAAGCCAGTAAAACCAGTGTAAATCATAGCTCCCTGACAACTGGCTGCCAGATTGGCCTGTCCAGATCTGCCACTTCAGTGCATCCTGGTGAGTAACTTTGTTCTGGAACAATGGCCATTCTGTAATTAACAAAGTTCCTCATATGGTAGGACTCCAACTGTCTGCCTCCTCCAAAACAATGGACTAACTGTGGCCAAGATGGAGTTGATGGTTTAGGTCAAAAATAAGACTGAAGGATATAACACAAAACTAAATTGACCCTAATTTATTCATCTGCTAAATAGATGGTCTTTCACAGGAGGATAAAATTTGCACAACAGTTGGGTTTGCTAAGGTTCAGAATAGAGACTTAAAATTGAATTTTCAAAGTGAGTGAATTCTCCCTCACAGTCCTTTATTCCTTCCCATCACAAAAATGTTGGACCAAAAAGAAGTGTGAGACAGAATCCATCCATTCAGCCTCTCTAAAGAGAGGTGACCCCGCTTCTTTTCTTCTAGTAGCCTCAGTCCCATTTTCCACTTTCTTTCCGATCCTGTTTCATATTAAACACTTACAATTCCTTATGGAATAAGGCAGGGTGTGAACAAATAAGTAAGTCATAAAACCTGACTTTCAAGCTAAATTGAAACAACCTACATCTCTCCTATACTCCCACCCAGCTGAGGCGGTTGATACAATGGCTTCATTTTGCTTGCAGAAAGAATGGGCACACAAGTGAGCAGCTGCCTCTACAGGTGATGCTGTCCAATTTCTCACAATACTTTGTGTCTTCTTTTTTATTTTTTAATCAGTATCTATTAAGCTTCTAATATATATAAGGTGCCAGAGGAAAGTAGCAGGGTCCCTAGTCTTAAACAACTTACATTGTAGTGTGAGAAAGCAAGAGAACACAAAATAAATCACATTATTTCAGATTAAAGTTCTACAGAATTCTATATTTTAGCTAGGGTCTTCAGGGCAAGCCTCCATGGGCATCTAAACAGAAACATAAAGAAAGAGAGGAAGGTGAGTCAGAGGATGGACTGGAAGAAGGGTTTTTCAGAGGGAGCTGCTGCCATGAGAATGAACTTAACCCCATTGAGGAACTGTAAGAAAGTTTCATGGAATGGTTAGAAACTGATGAGGTAAATAAAAGGAGCAGTGGTAGGAGATGAGGAGCTAGATCATATAAAACTGTATATACTGTGAGAAATAGTTGGAAATCTATTTTGAGTATAATGGGAAACGGTTGCAAAATTTGAGCAAGAGCACAGGGATGAATAGTTTTATAATTTTAAAACTCTGTGATTTCTGTGCTCTGAATGTATTGAAGTGAGAATGAAAGCAGGTTGAGCCAGGTCACAGTAGCCAGAAGGGGATTCCTGATTGGAGCAGGATATCAGTGAGATGAGATTAACAGTGTCTTCCCTCATGAGAGAAGGAAGGAAGAGGTCATTAATTAAAAGTTGGTGTGATGCTGGTTTTAAATGTATCCTGAATGTATAGATATTATCCGATATGATTTAGAATTGAGGACATAGAGTATTTGGAAATGAGAACCCCAAAATCTTGCTAAATAATTATAGAAGAGCAAGTTAAAAAGCAAAACCAAGGATGATTTCTAGGTTTGGAGCCTGAGCAAATCAGGGAATGATCATGTCCTTGAGAGGAAAGCATGTGAGGGGGTTGTGTGGTGATAGCGAAGAGAAAGGCTGAGAATCTGTTCTGGTCATGTTATATTAGACAGTCACATGGAGATGATAGACAGGCATAGCTAATTTAAATTGGAATGTGAACAAGTTTAGACCAAAGAAAGTAAGGGTGGACGTAAGGCAATAATAAGCATTGGTATGGTATTTATAGCCAAGAATGAGATTCAGTCATACTCCCCTCACCTTTTTTGTCATGTTATCCAGTTTCTTTTTTCTGGTATACTACATTTCTGGTATATAGAGCAATAAGTACCCCTGTCCTCTCCCAGAAACCTTCTGGTGTGCCCATTCTATCTGGTTTCCTAAAAAATATTTAAAGAATGAGGCTTTTAAGTGACTAGTTTAATTGAGACTGTGAATCCAAAGAGTCAGAGAGTGCAGAGATATGGATAATAAAATGAGAGAGTAAAGAAAATTCACACCAGGGGTTTTTCATGGTATTGGTCACCACCATAAACTAAGGATAGCTGCAACAACAACACCAACTCTACTATTATCTATTATTATTTATCATGATTCCATCAATCATCACATCGACATTCCATCTACCACAACATCACCACTACTCATACTAAACCAAAAGTTTCCATTATATTACATGGCAAACTATTATTACCTTAGCATAGTAGCCTAGTTAATATTTGGATATATATGTAATTTATACATATTTAATTATAAAGACCATTATTACATAATTGTCTATTTAATTCTCAGTAATACTACAATTACCACATCACCCCTATTTAACAGATAAGAAAACTGAAGCATAGAGTAATGAATTTGTCCAGGATTAAGTAGCTGCTAAGTGGTAGAGTCACAACTGAAACCTTGACTCTAGATGACCCTGCCCGGGTCTGACAGCTTAACACTTAACCACTACTCTTTATACCCTACTATGTGACCCTGTCTCTCCTTCGGGTGATGGGTGCAATCCTGGTCAGGATGTTATAGAGAGGAGTTCATAATTCTTTTCCTATTCTCTTCTCAGGCTGGAATATAGAAATGGTGGTAGACATCTTGAGAAAGTAGATTAGGGAAATGCCTAAATTTAGAAAACCAACAGCATTACAGGAGTCTGGGTTCCCAGCATGATGGAGCCCCTCTCTCAGCCCTGAACTACTGATGGGAGATAGTGTGAATGTTTGGATTAGCCTGTATTGTTAAGGATCTTGTGATAATGGAATTACTATCTATATGTTACTGTGGACCAAGCCAGTCTGGAAAGCAGAGATTTGTGTAGTCACCACTCCCCATTTCAGGGGCTGGTGGCAGTGGGTCAGATCTATCTCTGGGAGACTAGAGTGTTCTGAAGATTCCTGCCCAGGCTGTACAAACCAGACTCACAGGCTGGAGATAGAGAGGCCCATCTCCAAGACAACAAGGTGATGATGTTTTTATTTATATAAGCTATAAATGCCCCAGTAATTTTTATAAGTATAAAGCAGAAAATTATTGAATCTTTCTTTAGTAAAGAGCTGACTCTACAAAAGTCCTCTTCTTACATGAGAGGGTGTGTTTATATATGAAGAATATAAAATTGGGAGAAACTTTATAGGCCATCTAATCTGATCTTAAATGTGAGAAGGAGACAAGAGAACGAGGCAAAGAAAGACAAAATTGAGTCAAATTTTTAGCATTGGGAAATACAAAGAGGAACTCAAAGGATTTTTTTTTTCCAAATCACTTTGCCACTGCAAAAACAAAATAAGACCTGGAGATGTAGCTCAATGAAAGAGCACTTGTTTTGCATGTGTGATACTCTGGCTATGCCCCAGAACAAAAAACAAATGAACAGAAATATGACAAATGTGGGGATTGATGAAGGTTGGAGATATAGTATAGTTGACAGGGTACTTGTCTTGAATGTGGCTAACTTGGGTTTGATCGTCAGCAGCCTATATAGTCACTTAAACTCCTCCAGGAGTGGTTCCTGCATGCAAAGCTAGAAGCAAGTCCAGAGCGTAGCTGGATCTGGCCCCTAAACATAACAAGATAAAGTCTAAATAATATTAAAAGAGGTTATAATGCCCTATAAGATCACCAATCTTTAACAATTTATAATAAAATTTTGCTACATATATCCCTTCTGGTCTGTCTATAATTAATTTAACAAGCTCATCTATGAATGTCTTTGATTTACTTTTCCACATCCAATTATACCCTCCACATTTCTACATATTTGAACGATATGTAAGCCACTACAATTAAAATAAAAATTATGTTAAAAAAAGAAAGTTATCTAGTTATCTAGTTAGTTATCTAACACAATGTCAGTTTTCTCATCATTAAAACAAGACTGATAATATCCAGTGAAATTGTTACAAGAATTAAATTGAAGTGAAGAGAGTTAAAGGCCTAACGTGCGGGTTACACCATCTGTGTAACCCAAAGTCTTTCCTTTCCCTTAGAAAGTCAGATGAAGTTTCTCCAAGAATCCAATTCAAAACATTCCCTACATTTCAGTGAATCCCTAACATAGATTCTCTTCCATTTTCTCTTTGTCTCTAAGTCTATAAAGTATATCTATTTTTCTCATGAGCCTGTCCAGTGCTAGCTTGCATGAAAGGTGAACAGGGAGAATGAGATGTAGACACTCTGTGGTCTTCCACCTGGCACCAAGGCTCAGGACTGCAGGTCAGCTGCCCTGATGGAAATCACAGTTTATAGGCAAAGCTCCCACTTTGTTTAGGTCTCTCTCTCATCTCACAAATATTGAGAATATCCATAAGTTCCTTATTCCCTGATGCTGCATATAAAGATATAGGGCTTCCTGTAGCATCTCTCACCAGTAGAAGAAGCATGTATGAGAAGACATTCAGAGATTTTCCTAGGTTTTCCACCCTGTGATTCTGATCAGTTCTCCAATGGAAAAAGGACTTTCTCTGACACTTTGTGTGAGCTTTATAAAGCTAATGATTCATGTACCTGTGCCTTCACTTAAGTTATCTCTTCAACTATGTCTGGCCCTCCCTATTGTTTTCCTTCCATTCAAGCTAGCCCTGAACTGGCCATCCCTGAACTGCATATTCCTCATCCTCGCAACCAGTGCAAGTTTCAAATTAGTAAAAACAGGGGGTTGAAGAGATGTACATTGAGTAAGGTATTTGCCTTGCACACAACCAATCCGGGTTTCATTCTCAGCACCCAATAGGGTCTGATCCCTGAGTCTTCCAGGAGTAATTTCTAACTATGGAGCCAGGAAGAAATGTGGAGCATTTCTGGGTGTGACCCAAAAACAAAAAATTAATTGATTAAATCAAATTAGTAAAATCAGATTTAATCCTACTTAAGCAATCAGAATAGTATCCTTTCTTTCTATAAGACTTAAAACTGGTAGATTATAAGCTTTGAGTGATGGGATCACCATATAAAAACAAACTGTCTGGAAAAAGGCAAAAGAGAAAGAATAAAAACAGATTCAAAGGTTGTATAGAAAGACACAGTATCTACTAGATCCAGCTACTCCTGAAACTCTTCCCAATCCACCCCTTCACTTGTCAGTTATGGGTGTTAAAATGAATGCTCTCTTTTATTGAAGCAATAATGTTTTGTTTTGCTTTATGTACATGGAAGAGCTCTGACAAATAAAGATCTAAATTTAAAAGAAAAGTTTCTAGGAAGCCCTAGATGAAGAATCTAAGAGAAATGTCAACTGCTCAGATGCCTCTCAGAGCAAAATTACTGGACTCTTGATGAGTGTCTCTAAACATCCTTAGGGTTACCAAGACAGACTTAGTTCTTCATCATTTCTGGAAGATAAATGATAGTTGATAGATAATATTTCTGGAAGATAATTGATAGTTTATAGCTAGAAAAAATATATCAGATGGTTAGGAAAAATAAAAAAGAAGTCGACTTTGACAACCTTCCCATGAACTATGGATTTAATCAAACCATTATTTTTCTTTTTCAAGACCAATCAGAAAAAGAGATGAGAAAAAAACATAATAGCTAATATTTTGAGCATGTATATACTCAAGAATGACATAGCTATATAAAATGTTTCAGGTGCATGACTCTTTAATCTTCACAGCAATCCTATAAAATGAAAACTATTAGTATTCTTATTGTACAGATGAGGAACACAGAGGTTAATGAACCCAAAGTCACACACCTAGAACATATTGAGGCCTGAATGTAACCTAAGAATCCAGAACCGCTATTCTAATTGCTTTCCCTAGAGAAAATCGTAAAACCTGCTTTCTACTAATTCCAAGGTACCAACAAACATGCTAATTTCACACATAAAATGTGGACCATTACACTCAGTGTTGGACTGTTGGAGACAGGCATGGTTTTGTAGAATTAGTCAGAAATGTGCTGCAAAGGTACAGGTTTAGAGGACATTCCTGAAGTAATCTGGGATTAAGCGGCTGTTTAATAATTCCTTCCAAAATCCTGTTCTTTCTCATCTCCCATAGTGGTCGTACAAAAGCCCCATTTTCCTCAGTCTTTTTTTTTTCCTTAAAATGGCCTCAACACCAAAGTCTGTCAGCCTCCTGCACCCCATAACTTCCTGCTACCTCCTCACAGTCCTGGGTTTCTGCTTTAGATTAAGAGCACGTGTCCTTCATCCCATCCTGGGTTCCTTCATTCCTGATCTCCTTCATTGCTACATTTGCAGATTTCCTGGGCCTAGTTATTTTCCATCTGCCCTGGCTCCTTCTCAACCTACAAACCTGCCCAAGTCTCTCCCAACCTAAATAATGAGTAAATAAGTCAGTAAATATTCCAGTCATTACCATTCTCCATGAAAGAAATCTACAGTCATGTTTCACTTCCTCATACCCAATACCTCCTCTCAACCCACTACAGTCTGCTCCTTCCTACACACCTTTCCCTTTGCAGTTGCTCCTAAGAGATGTGCATGACTTAAAACTGACAGCCCTTCCTTTGTGGGCTAAAGTGGCCTATGGTGGTAGTAAAAAAAACAAAACAAAACAAACAAAAAAAAAAAAAACCTCAGGACATAGCACATGTGGATTCAAATCCCAGCTTCTTCCCACATGAACCTGAGCAATGGGCATAATCTAAGTGTTGCTGTCCTCAGTTGTACTTAGCAATGCTAATACTCTGCCTGTAAAACTGTTTCAGGCATGAATGTGAGGATAGATGCAAATTTGGGCATTAGGTATGTGCTGGGTCTCAGTCTCACTATCTTCACAAGTGCGAGCTGAGTGCCATGCCCCAGCCCTCTATAGAGAGAGCCAAGAAAGACCCAGGAACCCCCCACATCATATCGCTAAGTGGTATTTTCAACAACCATGAGAACGTCTGGATGGTACTTTGTCTGGGACTACCACTACACCAATTTTTCACACCCCTTCTCCAAATCTGAAGAGGTAGAGGCTTTAACTGAGTTTAGTCCCATGCATCCTACAAATCATCTTGACAACACATTTTATCCCACGGCATTGTCCCTCCCGCCACACCTCATGGGTGTGGGAAAGGCAAGTGGGAGGCATATTCCCAGAACAGGGGAGGAAATAAGACACATCTCAGCTAAATGGGGGTCACATTCTTTTCATTGTCTCCCCAACAAAGTGCCATGTACCCCTTCTGCATTTCTGCATGCACCACTCGCTATCACCCTCCACACCTCCCACACTCGGCTTTCCACTCTTCCCACACCCTGCTGACTGTACAACCTTTACAGAGGCCCTCCCCAGAGGTCCCCAGCCATGGCTGATGTGTGTTCTGTTGCTTGCCCATCTCACCCTCTTCTGCACACACAGTTGCTACTCAGGTAAGATTGAGAAGGAAGTAAAATTCTGAGATTTGATCACTGGAGTAGCCAATAAGGTCATAGTTTAGGGTATTTGAGTAACAAACCAGCCATCTAGGTATCCTAGAACTAAAGATTTTAGTCCACACCCCAGAGGGAGGGGAAGGAAGCACAGAGAGCAGCTCCTGGGTTTTCGTCAGAAAGACTAAGAAGCCCACAGGAGGATTCTCAACCCAGGGAAATGTGCTCCTTTGCCCAGAAGTGGAGGAAATCCAGCCTCACGAGGGGCCTCGTTAGCATATGTGTGGTTGGAAGGAGGTTCTGCTTTGAACTATCTTATCCACACCCTCACAGGTCCCCTCCCTTGATTGCAGCTAGTTCACCTCTTTCCTTTACTCAAGTTTATATAAGTGTCCCAGGCCCACAGTCTCAATGTGCTTTCCTCCATTTCTGTTCTCTAGTCATGCTTTCTAGACTCAGAGTTGTGTGCCTTAGACCCCAGTACACTGTGAGCAAAGGGTCCTATCCCTGGCTCAGCTTCGTGGGAAAGAGAAGGCTTTCTTCTTGCCCCCTAGAGCCAATGTTGAAGCATCCCAGTTTCATCACAGAACTTTTTGCAAGACAGATCATTTAACTTTCCACAGAGTGAAGTCTCTGGGCCTCCAGCTCAGCCTTTCCTCCTGCCTTGCTATGTAACAAAGCAGGTACCTTAGATTAGGGGATATGTGGCACTGCCTGAGCTAGAACTTAATCATATTTCTCCCTCTTAGAAGTGACTCTCTTTTGTTTAGAGTATAAAATGCAACTTGTTAGCTACATATCTAGGATCCAGACTGTCTAATTTCATCAGAACTTTAAATCTACAGATACCCAGATCACAGTAATTTGCCCTCAAATTGGTTGAAGCCAGGGCCCATTCAGAGTCATGCTGTACTCAACCCTCCTCTACAGGAGTCAGCAAGTTAGACTTGCATCTGAAGCTTCCTTCTTCAGTCATAATACTTAGAGCCAATCCAGGTTCTATCCTTGGCACCCCAGACGGTTTCTCGAGCTAAGTCATTTGCCTTAAAGTCTACTTACCTTGGTTCAAACCCATGTTACCAACAGAGGCTTCATGAGCATCACCAGGGTTCACTTCTCAACACAGAGGTAGAAATTGCCTCTGAGTACAACCAACTATAACTCATCCTTACCAAACCCGTCTTCCTTCAAAAACACCCCCAGGATTAAATTTGGGACATAAGGAAAAAGAACACATAGTTGGGGAAAATAATGCTTTGAAAAAATTATTTCATAGATGTATAAGTACTGTTCAGTGATCAGATACTATACTTCAAATGATTCTAAAAATGTGAAAGGAGAGTAAATCAGCTCTCAAACTTCTGAAATCTAGTAAGAACTGTAATAATGTAAGTATAATTCTACAATAAACATTGAGTAATGTCCTTTAACTTGAAAGTTGTTTCTCATGTGCAATGATTATAGATATAGGAAACTGCAAAAGCAGAAGTTTCTTTTATTCTCCATGACATGTTCCTAACAAATGCAAGAAATTAAAGTAATAAAATATGACCACACCATTTAGAAATTTTATACAGTATCTTCATGCACTGTCTCTTATTTAATACAATAAACTTGAAATTGAAGTTTCTCTAACTCAGTGCCCTCCGACTTCTCTCAGGTCTGATTATTCATTAGGTTTTCATAAGTAAATATTGTCTCTGTTACTTACAAACAGTAATACATACTCAGGCCTGCCGAATTCTTTACCCTTCCTGCAAAGCTGTTCTCTGATGCTCCTTGGTCTAGGAAGCTCTTCCTAGACTTCCTCTAGGAAGTCTCTAGAATCTCTTCCTGTCAAACCTCTCAGCTTGGCTCCCTACACTCTGGAATATTCTTCTCAGCCATGTTGAAGTAGATTGTGCATGTGATCATTGCTTAGTAGATTATAGCAAAGCCCTTCAATGTGGTAGAAACACAAGTTTCAGAGAGGAAATTTTATTTCAAGTCTTAAAAGTCCTGTTATGGTATCTAAGAATCAAAAATGTCATCTGCTAGGCCAGAGCAATAGCACAGTGGTGGGGCATTTGCCTTGCACAAGGATGACCTGTGATGGACCTGAGTTTGATTCTCAACATCTTGTATGGTCCCTGAGTCTGCCAGAAGTAACCCATGAGTGCTGCCAGATGTGACCCAAGAAAATTAAAAAAAAAAAAATCTTATCTGTAAAATAAGGAAATTTAGTTAAGACTTGCTCTAATAAGTAAAATAGATGCCTGCTATTAAATACAAAGATTTTAAGGATTAGACTGACTTAAAAGTAAAGGGGGAAATAAAGGAGAAAAATAATAAAATTTTATAAATATATTTTTAAGGACAGAGAGAAGTCCTGCACCTTTGCACAGGATCTAAAGTATATGATCATTCAGACCACTGAAACAGTCCACGGTGTACCACAAACTTATGTTACATGTCCTACTTATCTAATATGTTTTTGTAAATTACCATTCTCTCTCTCTCTCTCTCTCTCTCTCTCTCTCTCTCTCTCTCTCTCTCTCTCCCTCTCTCTCTCTCCTCCCTACTTCTTTCCTTCTCCCCTTTCTTCTTCTTAGTCTTCATCAACTCAGTCTAGGTTAAATAGAACCCACGAAGTCAATTTCTCTCTAGGAAAGGAACCAAAATACTTAAGCTGCAGTGGACAATACTACATAGGGTAGCTACCTCTATAGTCCTCAATACCACATTCCTTAGTACTCTAGAGGCAAACGTTATCAGTGTCCTAAAATGCTCCAGCCACTATCTAACCCTGAAATCTTCATTTAGCAAAGCCCACCCTCGTCAGTGATGAAGTGCTTAGAAATTGGAAAACCTTCCAACTCTGACACATCAACCAAATTTTTTAACTTATTTTTACGGTATTCACTTATTTTTTTCCCTCTTCTCTCTTATCCTTTGTTCTTCCTCTCTCTCTCTCTCTCTCTCTCTCTCTCTCTCTCTCTCTCTCTCTCTCTCTCTCTCTCTCTCTCTCTCTCTCTCAATCTATATCTAAGCTAATTATTTACCTTTACTTAATTCAATTATTTCTTTTTTTTTTTTTTTTTTTGGTTTTTGGGCCACACCCTGTGACGCTCAGGGGTTACTCCTGGCTATGCGCTCAGAAGTTGCTCCTGGCTTCTTGGGGGACCATATGGGACGCCGGGGGATCGAACCGCGGTCCGTCCTAGGCTAGCGCAGGCAAGGCAGGAACCTTACCTCCAGCGCCACCGCCCGGCCCCTAATTCAATTATTTCTTAAGACCCATCATATGAGGGAGGGTCAGGCCTCTAATAATAACTTAAGAATAGATCACTAATGTGTGTGTTTATGTGGGCATGAGTTATAGACAGTGGACTCTCCTCTGAGTGCCAAACCCAAATTGTAAACAATTCATGCCTAAAGTATAGATAGCCCCTCCTATATACTATCCCTCCCCCACTTCAGTAATCCTTCTATCCTTTCACACACACCCTTATCATGATCTGATATCCCTCTTTATTTAACTCTCCTTACCCTCAGTTCTTAACTCATTAGGTACTGAGGCCAACCTCCTGCCCCAAAAAAGTCAAAGTCAGCTCCCAAAGCGAAAGGACACGTTTTCAGCTCCACATCTCATGCCCCAGCAAGAAACTACAACCAACATTCCTGCTGACTCATGCTCTGTGGCCACTTTCCTCACCCCTCCCACCAAGTGTGGACTGTTGCATGATAACAGATTTAGCCCAGAAGAACCCCCAGCACAAAGACCCTACTTGATCTTTTCTGCTGCAAAGCATGTATCAAACTCAACAAGACCAGAATGCATGATGAAATGTGCCCTGAATTTCACCCCCCACTAGAATATCTTAAAAGATAACAGGGAAATCTATATTTCGTTTATATGTTTAATATCTCTATAATAATATATCTGAGTGTTAACTCCCAAATGTAAGGTAGCCTCTTACATCACTTCATTTTTCTTCAATTACTTTTTGTAAATTTATTTTTATATATTTCCACTATTTTATATATATACATATATATATTGCTTTTTCTCTTTAACTTTATCTGTTTTGGTTCTGCTTTGTATGAAAAACTACAAGAAAAATATTTGCTTGGGATAAAAGTTCAGATCAAAACCAGGGCACAGAGATTATGTAGCCTGACATTCTTACCCCCAAATGCAGCAATACAACATGACACCATTCCTTTTTGCAGAGGCATACTAAAAAAGGAGAAATTTAATGTACAGAAACAAGTTCTTATCTACTAGGGATAAGAACCCATACATTTTTTTAATACAGGGGCGCCTCCCACCCTGAACATGTGTCATGTGGACCCAACTTAGACTCCATGTGATCAGACAGTGACTGTCCATTCCCAAGCCCTAGAGAACAGACATAAAAGGGACACAGCTCCCTGAAACAGCACCAGGAACCAAACTACCCCTGGGAAATTCCTAATACCGCTCTAACACCAACTCGCTACAGTTTTGATATGACGTCCTGACAACAAGGAAACAGCAACAAATTGATTTAAGAACAGGTTGTCCTATTTAATCACCTAACGGTAAGATGAAATTAGAAGACACGGCATCCTTTGATCTGTGCAAAAACCAAGATCGCTAACTACAGAAGACTGGCTTTCACAACCATGACTGGGCAGAACTTATCCTGGGACCAAAAATAAAGACTCTAGCCTAGGATTTGTATAATAACCAAGACCTCTAATTCCAGAGGTCTGACTGACAACTGCGACAGAGCAGATCTTCCGGAAACATGAAAGACTACTCAAGGCTTTGTCCTAGGATCTGTGCAAAAACCAAGACCACCAATTACAGTAGACTGATTACAACAACAGTGATGAACAGAACTGCTAGAAAAGTAAAGAAAGACGCTATCCAAGGCTCTATCCTAAGACTTGCACAAATACCAAGATCTCAATAGAGGCCTGATTCTATCATCTACAACTGAGCAGAAACTTTCCTGGCACCATAAAAAGTCCTTGGGGTGTGAATAGGAGTGTGTATGGAACCTGTAGTTATTTTCATGAAAGTATGATTCAAGGGTGGAAAAATCTTGTATCTTTTAGGCCAAGGGAATTCCCTTTCTAATTTCCCCAATATTTACTGTGCCTATGCAAAAACAAAAACAAAGCAAAACAAAAACAAAAAAGCCTTGCCACACTAGCCCTCCTTCCTTTTTTCTTTTCTCTTTTATTCTCATGGTTATTGTTTGGTTATTGTATTTGTTGCTGTGGTGCTTTTTTGTAGCTACTGGTTTTGATCTTTTGTTTAATTTTTGGGTTTTTTAATGTTTGTTTTGGGGTTTTTTGTATTTGTTTTGTGTTTTTGTTATGTTTTTTCTTTCTCCCCTTCTTTTTTGTTTATTTGTTGTTTACTTTTTTCTCTTCTTTTCTTTTTTGATTTGTTTTTTTTTGGGGCCATACCCAGTGATGCTCAGGGGTTACTCCTAGCTATGCGCTCAGAAATTGCTCCTTGTTTGGGGGACCATATGGGACACCGGGTGATCAAACCCTGGCCTGTCTTAGGTCAGCTGCATGCAAGGCAAATGCCCTACCACTGCACCACTGCTCCAGCCCCATAAATTCTTAACATTTCTTGTTCTTATTTTTTTTTAGTAGATATGCTTATTTTTGCTGGTTACAGGTATTTTTAATCTTTATTTAAGCACCATAATTACAGAATCACAAACAGAATTACAGAACCATATAACTTGAATCATCTTGTTCTGCCTCATAAATTGAGGGGGAAAAATGGATGATACCAGAACCAAACAGTCATATGAACATTGAGTAGAAATAAAAAAATTTCATACTTAAACACCAAACCCAAAGTCAATGACAACAGAATCGATAGCCAATCTTCAACAAGCTATACACAAAGGGGACCAGTCATCCTAGCAGTCTGGAGAAAAAAGAAGGGAGATGCTGGGAACTGGAGTGGATGAAGGACAACACTAGTGATGGGAATAACCCTGATTCAATGCCTCTATGTGCTGCAAATATTACTGTGAAAGATTTGTAATTCACGTTAGTCACAATAAAAATTATTTAGAAAAAATATTTTTAGGGCCAGAGTGATAGTAGGTAGGACACTTGCTTTGCATGTGGCCAACCCAGGTTCTATCCCCAGCAACCCATATGGCCCCCTGAGCCTGCTAGGAATGATTCCTAAGTGTAAAGGCGGGAGTAATACCTAAGAACTGCTGGAAGTGGCCCACCAAAAATTATTGTCTTATCATTTAAATAGCATGTTTACAACATGCTGTTGTTCTTAAAAACCAACAGCAGGGGCTAGAGCAATAACATAGCAGGTAGGCGTTTGCCTTGCATGGGGCCAACCCTGGTTGATCTCTAGCATTCCATATGGTCCTCTGAGCCTGTAAGAAGTAATTTCTAAACACAGAGCTAGGAGTAACCTCGGAGTGTGGCTGCCAGGTGTGGCCCTGAAAAAAATGAAAAATAAAAATAAAATTAAAGCAGTTGGAGCAGTGGTGCAAGCAGTAAGACATCTACCTTGCCCGCACTAGCCTAGTGCAGACAACAGTTCAATCCCCCCCACTGCCCTGGCATCCCATATGGTCCCCCAAGCCAGGAGCTAATTTTGAGTGCATGGCCAGGAATAACCCCTGAGCATCACTGGGTATGGCCCAAAAACCAAAAACCAAAAACCAAAAAAAAAAAAAAAGAATTAAATTAAAATAGAAAACCAGCAGGTGTTTAAAGAAAGATGCCATGGAGAAAGATGGAACAATCTTTTATCTAAGAAAATGCCCTAAGTTTAATCCCTGCTTGGCTATGAAAGTTAAGGCACAATAGAGGACACTGTTGAGTAAATAAAAGGCTTATGTTATAAAATAATAACCAAGATTTAAAACCAGTTGTTTCTTTTTCTTTCTGACCTTTACTTCACTTTCTTCCTGGAACCACTTGGTCCCAAAGTCACAAGCTGGGGGCCAAGATAAAGTACGTGTGTACACAGTGGAAGATTCAGTGGCCTAGAACTGTTAAGTTCCTAGGAGGGAGTTAAGTGGGGCCTGTGTGTAGGGAGAGACAGGGCTGAGTCTCTGCCATGGAAGGGCCTTCAGGCTAGAAAGAGGATACAAGAGACGGGGAAACTGGTTACATCCAGAGAAACTGATTTGTCAATAGGTTAGAAACAGTGCATGCCTATTTCTAGAGAAGTGGCAATTTGTCAGATAACATGAAAAGAAAGAAAAGTGACCCTTGCAGGGACTGATTGAAATTAGAAGCATCCCTAAGATCCAACAGTTTTCATGTGCATAGATAAAGAAATAAAAATCAACATGAAGATGAATATGTATGTGAGGCAAGAGACAGAGAGACAGACAGAGACCGCCAAATAGGATTTTAGTGTGTAGATATTCTAAGACTCAGTAGTCATCCTGTCTGAAGGGATTTAGAATTCTCTCCATTTAGGGGGCTGGTGGATGGGGCTATTAAGAATAAAATTTCTTGATGAGAACTAGGGACAAGAGGTGATCAGGTACATAAGTGATGTTAAAAAAGGACAAGAACTTGTGCTGGAGTGCTATGCAAACAGTAGGGCATCTTCCTTGCATGCGCTAACCTAAGATGGACCATGGTTCGATCCTCCAGCATCCCATATGGTCCTCCAAGCCAGGAACAAGGACAGAACTAAATATCCAAGCCAATAATAATGATATACTTGAATAATCTAAAGTTAAAATGGCCTGTTATACTGGCAAGCCAGGGGGCAGGATATGATGGTAGGGGGAGCACTTGGGGAACATTGGTTGAGAGAAATTGACACTTGTAGTAAGATTGGCCATGATACACTTTATGTCCAAAAGCCAACTGTGAAGGATTTTGTAAATCACAAAGATTTCAATAAAATAAAATATAATATATTTGAATTAAAATAAAGAATAAAATTTCTGTAAACATCTTTTTGTTTTGTTTTGTTTTTTTGTTTTTGGGTCACACCTGGTGGTGCTCAGGAGTTACTCCTTGCTCTCTGCTGAGAAATTACTCCTGGCAGGCTTGGTGGACCATATGGGATGCCAGGATTCAAACCACTGTCTGTCCTGGATCACTGTGTGCAAGGCAAACGCTCTACCAGCTGTGCTATCTCTTCGGCCTCTCAGTGAACATCTTTATAAAATTCTTCTTTATGAGTAGTAGTAGCAAAGTTTTTATCTTGTATAAATACCTACAAATATAATTCTTGGGCCCTAGAATATAAGTCTGCTTAGACTGTGCCAATAGAAAACTGTAGATTTTATTAGAATAAAAACTTACTTATGAGTGTGATGGAGGCTGGAAAATCTGAGATGAAAGCTCCAGCAGATGCTGGACAGGTCTGATTCCTGGTACTCATCTACTTCCCATGTTTCTGCACAAGAAGGGTGAGGAGGCCACTGGGATCTCTGAAAAGGAACTAACCCCTCACACAGGACTCAGCCTCATGACCAGTCATTAGGTCCTATCTCAAAATAGCAGGGACTGGGGGTTAAGTTTCAACTCATAGGATTGGAGGACTGGGGACACATAAACAAGCATTCTGTCTACAGCAGGAATTCTCTATCTTTACAAGGAATGTATAGGAAATAATTAAACTATATTCCAGCATGATATTTTTTTTCAATCAGTTGTAGACAAGAGATCCTGTTGTTTCACAGCCTTGTCAACTGTTGGAGCTTTCCATTCGAGCTCTTTGAAGGGATTTGAACTGTTATCACATTGTGATTTTAAAATGTCTTTCCCTGATGACTAATGATGCCTTTTCATGTGCCTACTGACTGGTATTTCATGAGTTTAAATATTTTGTTCATCTTTTTAAACATTGGATATTGGGACTGAGGATGTGGCTTAAAATGTGGTGAGTTACGCAAAAGCTTGCATTGAATCCCTGACACAGCACGGAGAGTGCCCCTGAGAGTGGTCTTGCTGGGCTTCCAACTATCGCTGGATGTAAAAATAATCAGGTTATCTTTTTGTTATTAATGTGTGAGAGTTCTTCATGTACTTTAGATATACTTTTATTGAATGCATGCATTGTGAATATTCTCCCTACTTTGTAGCATACCTATTTCTTTTATTTTAAAAATTATTTGGGGGACAACACTGGAGAGAGAGTGCCGCAGGTAGGAAGCTTGCTTACAGGTGTCTGACCCAGGTTCAGTCTCTTGAACCACATATTGTTATTCTCAGGAATGATCCCTGAACACAGAGTAAAGAGTTAGCTCAAACACACATCAAAAAAGTTAGAGTGCACTCAATGCACATTGCCTGGTCATGCTCAAGCAAGCATGCATTCTTTAAAAGGACTGTGCAGAGCAGGGAATTGAACTGGGCTCCCTCAGGCAAAATATGTGCTGAACCATTCAAGTAAACTTCTCAGTCCTATTTATATTATTTAATGGTTTCTTTTAAGAGAAAAATAATTCAATTGAGATGAATCCAGAATTACCTTTTTTTTTTTTTTTGGTGAAAAATACGTACCTTCTCTTTTCTTTCTGTTTTTCTCTTTTTACCATGTCTACACATTTGTTGAAAGGACAGGAGAGCATTCATTAGAAAGTATCAACTTAAATGTTAATGGACAGATGACTTGATAAGGAAGCTGTGGTTTGGACACTTAGTTGGACACTTCTCTTCTATTTAAAGATATAAAAGCATCTTTGGGGGGACAAAATATAAAATGAAATGATTATGTTATGTGAAATCAATAAAGAGGTGAAAGACAATTATAAATGGCTTCATGCATGCTGGGAATATGAATTACTAAAGCAAACAAATTAGCAAGAAACATCAAAGCTAATGCCTAGAATCTGTAAAGACTACAGAGGTTACTGCAGTTGGGGAGTGGGGTGAGATGAAGAGCAGAGGGTTCTGTTTTGTGATTGGATGACACTGTGGAGATACTAATGACATACATGGAGGGAAGTGTGAAGCTAAAACCCTGAAATTCCATTTGATAAAGCATTGGAAAAATTAAAAGTAAATGTACTAAATATTGGGAACTATCTAAATAGCTTAACTTAAAAATGTTTAATTCAGATAAAGTGAAATGCATGATACCCCTTCAGTAACAATATTGCAAACCACAGTAAAAGAAAAAAAAAGAGTGTGTGAGAGAGAGAAGAAAAATGTCTGCCCCAGAGATGGGGGGAAGGTGTGGAGGGGAAAAGACAGGGAGGGAGGAGGAAAACTGGGGACATTGATGGTGGGAAATGTGTACTAATGAATGGTGTTAGTCATTGGATGACTGAAATTCAATCATAACTAACTTTGTAACTGTGTATCTTCTGGTGATTCAATTAAAAATTTATTTATTAGAAACGATTACAAGTTAGAAGTAAATCATCCAAAACTATCAACAAATGTTATTTATGTTCTATAAAATTAATAATTAGTATCTGCATGTATATAAAAATTTAAATTCTATTATGATCAAATTCATACTTTGTAGAATTTCAATCTTTCCAAAACTGTTGTATCATGCAACTTATCTTAGAGTAAGTGAAAATTGTTATCAGAGAGGACTGGATAAGTTAGAGGAAAGTGAGGCAAATACCAATGAAGGTCAATCTTGGAAAGCTCATAGAAGGAGATGACATTTGACCTTCGTCTTGAAAAGCACATAAAATTGCAAAGGAGAGGATGAATGGAAAGCACTACAGTTAGAACAGGAAACACTTTAGTTAGTAGACCCAGCTTCTCAAAAAAGGAAAAATTAGATAAATCTTATAAAACCTCAAACCTCAGTGTACCATGGGGATATTGACCACATGGTATCCATGGTACCAAGATTCTAATTTTTGTGACTTTAACATGTATTCCCAATTACTTTACAAAATGGAAATAGCACCATATACTTAATTAGATCCAGGTTTCATAACTTGAAAAGAACTTCTTGTTTTTATTTATTTATTTATTTTTGTTTTAAAGGCCACAACAGTGGTGCTCAGAAACTATTCCTGGCTCTGCACTCAAACATCACTTCTTGTAGTCTCTGGGGGACCATATAAAATATTGGAGATCAAACCCAGGTAGGCCACATGCAAGGCAACTGCTGTACTACCTCTCTGGCTGAGAAAAGTACTCCTTATTTTATTGTTAGGAAATTGAACATCCTGGAGATTGCTTCATGTAGATCTGGGACTATAATAATTGGATTCACTTCGAAGTCTGTGTATTCGGCATAGCCTTTCCTTCTGGGAAACTTTAGAATTCTCAATTACTTCATTGGAGAAAAAGTTTACTTGTCCCTATGGTCATGTGTCACAAGCAAGAGACTAGTACTTCTTGGGGATCTATGTCATCTGAAAATAGCTCCTGAACAGAGTTCTCTGGCAAATGCTACAGATATTTAAACTAGAGCCTAGTCTCCTTCAATCAAACACAGTTAGGCCACCATTTAGATCTACAGATACTGAGGAGCTACAAACAACCATGCCAAAACCCAAGAGATAGTATAGGAATGAAAGCACAGGTTTTGCAGGCAACTGATCTTGGTCATAGCCCTGTCACCCCAGGCATCATTGAGTATAGCCTTGGAGGCCTGAGCACTCTGGGTGTGGCCCAGCAGGACACTGTGCACCACAAAATATGAGCAGTACCACATTTTTTGTTGAGTGAGGATTGCAGGTGAATCTCCCAGGTCTCCTATTTGCTCCTTGGGAGCAGCATTCATGGACAGCCCCAGGGAAGAGCAGGCCCATGTTGTTTTTCCCCCTGAGCTCTGGTGTACAGAGGAGTGAGTTGTACCTCCATTTCTCTCTGAGGGGTTAGGCAGTTGTTTTATCTTTATTATTTCTTCAGGGTTGGGTTCTCTGAAGAGTACAGAAGGATTGTTTTGGAATGTTTTCTCAGTTCAACTCTAAAATGCTAATAATACCCACCTTTCCACCTAATCTAAATATCCTGTCAACCCTGTCAGATGTCATGGACTTATCTGTGCCACAGAAACTTCAGGAAGAAGGGCTGAAGGAGTTAACTGGACTAAATATTAGCCCTTGATCACAGAATCTCAAAAGACTGAGATGTTATCCAAAGGTATCTATCAAGACCTTCAGTACCAGATAGTATCATTTAATAGAATTCTTGCCAAAAAAAAAAAGGTTAATTGAACATCAGACATAAGGCTGGTCTTCTGTGGAACCAGGAAAGCCCATCTAAAAAGTTTCAGCTTTCTATTTCATTTGGCATTGCTGAAGCTGTGTCATTTGGCCAGAGACCATATATAGGACACTCTAGCTTGCTTGCCCAATTGTGGCACATTTAAGCCAAGTGTTTCAAATGAAACTTGCCCCAAGTACCCCATCTCCAGTAGCTCCTCCCAAACTTTTGCAACTCAGAGTCTGAAAGGGTTCCCAGAGGATGGAAGTAAAGATAATACTTTCCTTAGATTGTTCTTTGGAGACATGCGATCATTTTGTGTCAGAGATAAGAACACAATGTGAGAACAGAAAAAGCTTCATCTGGGAACTTGCCAGTTCCTGCATTGGCAGCCGGTTGCTTTTCAGGCTAGTAATTGTGACAAAGCCTAGCACTGTCCTAACACTGTAAAGAGACTGGATATCTAATCCTTCAAACGTTAACACAGTAAGGTAGAGTGTACAGGGAGCTTAGTTATTTGAGCCTGCTAAGACTGGATAGCATGAATGAGTTTTCATCTAAGATGAGTTCTACTCCCACAGATCCAATGGATTGGACCCAACAATTCTACTCCTTGGCATATATTCCAAGAATACCAAAATATTCCTCTGAAAAAAATATATTCACCTGTGTCAATCAAAGTGTTATCTACAATAGCCAAGATCTGGAAACAACCCAACAGATGGGTGGATCAAAGAAAATCTTGTCTAAGGCCAGAGATATAGCATAGCAGGCAAGGCACTTACCTTTTACATGCCTGACCCAGTTCAATTCCTGCACCATGTATGGTCCCCAGAGCATCTCCAGGAATGACCTCTGAACACAAAATCATGAGTAAGCCATGAACAAAGCTGGGTATAATATAAAAACAAAAAAATCTATATAAAAAGTGAGAATATTATTCATCTACAATTTGAAATTCTCCTCTTGCTACAACTTGAATGGTGCTAAATTGAATTACACTAAACAATGTAAGGCAGAGGGAGAACAACAAATATCAGATTATCTCAATCATATGTGTATATATAAAGGAATAAAGCAAGGGAATGGACTGTACGTAGTGAATACAACCCATCAGACTTTGCTATAGAGCTGAGGCTATCACTTGGGCTGCAGGAGAGAAGGTGAAACAGGGGAGGAGTGATGAAACAGAGGCTGGAAGTGATGCTTAGGACAGTGGTAGAGAGTCTTGCTGATAGCAGAGGAACTGTAACTGTAACTGTAATATATATATATAAGCAAAATAAACACTAGTAACTTTGTTAGAGCAACAATAATAAAAAAGAAAAGTTAAGGACAAACACCTGAAACCTGAATCTGAGGTTTTCTTTATTGTTTTATGTTGCTAGTCCCTTCTCAATGACATTTCCACTGACTTCCCTAATTTCAAGTCTATTTATCTAGGGGTCCATATTTGGGAAATCAGCATTTGGAAGTATTGGGACAGATGGTGAAAATTAGAAAGAGGTCTAGTGACAAAAACTAGAAAAGTAATCAGGCCATAGGGCACAAGTTGGTCAAGAGAGAGAAAGGAGAAAGGAGAGATGGAAACCATAAAGTCCAAAGCCAACAATAGCCTTCTGGTAATAATGCATCTTGAAGATTCTGGTAAAATAGTCATAAGCTAAGTCAAATGCTACAGACATATCTCCAATGTAGTGGTTTCAATAAGCTGGGGTGACTTTGATGTCATACTTGGTTGAGATGTTCCCAATATCTTCCCAGATGCGCCCAGAGCCATAACCATTACAATAAGCTCATCGAAACAGGAGTGCCCTGGAGTGCTCCACCCTCCACTTTAAGGGGATAGGCTTTGTATTAGCAAACATTCCTGATACTCACTAGACATCTCTTCTTGTGCCTAAATGCTAGGGCTCCAACATAATTGGTTTGCATTTAAATGTACAACTGTGATTATATAACCTTGATTTGATGAACAGGTCTGACTTGATTCAAGTCATGCTCAGGAATGAGCCAAAGAGTCATCTAAATAATAATTAGAGCAAGACAAACCGGCCTTGTGGGTCTAAAATGTTGAATTGAAAGAACCTCCATGTGGTCAGATGAGTCTAGAGGCTCATCCCCCTGAGACTGTTTTCTTGTCTTTGAAGTTTATGGCCATTAACTTTTATTTAAAAACCTTTTTCTCCTTGGGCCTGACAATGACATTTTTAACCTCCTCAATTCCACGCCATAAAATAAACTCTGGATCCCAGACTCTTATTCTACTAGGCCATATTGATCAGTATTTTGACTTGCAGTTCCTCTGGGAATCAAATCAAGAGCTCTAACTTTCCTTTAGACTATTTAAGCTATATCCTCACTGGCAAAAAAAAAACCAGCTTATTTTTGTATACAAAAGTAAAGTTGGGGGGCAGAAAGGTAGTACAGTGGATAATGTTCACACTTGTCTTGCATGCTGCTGACCACAGTTCAATTCCTAAGATCCCATATTATAATCTTTAAAATATATATAATCCCATATATAATTATAATATAGTATCCCTGAGCATAGCCAGGAGTGATTCTTGAGTACAGAGCTAGGAGTAACCTTGAGCGTTGCCAGCTGTGGGCCAAAACAAATCAACCAAGCAAACAGTAATTTTGAGGGCCAGAACAAAATTGGAAATGAAGGTAAAATAATAGGAGCTATCACCAGTAAACTAACACATTAAGGAGTAGTTCTAAAATTCTTTCTGATAGATGTTCGTCTCAAGCTGTCAACCGTTTATAAATAGTTCATCACTGAATTGTGCCTTTTCCATATATTTCATGAATCCCACTAAGGAGCCAGTTTCAGAAGGAGATATCAGATGACCCATGTCTTGGTTAGATATTCATCTTAAAGAGATTAGAATGAATCAGAGTTTTCACAACGTTATGGCATCAGGGATGCTATTTTATAGGGAGTTGTATACCTGCCTGGTTTTGTTACAAAAGGAGGACTTTGGAAGAGACTAACACAGATCATCCACTACTCTTGCATGATTATTCAATTCTCAGCAAATGCTTCTTGGCCAAACTGATCATGACATGTTCACACCATGCCTTCTTTCCAAGTTCAGTTAGCGACTAGAGCATTATGACCTCTAAGTAGCACTAAGTATCTCAGTAACAGTTATATAGTTAAAGAAATATCTGCCATCTATTCCTCCTAAGCAATGAAATCTCCTATAATGTTTAAAAATATTTAATTTTAGGGCCGGAGAAATGGCATGGAGGTAGGGTGTTTGCCTTGCATGCAGAAGGATGGTGGTTCAAATCCCGGCATTCCATATGGTCCTCGAGCCTGCCAGGAGCCATTTCTGAGTGTAAAGCCAGGAGTAATTCCTGAATGTGACCCAAAACCCAAAAAAATATTTTTTTAATTTTAAAATATTTTGATCAAGTTCTAAAATATGTTTCACAAAGGAATGGCATCCTAGGTAGCTAGCTACAAAGAGACATTAGGACATGATGGATGATGTTCAAGCTCAGGGATACCTAGATACCATTTTGATCATTTCACACATGTACTGGCAGATACCATCAAATCAATGGCCCTGAATAAAATTAGAAAGAGGAGTTTGTAGCAGTTTGAGAAATGGTTTTTTTAAGGTTATGGAGCTCTGGGCAAGAAGTGTGGTACATGATAGGCAAATGATCTTCAGAGTTGAGAAAAGTTGTACGGGGAAGGAGCCATAGCACAGTGGGTAGGGCATTTGCCTTGTACATGGCTGACCTGGGTTTAATCTCTAGCATCCTATATGTTCTCCTGAGCCTGCCAGGAGTAACCCCTGAGCACCACTGGGTGTGCTTCCCCCCAAAAAAACAAAGTTGTATTTAAAAAGAATGTCATTCAATTAGAACAGCCATTCTGTGAGATATTTTTTAAACATGAGAAAACCAGCACTTAGTGAGGTTAATGTCTCCTAAAGACACACATCTGAGCTTCCTAGACCCAGAGCATCTGACCCTTAGCAAGAAGTCTGGCCCAGACTTCTTGGGCAGAGCAGCATTGTGGCCTCTTGCCTTAATTTCTTGCTGCAGGATCACTGTTGACTCAGTTCTCCTGATCAATCCCTCTATGAATCATTTCAAAAACCCTGTCTTGAAATCTCATTCTGATGTTGGAGCATGGAACATGGGCACTCATGTGTTCATGGGGTATCATGGATACCATGGGGTATCATGGGGCACTCATGTGTTCATGGGGTATCATGGATGTTCGAGTGGGTCTAACATCACTCTGCTCTCACCTCTCTCTGCTCTTCTCAGTGCCTGGGAAAAGGATAAGGGAGAGTGAACTGGCTTCTTCAGCCTTTGATTCTGTCTTCACGATTGTCAGATAGAGACATTGGCTTCTAGATCTTAAGCTTGGGTTCTTCTTAGTCTTGCCATATAAGCCACAAAGAGGGAAGGAAGACTCTGACAAGCCTTTACAAACCTACTTACCCTACTGCTAAGGAGTAATGGGAGAATGTGGATATCCTTGGTATTTGCCTTTTGCCTAAAGAGACCCCACTATATGGCTGCTAGAATGACCACAGGATGGCTGCAATAGTCCTGTCTTCATGCATTAGTAGGTTTAGAATAAAATGAGCTTTTTAGTGGCCCATTGTTTCCCCCAGTTAGAGGAAGCTATGTGTAAAATGCTGGTCAGAACAGCTCCCAGTGAAAAAACTTCCACATCCCAGGAGCAGAATGACGGTGTCTAATCACCACTTTGATTACAAAGATATCTTCCCCTGTGCCATCTCTACACTTGACTACCCCTCTATGACTCTTTATCACCATATTTTTTGACACCATCAAGATTTGGTTGTCCCCTTTACCTAAAATAAAACTTCTTCATCTTCCTAGTGGGCTACACGCAGCTCATTTAGCACCATCTCTGACTGTACCATGTCAGGTAAAATGAAACTGCCCTTCATCTGAGTTCTCACAGCTCTTTGTATGCCTCTCTGTATCTTTGACACACCTGCATGATCCTGTGTGTGTCTCTTTCCAGGGCCTAGAGGGGAGGTATCTTTTCTTACTCCTGTCTAGAGTACAGGAGGAGATCCGCAAATGCTGTTAGAAAGTGGCAGTGCCAGCAGCAGTGAGGTTATGTGTGTAGATGTGTGTGTGTTAGAGTGTGTCTGGGTTATATGTGAGCTCCAAGATACATGGAACCAGGAAGGCAGGACAGGCTCCTGAGTACCAGGCCGTTTCCTTCCCTCACCATGTTCTCCAGTGGAATTCAGCTCAAGTGCAAAGAGATATGGGGAGTGGGGGGTTGAGCCACAGTTCAGTTGGGGGGATTTTAAATGTCCTTTGAAGAATATCAAGGTTACTCTCAAACCCATGATGATAGTTTCCTAGGAAAGGGAGAAAGAAAGAGACTATTTAGGATCTAACTTTGGAGCCAGAGAGATAGCACAGGATTAAGGCATTTAGCTTACATGAATCCACCCAGGTTGGATCCTGGCCCTGTGTGGCTCCCCTAAACACTGCTGGGAGTAACTACAGAACACAGAACTAGGAGTATTCCCAAGAACTGCCAGTTGTATCCACACATCCTCACATCCCTAATACACTTATTAAAAAAAAAAAAAAGCTTTTGGTCTGGTTAATTTTGAACTAGTGACTTCATCTCTCTGAGGTTTATATCCTTATTTCTACATATGAGGAATGAATGTTGTTGGGAAGATTGATAATAATGACTTTAGTGTAGTGCTCAGGAATTTACAAACATTGTGTTTGAGAAAGTGTTAGCAGCAGAAGCTGAATCATGGCACTGTAGGAAAAGGATATAGAAAACCATGTATTCATGGCTACACCAAGTTAACTGTGTTGTTTATTGGACGTGTATTTAGACTTTAAAACCTGTGCCCTGGTAGGAAGCGAAATTGGAAAAGTAAGATTTTTGTCATCTCGTCCCTGCTCCTAGCCCATAGTATCTAGTTGTAAGAGGAAATACAAAGCCTGCTTCCCTTTCCATAGGCTGATGATTTCTGGGAAATAGTCATGCAGCCAGAGATTACACTATCCCCAGCCCCACGCCCATGTAGGCGATCCACACAATAGGTTCCCTTATGAAATGTTTTCATGTGTAGGTCAAGATGGTTCAGAAAGCCTAGAGAAAGAGAGTAGAACCAGTATGCTGCTTGCCTTGCATGCTACTGAACTAAGTTTGATCCCCAATACTGTATCAGATCCCCTGAGCACTCCCAGTACTGATTCCTGAGCATAAAGTCAGGAATAAGCCCACAAGGTATGTCCCCCCTCCCAAAAAAAATTAAACAGAAGAGGGGCCAGAGAGATAGCACAGCGGTAAGGTGTTTGCCTTGCAAGTGGCTGACCCAGGACTGACTTTGGTTCAAATTCCGGTATCCCATATGATCCTCCATGCCTGCCAGGAGCGATTTCTGAGCACAGAGCCAGAAGGAGCCCCTGAGCATCGCTGCGTGTGACCCAACCCCCCCCAAATAAAAAAAAAACAGAAAAAAGAGGGTTTGGGTGGAGAGATAATATAATAATACAAAAACAATGTGATCAACTCCGATTCAATACTACCATATATGGTTTCTCGAGTGCCACCAAGAGTGATCCCTGAGCACAGAACCAGGGATAATCTCTGAACACTGCTAGGTGTGGCCCAAGAACACCTTAACCAAATAGTTGGTTAAGTGGGTACATAGTGCCAGTACCGGGAATGTGACTCAGTGCTAGAGCACTTGGTTTGCATGTGTTTGATTTCTGGTACCATGTAGTCCCTGAACACTGCTAGAAGCAACACCAAAGCCACCAAGCAGGAAGAATCTCCCAGAACAGCAGGTGTGGACCAAATATCAAAAAAAAAAAAAAACCAAAAAACCACAAAAGGCTCTGAAGAGCCAAAAAAGTGAAAACAACACAATTGTCCACTAATGGGAGAACTAGATAAAAAGGGTTTGGCTCATACAAAGGAATATTATTCATCCTTATAAAGGAAATTCTGGCCTTTGTTACCAGATGTATGACCATTATTACAAATATAAGGCACTAAAAAGGTAAAAATAGTATAATTCCACTTACATGTGGTTCCTAGAGTAGCCAAATTCCTAGAACCTGAAGGTGGAATAATAATTATCAAAGACTAGAAAGGAGGAAGAATGAGTTGCTTTAAGTGGATCAAGAGTGCCAATTGGGGGAGTTGGAAATAATCTGAAAATGGGTTGTGGCAATGGGTGCAATAAGATAAATGTGTTAATGCCACTGATTTGTTTACTTCAAAATAGTTAACAGAAGGGTAGGAAGATGGGGCCGGTGAGGTGGTGCTAGAGGTAAGGTGTCGGCCTTGCAAGCGCTAGCCAAGGAAGGACTACGGTTCGATCCTCCGGCATCCCATATGGTTTCCCCAAGCCAGGGGCAATTTCTGAGCGCTTAGCCAGGAGTAACCCCTGAGCATCAAATGGGGGTGGCCCGAAAAACCAAAAAAAAAAAAAAAAAAGAAGGGTAGGAAGATGACTCGAGGGTTAGAGCACATGCACTTTTTAAGTTGCAATGTGAGGTTCAATCCTCACTACTACGTGATCTCTGAATATTGCCAGATTGTCCACAAAAGAAGACACAATTTTTTTAAAAAGGTTAACATGGTAAGCTGTATAAATCACAACTCACTAAATAAAAAAGAATATGACTCCTCTACATCTGCCTGTTAGATGCAGAGAACTTTAGGCCTCATGTTCGAAAGAGTCCCACAATGAGTGTTGCAGGAAAAGTTCATGTCAGGGATAACATCACTAGGTCCTGATCCATGGGCCAAGTTCATTTTAACCACACAGGAAAAAATTCAAACACGAGGGAAAGAAGTATAGAAAACCTATTCATTACACTAGAGACCAGAGTGTAGTCAAGCTCAAAAGAATGTCTTGCACTGCCTTTTACCAAAAAAAAAAAAAATGTAGGTTCTATAGATAAAGCAATAGGGTACATTAATAAGGGGTGAACAATTTATATTTCAAAATGGAGGAAGGTTTCTAGGTAGGAGTTCCTGAACTCAGTGCTTCATCCAGATTCTAACTATATTGATTTTTTTTCCTGAGTTGAGAAGGGTTGTCATGGCATTTTCAAACTGTCATAGCTTAATAGTGTCTTAACTATGAAAATGTAGCACTTAATGTAGTTGGAAGTCACCCATCAGTCCTCTGATCATCTGCCTTGAATTTTCTTGACTCCAAATCATCTTAGGCTCCAATGAATCCCAGACCTTCTTGTCATCACCTTTTAGATCTTTAGCGTTTACCACACATTGACTCCTTTTGCAAAATCATGTTTAGCTTCCCAGAACTGTCTGTGGATATGAGACAAGCAAAGACAGGAACTGACCAGAGATAGAAGGGGATAGTCAATGTTGAAATGTAAGGAGTATCATATTCTCATAAGTATAGAAGCTAACTCAAGAGGTAGCAGGTTCTGATTGTTAAGTTCTGAAGTGCCAGCCGTCAATCTCTCATAAAAATGTTATTTTAACTTTTTTCATTTTGTTCATTGTATTGCATATTACATTGGCCAATTTCCTGCCTCAGAAGTAGCCACATGACAAAAAGCCATTTGATGACTAGAAATATGGCCCTGGACTCATATGAGTGAGGCTTCTAGTGCATCAAATCACTGAAGTCAGAAATGAATTGTTATAGCATCTATCTGAATCTTAATTGAAGCAACACTCGAAGGCGGTACCACAAGTCTATAACAGTGAAATGTCCCCTGCAAAGTAAAGCAGAGATTGCTTCAGAGTATGACTTGTTTTGGGGCTGAGGTGGTATTTGTGCTGAAGTCCATGCTCAAGTTCAGCAATTCTTAAAGACTGAGTCACCAACCCTTGGCTCCAAGATAGTTGCTAAAGAAACTCAAAGGATTTGTCTTCTTGAAAGACACCTCACATGTTCAGTGATAGGAACTGGGTGTGTGCTAGGGGAGTAGACATGCAGATGTCAGCGAGACGGAACCTGTCCCCACATGCTCTCCTAGGCTGACCTTGCCCAGATAATGGTTCCAGATGGGCGACATTCTTAGCTGAGCACAGTATTGAAGGGGCTAGTGGTTTCTCTGTTTTATGCTCAAAAGAGAATTGTCCATGAGAATTACACCTGGACTGCAGACCAGGTCACCAATGTGAGCATCATAAGAGTCCCAGTCTTAGGTTATAGAGGAACTGGAAGCTATTATCCAAGCTTTGTGACTTAGAATCACAGAATTACAAATTCACAACCACCTAAAAGTAGACTGTCCAAGCTCTGCCTTTCTGGCCTTAGCATCTTCTAAGAATTAGGCAGTGGCTGAGAAATATCACTCTCTACTGCCTTAAGATAGGCACCTGAGTTGATATCAATGGCCAGTAGCACATAAATAACCCTGGGGCTTCATCGTGGGAATACATCCTGAGAATCTAGATTTCTGGGCTCATCCCAGGATAAAGATATGAGAAAAAAAAAAAAAGAGCCATCCTTGCAGTAGAAAGGAACGAAGCTGCAGCCAAACTAATAGAATCAATAAAAGAAAGGCAGCCACATTCCACTCTCAATTTATAGAGAATTTAGTTTTAATGTCAAGCTGAGCTGACTCTCTAATGACAATACTTTTACATGCATTCTTGTTGTGCTCCTAGCCAAAAAAGAAGATAGAATTTAGATTATGGAGCCAGGCACTGCACACAAACTTGACATTCATGTCAAATTCTTAGCAATGTTCAAGAATGAGTCATGTATATAAAAGTCACATGAGTTGCATTAAAATAAGGATCCAGGGGCCAGAGAGATAGCACAGCGGAAGGGTGCTTGCTTTTCACTGGGCTAATGCAGGATGCACCTGGGTTCGATCCCTGGAAGCCCATATGTTCCCTTTAGCCAGGAGCGATTTCTGAGTGCTTAGCCAGGAGTAACCCCTGAACATCACTGGGTATGGCCCAAAAACCAAAAAAAGGGGGGGTCCAGAAAGATATGTTTTATGGAATTTTATTTTGGAGATTCTTTAAACCTCATTGTATGATACAATCTCACGTAATTCCAACTCTCTTTGGCTTACCCCAGGCATTCACATGTGAGGTGTCCCTAGGCTCCCAGGTAATTAAGACAACACACACACACACACACACACATAAGATAAAGTACAGATCCTGACCTTCACATCCTCATCTCTTAGCATTGCTAGTAATCAGTTTCCCATCCCCTTGATATGGTGTCTTTCTCCAGTTCTGGGCTATTGTTTGCATATCCCTTCACTCAGGTCAAAGTGGAAAATAAGATGCTCAAGGTCTTAGCCCTATTTGGAGAGCACAGTTTTGATTCTCTTGGCATTTTTCACATTCTCTTGTGCAACAAAGCCTGAACCTGGTCAAATCTAGCTGATGCATATCAGAAATGAGCTTTTGAAAGATTCTAAGACTGCCCTGGGTCTCTGCTTCCTTAGACTGGCCATAGATCTAGTGCTTCTTACCCTATCTGACCCGCCCACCCCACCTGGTAAGAACCCTCAGGGAAGGGAGGCCTATTTCTTGCTCCCAGGAGGTTGACTCACCTCCAGTAGGCAGTCTTGAGTTCCATCACTTGACTAACACTCTGCTCAACAAGCTTGTAGGGGAGACCCACCCCTCTCAGGCTCACCTCTGTGGGCAGTGCTCACTGGGTCCCAAGAGTATATTCCTGTTCCCTTCAGCATCAAGTAGGTGGTGAATTAATGACTTAAAGTCATTCAGAGGTCAGCCCAGTTGGTCTCAGTCCCTCCAGCTCATTTTCTGTCCCTCTTCTTGACACCTGAAGTGAAGCAACACAACAGGGAATCCATGTAAGAATGAGTCTTCCCAAGCTGGCTGATGCCCCATGAAATGTCAATTAGATAGACCACAATCAGGGCCATTTCTATAGATAGGACCCCAGAATCAATTGCCCAGTCCCTGGGGTTTGGGAAAATGTATTTACCCATAAATTTCATCCCTTTATTTCTTATTTCTGCTTACATGAGATTCCTGAAGTTTGAATTACTTTGTCATCTGTATGCATAGGTTTGGATCTGCACCCAAGTGTGGAACTCAGACCTTTGCCTTAATTTCTACCCAAACCAAACTAGACAGTCAGGCAAGAGTTCTTTGTAGCAAACTTTGTCAGGGACTAATGGGGCCCAGCAGATTTCTAGCTAGCAGGAGAAATCACTCGAATGCAATTCTGGGTCTTTGTGCCCCACCTTTGAAGAATTCTCATTTGCCTAATCTACCCATATTGCTGAGTTTATGTTTTTTCAAAATGTGGTTCATAAATAGCCTTTGCCAGATTCTCTATGGTGGGAGTGGAGCCAATCATAGAGGGTGCTTGTGTGTGTATGAGTGTCTTTCTGTGTGTCTGTGTCACCATAGTATATTCTCTATTTGTTTACATGTATTGTTCATTAGCACCTGCATTAATGTACCTTTACATTTGGGTATGTTTCTCCATACTCATTCACTGAAGTGACACACAACTGTTGATTAGTTGTCATTTAGTTTAGGTCTATTCAAGCTAATATTATTCTTGCAGGTCCATGAAAAAATTAAAAATAATATTACTATTCCTCAAATATTTTTGTGTTGGTATCTAAAGTTTTTCATTTAAGTTTAAATGACAAAAAGATTGAGTTCCAATATTCTGTTTTAACTGTTTAAACTCTTAAAATAAAGTTAATACATTGAAATGGAATTAAAGTGTTGTAGCAATTGATAGCATCTATCACCCTTTCAAAATGCCAAGGATGCGTGCTTCTTTAAAAATCAGAAATATTGGAGCTGGAGCAGTGGTAAGGCAGTTGCTTTGCATGTGGCTGACCTAGGATGGACGTCGGTTCAATCCCCTGGTGTCCAATATGGTCCCCCAAGCCAGGAGCAATTTCTGAGTGCATAGCCAGGAGTAACCCCTGAGTGTCACCAGGTGTGGCACAAAACCCAAAAACAAACAAAAAAAAAACCAATCAGAAATATTTATATTATTCCTTTACTTCCTTGAAATTATTTTCAATAGAATATTATTCTAATTTTATATAGTTTGTGATTAAAATATTTTTAATCATTTAATTTTTTCTTAAAATGTACAAAAAATTTTCTTTGCTTTATCTTTGAAATTAAGCAATGGGGTCCAGGACTAAGAGATAGCATAGGAGTTAAAGCATTTGCCTTACATGTGGCCAACCTCTGTTCCATCCCTAGTACCTCATGGTTCTCAAAGCTCCATTATCAGAAGGGATAATCTCCAAGCACAGAGCTAGACTCAACCCCAAAGAACTAAGTATCAGCCAAATTGCCCCCAAGCACATAAAACTGTGTGGTGTGGTGCCATAACCACAAGCCACATGTAGCTATTTACATATTTTATCAAAAAGAACTTAGCATTCAGTTCTTTATTCACACCAGCCACTTTTCAGGTGCTCAGTAGCCACATGTGGCTTTTGTAAATATTAAATATAGCAATAGAAAATGTTTTCATTTCAGAAAGATAGTACAGAGGATCAGCTGCTTGCCTAGCATGTAGCAAAACCAGGTTCTAAACCCAGCACTCCATATGTTCCCCTGAAACAACCAGGAGTAAGCTCTGAGCACAGAGTCAGAAATAAACTTGAGCACTACGGGTTTGTCCCCCCAAATAAAGAGTAAAATATGAAAGTAACTAAAATACCTTAGATAATGAGATAAAGATGTGATCCATTAACACAATAGAATACTATTGTATTCATAGATACAAAAAAATGAAATTCAGAGCCAGGAAGATAGCAGAGGAATGAGGGGTGCATGTTTTGTACATGCAGGATTCTATTTTAATTCTGGGCACTGTATGGTCCCCTGGCACAGCCAAGAATATCTTTGAAGGCTCCTAAACATCAAGATTGTGATCCTGGTGATCCTTGGATTTTCAGAACCCAAGTAATAGCAAATATTTGAGGGCCAATTGGTCTACTATTGACAGAAGTGGCCATTAGATACCCTAATCATGACTTAGAAGCCTATTAACCCCATCCAAATAAAATTTTGCTATTTGAAAAAAAAGAAAAGAGTTTGGGGGAATTCTGTGAAATGAAGAAAGGAAAAGGACAAAATATGAGTGCTTTATATTTTGTATGCATTATAATGACAAAATTAATGAAAAGACAAAAAGGGGGGAAAGACAAACCTATGGACACTGAATTTTTATTGTATTTGTTAAAATCACTTATCTTTTAAATTAGGACTTCCACCTTTTTTATAGAACCTTGGGACATGGATTACTTTATTTTACCACATATTTTCACATTTTTTTATAATACTAAGAGGAAAAGAATAAAGAAAGGCTGGGATTCAGGAACCAAGTGGTCTCAGATGCATTGTCGAGAAAATAAATAAGGACAGAACAAAATGTCCAAGCCAAAGTCAACAATAATAGAATCAAGGGACCTAAACTTTAATCATCTAAACTCAAAGGGGCCTGTTATACTGGCAGGCCAGTTGGCAAAGGATGGTGAAATAGGATGCACTCTGGGTCCATTGGTGGATGGAAGTTGACATTGGTGGTAGGAAGGGCCCTGACTCATTGTATATCTGAAATTCAACTATGAAGGACTCTGTAGATCACAATTGTTTCAATAAAATAATGTTTTTCAAAGTAAATTATAAAAAAACAATCTAAGTTGGAAGAGTAAAATCGTTATTTGTAGATAACATATATAATACATATGCTTATATAGACTAGACTCATATGTAAAGAGATTAAAAATAAATAATAATCTTTTTTGGATGTAGAATATTAATAAAAGAAACAATTTAAGGGACTATAATATGCATAAAGGCAACAGAACATGAGAATTGGTCAAAGAACTGAATTTAATACAAGGTTTTTTTTGGAAGGTAGGGAGAGTAATGTGAAACACTGAGAAAATAGTGGAAGGAAGTGGACACTCTAGTGGAGTATATGACATTGAATCACTGTATGCATGAAATTATCATTACCAGTACTGTACATCACAGTAACTCACAGCTGAAGTTACTGCTGGCAGGCTCAGGGGACTATTTTGGATGTAGGGAACAAAGCCGGGTTGGCTGCATGCAAGACAAATGCCCTAATAGCTGTGCTAGAAATAATGAAAATAGTGAAATGGCAGGATAAAAATTAAGACACAAATATAATTCATTTCTATAACAAATTATTACTTATCAAAAGAGAAATTAAGGGAGCTGGAGGGATAGCACAGGGTAGAGTATTTGCCATGCATGCAGCCAACACAGGACCAACCTGTGTTGGTCCCCAGCATCCCATATGGTCCCCTGAGCCTGCCAGGAGCGACCAGAAGTAACCAGAACCAGAAGTAACCCCTGAGCGCCGCTGGGTATGGGATATGACCCAAAAGAGAGAGAGAGAGAGAGAGAAGGAGGAAGGGAGGGAGGGAGGGAGGAAGGGAGGAAGGGAGGAAGGGAGGGAGAGAGGGAGAGAGGGAGGGAGAGGGAGAGAGAGGGAGGGAGGGAGAGAAATGAGGATGGAATTCCATTTATAACTGCACCAAAAATAAATACTTTAAAATAAATTTAACCAAAAAAAAAAAAAGTAAATTTAACCAAAGTAAATCTCTTCATATACAAAACTATACTACACTGTAGGAAAAGTGAAATATAACACAAGAAGATGTAAATATTCATAGATTTAAAGAATAGATATATTTAAAGAAAAATATTTGTATAATGTAGTCCTTGTGGACACTGATTTAACAGTGGGCTTTACCAGCAGTGACCCAATTGTTACAGAAGCAGAGATAAGAATCTAGCAGTCCTCTATTAAGCCAAATTTGGAAGACTTTCCACTCTTCCCACTATAGCTGTCTTGTTTAGAAAATATGCTTGCTTTTTCACAAACATATTATTTATTATTATCACTTTTTACTTATTTTTAATTCATAGTTTTGATTTCAAATATGATAACTATTGGACCAAGATACACATCCGCCACTATGTCTACCCATCAGCCAGTGCCACAGATTAACTTAACTTTTGAAAGAGGCAAACCAAGTCAACAAAATTTATAGACATACTGGTCTCGAGACAGATTGTGGTGGGGCCCCTAAGGAGGGGCTAGAGCAAGTCCCTCATCCTACTGAAGCCCTGGCAACTATACACATACCCCACAAGTGCCTCATACCAGTGAGCCAACTTCACCGCTTTTCTACTAATCTCTGCAGAGACATCTAACCATCCCAAACTCCAGGTATGCTGATTTTAAGGTAGAGATATCTGGTCTTTAGAATCAGGGTAGGCCACCTTCCCACCGCCTCCATTCTTCCTAAAACCCCAGAAGCCACATCCACTATCCTCAGCAGCCTCCATGTTATCTCATTGACACAGCTCCACAAGTCCTTGAAGTCCTGAATTACATAACCATGCACCAGCCATGCATCAACTCCAAATTTTTCAATACTGACATCCCAGCAGAAATGCACCCATCAGCATAGAACTGACCTAAGCTCAACAAACAACAGAATGTTCAACTAGCAACAAATTATTAAACCTTCAAACAATAATATAATAACCTAATGTGAGATATGAAAATTTTCACAAAAAATTTTAATTAAGTTTTTTCAATAATTCTATTACCATTTAGTGGTGACAAGCAATATTAAGTAAAGTATTCATATTTGCCAATGGGCAGCCTTGAAGGAAAGTAGGAAACTAGGATCAGTGATGGAAAGAATGTTACATTGGTGGTGGTGGTGCTGTTGTAACATAAAATAACAAAAATTATCAAATGCAAAATAAACTTGGAGCAATTTTATATACCAACGCGTTAAAATAAAAATAGTTTAAAAAACAAATGATAAATACTGATCAGTATAACTCACTCAAAAGAAAGTGATTTGGGACCCTCAATATTTCACAGTGTAAAGTGGTTCTGAAACCAAAAGACTTGAGAATTGCTGCCTAATGGTACATAAGTGGGAATGAAGTTTTAACTGGGATTGGAATTGTTGGGTCATAGGATTGGCAATTTTCATTTTCCTGTGTGTGTGGGGGGGGGGGGGAACTTTCCAGTAAGTTTTCCTGTGTGTTTGTAGCAGGGGTGGCGAACACGCGGTTCTCGAGCTGCATGCGGCTCCCAGCCAAAATGAATACGGCTCTTTGCCTCTTATCATTCTTTTGTATACTGTGGCTCTTTGCCAAGTTTGGATTTCCTTCTGCTGCTTCTGAGGAGGGACCTCTGAGGAGAGATCTCCGAGCGTAGTCCTGCCTCCAGGCTGCGTCAGCCCGTCTCCCATCCCTGGGAAACAACTGCTCGGGCCAGCGAGTGGGGAAACCCGTGTGGCACGTGTTGGGTCACAACTTGCCGTTAGTTCTTAGTGTAGAGGACGCAGCACACCCTCACCATCACTGCAGGATTTTGAGCCTCACTCCAAATGGCAAAATGCAATATGTGTTTCATAGATTATTGTTAAAATTAGATGCTTTTGTGTGAGTGTTTGTCTGTTTTGGCAGGTCACTGCGTGGTGTGGCTCTCTGACTCTCACAGTTTAAAATTTTGGCTCTTTGTGTCGAACTTGTTCACCAACCCTGGTTTGTAGCAATTCACAATTCACCCTTCCACTATCAACGTGAGAGTTCCTAGAGCCTCACAAATGATCAACTTTCCTTGGTCCTTGTGGAGGGGAAGGTTTAAAGATCATTCCTCCCCCTCTCAATTTCCTCTCTGACATCTTCTAGAGAAACATGCTAATTTATAATCTTGAGATTAATAGCTTCAAAGCATCATGAAATGCACCCAAATTGGGGGTGAGAGTTCTAGAAATGAGAGTTAGTACAGATTGATTATTTGTTTATCCACTTTGACTCTCAATAGAATTATCTTGATCTGTATCCTTTTACAATTAAAATTGTAACTACAGCTGGCCAGAGTACAGCAAGTAAGTTGGTCACACTGGTTGAATCCCGGGCATTGCATTTGGTCCCCCTGGGGGCTGCTAGAGCAGTCCCTGAGTACAGAGTCAGAGTAAGCCCTTAGCATAGCCAGGTATGGCACCAAAATAAAAACCAAAAACTATAACACTACTGCCCCCTCCATCAAGGTCGCTTACAGGCAGATTTTCTGCACAGATAGATACTTTCTTTGCCCTCTCTAGTTTGAACATTCTGGAGGAACTTTATTAGCTCTTTTATTTGTTGTATTGTGTTGAAAGGAATCCTGGAAGAGAATAAAAACAGCTTCTGATCTGGAAGAAAAATTTTATAAGACATGTTTCTACCCCAGAAACAGTAGATACAGCTGATTTTTGTGTTCCGTCTTTCCAAAGGGTTCTCAAACAAGAGTCATGAAGCACTTACATAGTCCTACATTGAAATTAACACATCTGGGAATAATTGTTTTCACAGGAAGTACACAACAGCTGGGATAAATAAAAACCCCTTCTGATTTTCAGACACATGTTTACTACAGAGCAGGATCTTTAACTGGGGAAAAATGCTCTGGATGTGTCAGCTTTCTCCTAGGCCCCTCCTTTCCCACATATCCCCCAAATCCGTCATGAGTTGGCAGGAACTTGCTGTTCCCCAGGCCTGGGAAGCCTGCCAGAACCTTCCCCTTTTCTAGACAGCTACTATTTCTACTAAGATTTGTTTAAAACCGGATGCTGGGTCTCCTTACACTTACACTTCTCCCCTTCCCTAGCCCTTGGCCTTCCCTTCACTGTTCATGACTTTGGAGCATGGCCCCGTAACTGCTCAACCTCCTTCTGTGTGACAGGCAAACAGAAGCTCTGGAGCAATGAGGGGAATTGGTCAGAACAAATTTCACCCAGGTCCATGTTTCAAAAAGACCTTTCAAGCCACCTCTTTCCTTATTCCTCCTGCTACCTTCTCTCCTACTCACTCTCCAAAAATCTTTAGGCCAGAAAAATTAAACTATTTCACCTTCACCTCAGTCCCTTACTCAGACTTAACTCATCACAAGGAGAGATTCTCCTTGAAAAAACAACCAGAGAAATGCTGGCTTTCATTCACTTTATTCTAATAGCCAGCTCTTGAAAAGATGGCCATTTGTTCAGATTTTCGTCATTCATTTACTGTCTATTCAATAAGGTCTCTATTATATGCCAGTTACTGTTCACAGAACCGTGCCTTCATGGATGTTGATTATTAATGAACATTAAGAATTTAACATAAGAAAGGAATAGAACTCATTGGAAATGTGATAATAGAGTGATTAGTAAGGCTGCTCAGCCTCAGAGAATGTCCTTTGAGTCTATTGCAGTCTTAGTTGTTTAATTATACAGCATCAATTTGTTACCATGACAAAATGAATTCATTACATGATTTGCATATTTTTTTAAAATTTCAGATTCAGTTGGAACTGGACAGAAAGAACAGCAGATAAGGCACTTGCCTTGCATGAGGCTGACCATATTTAGACCTCAAGCACCACATATGGTCCCCTGAGCATCATCATTTCTTGAGCACAGAGCCAGGAGTAAGTCTTGAGCACTGCCAGATATTCCCCCCAACCAAGAAAATATGGTTGTAACCATGTAGGTATGTTCACACCCACCAGGTTGGAAGTCCAGACTGGAAGCAGAAAGGTCAGAAAACCGGGGCCGGAGAGATAGCACAGTGGTAAGGAGTTTGCTTTGCATGTGGAAGGACGTTGGTTCAAATCCTGGCATCCCATATGGTCTCCCGAGCCTGCTGGGGGCAATTACTGAGCTTAGAGCCAGAAGTAACCCCTGAGCGCTGCCAGGTGTGACCCAAAAACCAAAAAAAAAAAAGGTCAGAAAACCAAGTCAACAGAAATACAGAAATAGAAAATTGGGAAATCTGACTCTAGATTATCCTCTATATTTATATGCGGAAGAAAAAGACCACATGGAGTTTCAGAGGGGCAGACACTGGATCCATTACTATAGAGCCAGACTCCTCAGATTCTGGTGACTAAGTGGCAGGCATGAGGTCTTCTTCAGATTGAAGGAGGTGCCCTTGGTGTTGTCTAGTGTTGCGATTCTGGTTGTTGCAGGAGCTATGACATGATTATACCCAAGAGTCACTCTTTTCTTTTCCTTTCTTATTTTAAAATAAATTCTTTAATTGAATCCCAATGAGATGCAAAGTTACTAAATTATTCATGGTTGATTTTAGAGTCATACAAAGATCAACATCTTTCACCAGTGTATGTTTCTCACCACCAATGTTCCCATTTTTCTATTGTACTCCTCTCTGTCTCCTCCCTACCTGCCTCTGTGACAGACTTCTCTCTCTCTCTCTCTCTCTCTCTCTCTCTCTCTCTCTCTCTCTCTCTCTCTCTATCTCTCTCTCTCTCCCCCTCTCTCTCTCTCTCTCTCTCTCTCCCTCTCCCTCTCCCTCTCTCTCACTCTCATTCTCTCTCTCTGTCATATTTTTTATTGAACCGGTACAATTGATATCACTTTATTTTCTGTCAGCACCCAGTTCTTGTCCAAAGTGCTCATTTCATCTCTCATTGTCACAGTGGTCCCTTCTCTGCCCTAACTGCACTCCCCCACTATCTGTGGTAAACTTTCTACCACAGACTTCCTGGTCCTTGTCTCTAGTGTCTCAAGAATCATTCTTAATAACAAGTAGACAATGTGGGGGTTGGGGCACTGGGGAAAATAATCGAAAACAAGAGGGGGAACCCAAAAAAATAACCACTGCCTTCATCATGAATTATGGCGATATCCATGTCTTTGCAAATAAAATTATGTTTTACATTAAATTAGTCATCTGCGTAGGGAGACTTTATCACTGTTCTGATTAGCATTTCTTTAGCAATGCTGCAAACAGTTTTCTTTCAGCATCTCTGCTTCTAGAATATCTGTCATATGGGTAGTATCTATAAATACGCATTCATTTATTCCATATGCATTTGTGGAAACCTTGTGTAGGGGACTAAGAGGGCCTTTTAGGAGGTGAGGAATAAGTTCTTTCAGAGGGATGCCAAGGGAGAGGTGGACACAATTAGGAGGCATGCATAGGGTTTCCAAGAAACCCAATGGACTGAACACCCTGCAGACACAGGAAAGTGCATGTCTGATTCTGCTCTGGGCAGCTTCCAGAGTTGTCTCAGTGGTCCTGCACTAGGCACTAAGATCTCAAAGCTCAGCAGGGCAGTGAACTCTTTCAAAATAAAAGAACAGGGGCTCTGGGCAGGACAGCTAGCCATAGGTCCCCTGGGCTGAACACCTAGTCCAGGAGACCAAGGTCCCCCCAATCCTGGTGGGTCTTCAAGGCCACACCTGGTTAATTGGGCCCTGGGGGGACGGGGGCAGAAATTCCTCCCTAGGCATCCAAAAACTACAGAGGCTCGGCTGGGCTCAGAGTACTCCGCATGCCAGGATTTCTGGGTGTCTTTGCCTGGTATGTTGGGGGCTCTGGGCAGGACAGCTAGCCATAGGTCCCCTGGGCTGAACACCTAGTCCAGGAGACCAAGGTCCCCCCAATCCTGGTGGGTCTTCAAGGCCACACCTGGTTAATTGGGCCCTGGGGGGAGGGGGCAGAAATTCCTCCCTAGGCATCCAAAAACTACAGAGGCTCGGCTGGGCTCAGAGTACTCCGCATGCCAGGATTTCTGGGTGTCTTTGCCTGGTATGTTGGGGGCTCTGGGCAGGACAGCTAGCCATAGGTCCCCTGGGCTGAACACCTAGTCCAGGAGACCAAGGTCCCCCCAATCCTGGTGGGTCTTCAAGGCCACACCTGGTTAATTGGGCCCTGGGGGGAGGGGGCAGAAATTCCTCCCTAGGCATCCAAAAACTACAGAGGCTCGGCTGGGCTCAGAGTACTCCGCTTGCCAGGATTTCTGGGTGTCTTTGCCTGGTATGTTGGGGGCTCTGGGCAGGACAGCTAGCCATAGGTCCCCTGGGCTGAACACCTAGTCCAGGAGACCAAGGTCCCCCCAATCCTGGTGGGTCTTCAAGGCCACACCTGGTTAATTGGGCCCTGGGGGGACGGGGGCAGAAATTCCTCCCTAGGCATCCAAAAACTACAGAGGCTCGGCTGGGCTCAGAGTACTCCGCATGCCAGGATTTCTGGGTGTCTTTGCCTGGTATGTTGGGGGCTCTGGGCAGGACAGCTAGCCATAGGTCCCCTGGGCTGAACACCTAGTCCAGGAGACCAAGGTCCCCCCAATCCTGGTGGGTCTTCAAGGCCACACCTGGTTAATTGGGCCCTGGGGGGAGGGGGGCAGAAATTCCTCCCTAGGCATCCAAAAACTACAGAACCGCGCGGGGGCTCATGCCCCCGCGCGTACTTCATATACTTCATGTTTTCAGAATATTCCTTATTCTTATGTTATGTTTTGCATATATAGAATGTTCACTTTGTATTCTACCCTTTCCCACACCCATACAAAACTCTTTTTTACTCCTTAACTCTCTAACCCCCTCTCAAACATCACTAACCTACATTTCTCTTTTTAACTTCAGTAGTGTACAATCCTAATCACAGTCCAAAGCTGTCCATTGTGTGTGACAACCCCAAACTATTTCAAGATACATAAAATGGACACGTATTTCTTTAGAATATTTTGTGGTTTTTTTCGGACAGCTATAATTCTTACTAAATTTTGTCTTATACAGTGATGATTCTAACCACTTTTTATCTTCTCTTTTTGAACTGTTTAACAAGGAATTTTGGTGGAAGAGTCCCCCAGTTTAATGCTTATGATTGAAACATGTCATGGGAATCATTGTAATTGTTCTTATGGCCCCCATATGCGCCAATAACACCACGTGGCATTGCTTTTTTATTTGCATAGGCACATTAAAATGGGAAAATACTATACATACAAATAAGATCCTATTTAATAGAAATTGGAACACACAAATCTTGTAGTGCAGAGAGACCTTACACCCTGAACATTGACATAACGACCTGGCACAGACCTCAGAAGAAAGGGCATAATCCATTCTCCCCTGAACCAGGGAAGCCATCCACGAAACATCCAGGCTGGTCTATAACATCACCTGGAAGCAAGCCTCTACCATGGAAGACCTACACTGCTCAGACTTTGACCTGCTCAAAAGAGACTTCCCTTAACATTGAGAAGACTTAACAATGACAATGACCTGCTTACAGGACAGGGCTCCCTGCATTGCCCTTTGATTGTGAGGTGAAAGGAGAGGATGCTCCACATCCTGACTTCAATGTAAGATATGCAGATTCCAGGATCTTTAATACAGAAACATGATACCAACAACAGAGACAGTGTGAAAAATAAAAGTGTGTTGGCACTACAGACAATGTATTGGATTGGACGATCTAGCTTGCCTGAAGCCTAGACTTGGTCTTGTGCCAGGAAACTTCAGGGGTCGGGTCTCTTTGTACTTAGGCCAAGGTTATTTCTTTCCATGTCCCTCATATTTTGGTGGGCCTATGCAAACAACAATTGCCACTCTAACACCATTTTTACTGTGCTCCTTTGACTCTAATCCTTAAAAAGAACTCACTTAAAATTTGAGGTTAACGTAAGCTAATATGCATGTATATGGAAATGTAAGAAAATACTATGCCTGTAATGTTTAAGGAGTTACGTAAGTTTTATGGCTTTAGATTGCTTTGTGTACTGTTAAGAAATATTATAATGTGTTACAATCTGGGGACTTGAGGGACAAAGCAATTGTACATGGATTCTGTCTTATTTATCTTAATGTTCTTTGGCTGAAATTTCAAAGTTAAGATATCAGCGAGGGGACTTCTGAGAATTATGTTATGGGTGATTGTCCTTCCACTGTAACTTTACCTTGTCCTCTTTCTTTGCACCCTTGTTCTCGTAATTAAAAATAAAAAAAAAAAAAAAAAAAAAGAACAGATGCTCCAAGCCAGTTATGTGAAGGCGAGGCCATGGTAGAGTTCTGCAGTCAGAGTGAAGAGCCTGTGCAAAGACGAAGAGATGAAAAAGGCAAAGTTATGGCAAGGCCTACAAATGATTCCCAAGTCAGACCTATGTGCTGGGGAATAAATTGCTTTTAGGGGAGCATAGAACTGGAGGATGCTGATACCTTGCCAAGGAGAATTCAGACTTTATATCTATAAGCAAGGCAGGAGCATGAAAAGTTTATAAAGCTGGGCATGACATCATCAGATATGAGATGTAGACTCATCTGAGTGTATTATATTACACACATATTATAGATACACATATATACCTATTAAATAAGGTCAATCAAATGATTGAAATAGTCAAAATATGCTTTGAATATTTGTGCCTGCTAGTATTTCACCCCTATAAATCCATTGCTAATTTTTTCTTTTCTATTGTTCCCTCAGTCACTCAAGGACCTAAATGTTGCCTGAGAGATGTATGATTCTCTTGATAAAAACATAGAGAAAAAACAGTTTATTTTCATCTGGTTGTTTCTGTATTTTTTTCCAAATGATGCTCTTGAGGGACAACAGGTGAGACTCGAGGGAAGCAAATTCCAAGGAGAGAGGATAGGTACCACCCCACTCCCCCATCCCCTGAGAGTGCATATAGTATCATGGGAGGTGGGAGAGTTGTCAGTATCTCGGTTGTGAAATCTTAGGGAAGTTGGGCAAAGATGATGCCCACACCTTCAATCATTTACCTTCCTTCCTATGCAAAGCTCTCCTGGCCTGGGTGAAAGCTGTTATGTGAAATCTCCACTGGTGGACACATTGTAGAAGGAGACACTGCATAGTCCCAACCCAACTGGCTGAGTTCACAGCCTAGTAAAGCTCTTGTTTCCCCCACCTCCTCTCAAATCCCATTTTGTGAGGATCCTGACAAGCCACACAATAGCAAGGAGGGGTGATGGGGAAAATCTGTTTTGGGATGCTTTATAAAATCCATTTGATATAAGAAATTGTTTTGTTCTGTGTTTATCTTTTGATACAGAAACAAGGTCTAAGGAGAAACAAAAGAAAGAAGTTGTAGAGAAATGAGATTAAAGTAAAAGGAAGTTGAGTAGTTAATGTTTACTTTGGCCTTATAAAGTCTCAAAAAATGGGATATATGCTTCCTATGAAACAACATGAACTGTGAAGAAAAACAAAAACGTGAAGGCTACAAAATTGACAGTATACAAAAATAAGAGGAAAGGAGCCAGAGTGATAGCACAGTGTAGGGTGTTTGTCTTGTACAGAGCCAATCCGGGTTTAATCCCAGGCATCCCATATTTTCCCCTGAGCCTGCCAGGAGTAACCCCTGAGCACAGCCAGGTGTGACCCCAAAACAACAAGAGGAAAGCCTTTTCCTTAGTGATATCTCTTTTGGGAAGGTGTTATCCACATCCACCATTGCTTAGGGCTTCAGGCTCTATGTACAGGAATCACTCCTAGCAAGATTCAGGTTACTGGTGATCAAATTCATACTGTGTGTGAAGCAAATGCCCTACCCACTATACTATCAATCCAGCTCCAATAATAACTCTTCTTTTCTTTGTTTTATAGTTTGTTCCCTCAGACCTTGCTCTTTTTCTTCCAATTCCTCACAGAAGGAAGTCTCACTGTCAACAGTTTTGCAGCAATCTCTATCACACTTGTTTTCTTAGGTTCTGTCCTTAGGGTCCCTGTGGGTAATACTTTAACATTCAATCTAGGGATAGAAATTCTGAGTGACCAAGGAAGAAAACCACCTGGCAGTAGTAGAGCCAGATATAGACCCTAGAAGTCAGGATTCCCCCATCATTTTTGCTAAAGTTGCATCACTCATCATTAGAACTCCTTATTTGAACCTACGTAAAGTAGAGTATATTTCTATCACTGATCAAAGGCAGAGAAGTAACTTTTTAAAAATCTTTTGTTTGGGGGACTAGAGAGATAGGTGATCTCCTGAACCATGCCAGAATTGATCTCTAGCACAAACCAGCCATGTGCCAGGTGAGTGCCTTGCAGAGATTATTGCAGCCTTTTTATAGCTCATAGGTTTTGTACATATGATGTATTTACCTGAATGTCACTTCCTGTAGCTTAACTGACCCCTTGTTCTTCTTGTCTCAGGCTAAATGTTCACTCCTCCACCTCTGCTATATGTATAGAACACTATAATTTGTTTTTTAATGCACTCATCATAATTTCATCCATTCCTATGTTTGATCATCTGTTTATTGCCTGCTTTGTGTTTCTCCTACTATAAGCTTCTTTTCTGCTATATCACCAGCACTCAATTGAGTGCCTGGTATGTAATAGGCATCCTGTAAGAACAAGGAGGAATTATCATGCCGGAATAAATTGTGTGGGTATGTGTTCATTAAGAATTGAATTACTTGACCTATTGTGTAATAATATGGAATACTTATTAAATAAATTTTAAAGACTTCTTCCCAAGTGACTATTATGTTTTTAGAATAGTTGTTTCTGAGCCTGCCTTTCTGGCAATAGTTGAAGAGCAGGAATAGTTTCCTGTGAAAACCACTTCCAGTTCTTCACTATTAAATCTTCTCATCAATGGACCAGAACACTCCACTTTCATCAACAAGAGCAGGATTGACTGGCCATGAGTTGACACATGAAGCGTATCACAGGATTTGGCATGGACATACTCAAATGGAATCTTACCTTTACTATTGTAAGCTACCTGGCCAGTTATAGTCTCAACTCTCAGAACCCTGAGATAGTAGGAAGATTAAACATATAAATAAATACTTCTCAAAAATATTCTAACAAAAAATAAAAGTGTATTTATGGCACTTATTGTGGTGCTAGGCACATGTAGAATGTTAATAAGTGTTAATAAAATAAATCAAGGAAGCAATATCATAGAATTTAGAAGCCACGTCATGGGGGTGAAGAAACAAGGCTAATAAATACATGATTGTGTGATTATCCTGAGAGAATTTGTGATTATTTGGGTTGGGTGTGAGATATGCAGTAACATTAATTGAACAGGAATTGAAATTTCTAACTGGGTCATTAGATGTGCATCCATGCCCCCAACAAACACTTTCATGCTAAGCTGCTGTGTGAAATAACTCTGTAAGTCATTTCAAATTCAGATCACTCTCTGCACAATTTCCAGCACTGGGTACCATACAATGGGATTCAGCAAAGCTCAAGGACTCTTTGTGAGAGCTGTTCAGCTCCTGGCAGATGGGAAGAAGAAATCTCAAGCTATCAGGAAAAGCTCAAGCAGTTCTTGTTTTCTTCATTATCTCACCTTTACTTTCACATGACTGAAACTTTCTCTCTCTCTCATCATCAAGAAAAGCCTGTGAAAAGTCCAAAGTTACCGGTTAGGCTTCAGCCTTTCTTAGAGTTTCATGTGTTTTTATGTGAGCCCTCTATTGTCCAGGTGACATAATCACTATGCCCTTGGAAAGGGGTGGGGAGGGGAATCATGGTTGTCACATACGTAATCAATGCTTCTCATCTAACCTGATCCTGAGCCTTGACTAAAAGTTTAAACCAAATGTGAGTGAGGGGAGTGGGACAGTCGACATAATTCAATGTTTGCTTTGCATATGGCCCACTGCAGTTTGAATCTTTGACATTATATATGGTCCCTTAGCAACTCCAGTTCCCCCAACACCCTAAGCCAGATTTCCTAAGCCAAAAATAGTCCCTGAGCTCTACACAGTATGACTTAAAAACAAAAACAAAAAAATAGACTTTGTATAAGCAAGTATTGAATAGACTAAATCACAGGAGAAAACCCTCAACATGCCTTATTATAAATCCCAAGATAGATGAATGTATATATTCATTTAGAGAACATAGAACATGCATGTGTTTAACATGTAACACATGTATAGCATAGACTAGAGCATGTGTGTCTGTATACATGTCACTGTATATGTACAATAACATGTACAGTTTTATTCATAATAACCAAGAAGTAGAAAAATTCCATTATCAATAAGAAGTAGAATAAATCCTTAAAAAAAAAAGTTTGATCTGGAGTCAGGAGATGTGACTTAGTGATGGAATACCAACTCTGCATGCAAAAACTGAGCTCCAGCCCCAAAATTGAGCCATATTGCTGGGCTTGACCCTTGGTTACACAACAAGTGTGCAACCTCCAGACATAGTAACAATGATAAAAACAACAACAAGGGAAGGGAATGGAAAAATTAAAATAAAAAAGAACATACAAACTGGATAAAGTAAGGCACATATAATAAAATATACACAAAAGAATGTTACTCGGCAGTAAGAACTGATGAAGTCATACAATTTGTTGCTACATAGATGGAACTAGAGAGTATTGTACTGAATGAAGTTAGTAAGAGGGAGAGGGACAGACACATAATGATCTCTCTTATATGTGGAATATAAAGAAATAGTAGGGAACAACAAATGCCGAAGGCAATTGAACAAAAAGCATGAGAACTGGTCTTTGCTAGGAAGCTTGCAACTGGACTGGGGGTGAGAAGGGTAAGTCATGGAAAGGAACACCAAGACAATGGTGAAGGGAAAAGTACCTTTTATAGAGGCAGGCTGAGGGGGTGGGGTGGGAGGGAAATAGGGATATCGGTAGAGAAAAATGGAAACTGGGGAAAGGATTGGTGCTGGCACATTTTATGCCTAAAACCTAGTTATGAATAAATTTATCAGATTGTAATTCATGGCGATTCAATTAAAATATTAATTTTTAAATTTCAGGGGCCAGAGAGATAGCACAAAACATGCTTTGCATGTGGCTGACCCAGGACAGATCCAGTTTTGATTTCCAGCATCCCATAAGCCAGGAGTGATTTCTGAGCACAGAACCAGGAGTAACCCCTAAGCATCACTGGGTGTGGCCCCCAAACCAAAAAAATATTAATTTTTTTAATTTTAGTTTTTAAAACTGTATTTTCTTTACATAAAATAATACTATACAGCAAAGAACAGGAATGGACAAAATCAACATGGATAACTCTCACTTTAGGTTGAAACAAAGTTTGAACCAAAAATGCCAGAAGTCAGTCACATAATAGAATATGGCTGATAATCACACTCTACAGTGATTTTGTATATGTTTATATGCATAAATAATGTATATCTGATATATCTGAATGTCTTCTTTTGATTTCAGACAGATTCTGTGACTTAATTCTAACTAATGGAACAAGGCAGAAGTGGTAGGATATTACTTCCTTGATAAGATTACATGCCACAAATAAAGGAACATTACTACTATGGCTATTACATTCTGTTTTTGTAATGTCTAAAGAAACATTCTCTATTATTCTATGAGATAAGCTTTCATCTTGTGAGAGAGTCTGAGAGGTGATCTACAGGTTATCTTTAAGAGCTGAGAATGGCCTTCGGTCAATAGCCAGATGTTCTGCTAGTTAAACCAGTGGATGAGAATATCCCCCATTGCCACCTAATTGCAGTCTTAAAGGACTGCAAGTAGAAGCTCATCTAAACTCTGCCCCAACTCCTGACCCACAGAAAGCTAGGTGATAAATTTGTGTTGTTTTATGGTACCCAATTTATTCTCATATTATTATAAAGTAGCAAGTTAACAGAGAACATCTACATGGTTTCATTTTTCAAGTACAAGAACAGGAAAAGTTTATCACTTGGAATATATCAGAATAGTAACACATTTCAGCGCAAATGAGGAGGATTGTGAACTAGCATAGAGCCATAGATACTATCCGGGATACCGAAAATACTCTCCTACTCCTCTAGGTGCGTATTTCATAGCTGTAAGACTTCAGGGAGTTTCCAATATAAAATGAATGCACTTCTAAAACTTTCCTGTATACCTTAGATCATACTGCTTTGTAAATGAAAATTAATCACAAACCAGAACTGAAGGAAAAATTCAAACATCAGAAATAAACCAAAACATAATTTTCTAAATTAAAAAGACTTTTACTTTTTTATTTTTTTATTTTTGGTTTATGGGCCACACCCGGTGACACTCAGGGGTTACTCCTGGCTATGCACTAAGAAATTGCTCCTGGCTGGGGCCAGAGAGATAGCATGGAGGTAAGGTGTTTGTTTGCCTTTCATGCAAAAGGTTATTGGTTTGAATCCTGGCTTCCCATATGGTTCCCCCTTTGAGCCTGCCAGGAGCGATTTCTGAGCATAGAGCCAGGAGGAACCCTTGAGCGCTGCTGGGTGTGACCCCCCCCCAAACAAAAAAAAAAAAACAAAAAACAAAAAACAAAGTCTTCCGAATTTTGGGGCCAGGAAGGTGGCGCTAGAGGTAAGGTGTCTGCCTTGCAAGCGCTAGTGTAGGACGGACCGCGGTTCGATCCCCTGGCGTCCCATATGGTCCCCCCAAGCCAGGGGCGATTTCTGAGCGCATAGCCAGAAGTAACCCCTGAGCGTCAAACGGGTGTGGCCCAAAAACCAAAAAAAAAAAAAAAAAAAAAGAAATAGATTCTGGCTTGGGAGACCATATGGGATGCTGGGGATGGAACCGAGGTCCATCCTGGATCAGCCACATGCAAGGCAAACACCCTACTGCTGCACCACTGCTCTGGCTCCTAAAAAAGACTTTTAAAAAGCAGAAACTTCAGGGGCCGGGCGGTGGCGCTAGAGGTAAGGTGCCTGCCTTGCCTGCGCTGGCCTTGGACGGACCGCGGTTCGATCCCCCGGTGTCCCATATGGTCCCCCAAGCCAGGAACAACTTCTGAGCGCATAGCCAGGAGTAACCCCTGAGCGTTACTGGGTGTGGCCCAAAAACCAAAAAAAAAAAAGCAGAAACTTCTTAAAAATATAAAACTAAATAAGTATATATAGTAAGGGAGCAATAAATAGCCAAAACAATAGAACCCGAGAGTTGGTCTACTGAACTGGATTTATATATACTGAACTTGATGGAAGAGAGAGAAGATACTCTCTAGAATCATAGAGTGGATAGCAGCCATGTGGTTCCCATTGTCAACCCTGGTTTTTGTCTGAGCGCCAGAGAAGAGAAGCACTATCATACTGCCAAAGAAGATTTCAGTTCTAGGGCCTCTCCTTCAGTTCCAGTTCCTCTTCCCTCCTGTTTCCTCCACTGTTTTTGAAAGGCCCTATCAAAAGATTCACATATAGAAAAATATTTTCATATTACAGGCAATCTATGTGTGTTGGACTGGGGGGTGAGAGTAATGCATGAATACATTTGTGTTATATAATACAATCTATTCTAGACAGTAGTGCCACATAGCATTACATGGTGCATATAATGAATATATAGCTGTAATACATTTACCTCTTCATAACGAATAATAAAACTACACATATAAATATATCTTTTAACCACTATTCACTTCCTTGTGAATTCACCTTTCCTCGTCCTCTATTAGTCTTCTGTCCAGAGTGGTCATGAACATGTCAGGGATTAACTAAGATGAATTCAACTGGGAAACACATGTAGTGTACGTTTTAGGAACCCTTTGCAGATGCTATAATGTGCAGTGCAATGACAGTCAAAGTTCTGGGGCAGAAAAGTCTACAGATGGCTCTGCCAGTTCTGCCAACACGAGTTGTGAAGGAGACCATGTGTGTGACTTTGTAGAACTAACACCACAACTTTCTAAGTATTAGAGATTAAAATGAGAATTAAAAGAGAGATGTTAGTTCACCTCATCATAAAATGAGGAAAAGATATGAACGAAAAACTTCCTCAAAGAAAAAATATAGGGGCCGGAGTAATAGCATAGAGAGTAGGGTATTTGCTTTGCACACATCCAACCCAGGTTCAATCCCTAGCATGCCATATAGTTTCCCAAGCCCTGCCAGGAGTGCAGACTCTGAGAGCTATGTGGTGTGCCCAAAAACCAGAAGAAAAAGAAAGGAGAAGGAAGAAGAAGATAAGGAGAAAGAGGAGAAAGAGGAAGAATAGGAGGAAGAAAAAAAGGAGGAAAGAGAGGAAGAGGAGGAGGAAGAATAGGAAGAGAAAGAAGAGGAGGAGAAGGAAGAGAAAGAGGAGAAAGAAGAGAAGGAAGAGGAGGAAGAAGAGGAGGAGGAGGAGGAGAAAATGAGAAGAAAAGAAGGAGGAAGAGGAGAAGGAGGAGAAAAGAAGAAGGAGGAGGAGAAGGAAGAGGAGGAAGAGAAGAAGAAGAACAAGAACAAGAAGAAGAAGAACAAGAAGAAGAAGAAGAAGAAGAAATACAGATAACCAAAAAAGCATATAAAAATGACCCACCTCACTAATTATCAGAGAGATGCAAGTCAAAACAACAATGAGATATCATCTCACATCACAAACACAAAAACTGGCTTACATCAAAAAGATCAAGACCAGTCCTGGTGCAGATGTGGGGAGAAAGGGACTTTCATTCATTGCTAGTGAAAATGTCTACTGGTCCAGTCTTTTGAGAAACAATATGGACATTCCTTAAAAGAACTAGAAATTGAAGTCCCAAAGGACCCAGCAATACCACTCCTGGGAATCTACCCTAGTGGCACAAAAACACAACACAAAAAGCCCTATGCACTCCTATATTAATTGTAATCTTTTTTTTTTTTTTTTTTTTTTGGTTTTTGGGTCACACCCGGCAGTGCTCAGGGGTTACTCCTGGCTGTCTGCTCAGAAATAGCTCCTGGCAGGCACGGGGGACCATATGGGACACCGGGATTCGAACCAACCACCTTTGGTCCTGGATCGGCTGCTTGCAAGGCAAACGCCGCTGTGCTATCTCTCCGGGCCCAATTGTAATCTTATTAGCAATAATCAGAATCTGGAAACAACTCAAGTGTTCAAAAACAGATGAGTGGCTAAAGAAACTGTGGTACATCTACACAATGGAACTAAGCAACTGTTAAAAATGAGGTTATGGGGCTGGTGAGGTGGCGCTAGAGGTAAGGTGTCTGCCTTGCAAGTGCTAGCCAAAAAAGGACCACGGTTTAATCCCCCGGCGTCCCATATGGCCCCCCCAAACCAGGGGCAATTTCTGAGCACTTAGCCAGGAGTAACCCCTGAGCATCAAACGGTGTGGCCCAAAACAACAACAAAAAAATGAGGTCATAACAATGAGAATGTATGAGGGAAATAGAAAGCCTGTCTAGAGTACCGGTGGGGGCGGAGTGGGGAGGAGGAATATTTAGGACATTGGTGGTGGGATGTTGCAATGGTGATGAGGGGTGTCCTCTTGTATGACTGAAACCCAACCACAATTATGTTTGTAACCAAGGTGTTTAAATAAAATATTATTAAAAGAAAAAAACTAGAGCAGAAGGGACGATAAAAACAATTGTCTACCATATCATTTACAGTTATATTTGATAATTAATAAACTTAAAATTGAGGGAAAAAAATTAAATGAAAAAAATGAGGTCATAAAATTGTCATGTACATGGATAGGTCTGGAGAGTATTGTACTGAGTAAAATGAGTCAAAGTAAAGATATAGACATAGAATGATCACTCATTTGTGGTATATAAAAAACAAGATATAAAAAACGGTAATAATTCTTAAGACAACAGAGACAAAGACCAGAAGTTTGTCACAAATAGTAAGGGAGTACCGTTAGGGCAGAAAAGATACCACTATGACAATGATCATTGGAAATGATCACTCTGAACAAAAACTGGGTGCTGAAAGGAGATATAGTGATATCCATGATACTCCTTCTATAATATTATTGCAAACTGTGTCTAAAAGGGATAAAGTCTAACTGAGAGAGAGAGAGAGAGAGAGAGAGAGAGAGAGAGAGAGAGAGAGAGAATAGAGAAATTCCTGTCAGACAATAGAGACAGGCGGGGGGGGGGCAGAGAGAAACAGGGACATTGGTGGTGTTGGATATAGTATAATTGATACTTAACCATGAATAATTTTATAATTGTGTATCTCCTGGTGATTCAATTATCTTTATTAAAATATTAAAATATAAAGAAAGATATTAGACACTAAAAGTTTCGTAACTCTTCAACCTCTAATGCCAAAGATACACCATTAAGAAATTCCCAATCCTTAGGGAATGGATCTATAGCACAGCTGTAGGGAGTTTGCCTTGCATGTGGCTGACCCAGGATAGACCTGGGTTCAATTCCTGGCATCCATATGCTCCCTGAGCCTGCCAGGAGCTATTTCTGAGTTCGGAGCCAGGAGTAACCCCTGAGCATCACTGGATGTGGAAAGAAAGAAGAAAGAAAAGAAAGAAAGAAAGAAAAAGAAAAGAAAGAAAAGAAAGAAAGGAAAGAAAGAAAAGGAAAGAAAGAAAGAAGAAAGAGAAGAAAGAAAGAAAGAAAGAAAGAAAGAAAAAAGAGAAAAAGAAAAAGAAAGAAAGAAAAGAAAGAAAGAAGAAAGAGAGAAAGAAAGAAGAAAGAGAAAGAAAGAAAAAGAAAGAAAGAAGAGAAAGAACGACAGAAAGAAAGTAAGAAAGAAAGAACGAAAGAACAAAAGAAAGAAAGAAGAAAGAAAGAAAGAAAGAAAGAAAGAGAAAGAAGAAAGAAAGAAAGAAAGAAAGAAAGAAAGAAAGAAAGAGAGAGAGAGAGAGAAAAAAGAAAGAAAGAAAGAAAGAAAGAAAGAAAGAAAGAGAAGAGAGAAAGAAAGAGAGAAAGAAAGAAAGAAAGAAAGAAAGAAAGAAAGAAAGAAAGAAAGAGAAGAAAAGAAAGAAAGAAAGAAAGAAAGAAAGAAAGAAAGAAAGAAAGAAAGAAAGAGAAGAGAGAAAAAAGAAGAGAAAGAAAGAAAGAAAGAAAGAAAGAAAGAAAGAAAGAAGAAAGAAGAGAGAGAACGAAAAAAGAAAGAGAGAGAGAAAGAAAGAGAGAAAGAAAGAAAGAAAGAAAGAAAGAAAGAAAGAAAGAAAGAAAGAAAGAAAGAAAGAAAGAAAGAAAGAAAGAAAGAAAGAAAGAGAAGGAAGAAAGGAAGAAAGAAAGAGAAGAAAGAGAGAAAGAAAAAAAGAAAGAAAGAAAGAAAGAAAGAGAAGAAAGAAAGAGAAGAAAGAAAGAAAGAGAAGAAAGAAAGAGAAGAAAGAGAGAAAGAAAGAAAGAAAGAAAGAAAGAAAGAAAGAAAGAAAGAAAGAAAGAAAGAAAGAAAGAAAGAAAGAAAGAAAGAAAGAAAGAAAGAAAGAAAGAAAGAGAAAGGAAGAAAGAAAGAAAGAAAGAAAGAAAGAAAGAAAGAAAAGAAAGAAAGAAGAAAGAAAGAAAGAAAGAAAGAAAGAAAGAAATAAAGAAAGAAATAAAAAAAGAAACAAAGAAAGAAAGAAAGAAAGAAATACAGAAAGAAAGAAAGAAAGAAAGAAAGAAAGAAAGAAAGAAAGAAAGAAAGAAAGAAAAGAAAGAGAAGAAAGAAAAGAAAGAAGAAAGAAAGAAAGAAAGAAAGAAAGAAAGAAAGAAAGAAAGAAAGAAAGAAAGAAAGAAAGAAAGAAAAAAGAAAGAAAGAAAGAAGAATGAAAGAAAAAAAGAAAGAAAGAAAGAAAGAAAGAAAGAAAGAAAGGAAGAGAAGGAAGGAAGGAAGGAAGGAAGGAAGGAAGGAAGGAAGGAAGGAAGGAAGGAAGGAAGGAAGAAAAAAGAGAAGGAAGGAAGGAAGAAAGGAGAAAGAGAGAGAGAGAGAGAGAGAGAGAGAGAGAGAGAGAGGCTGGAGTACTAGCACAGCACAGCGGTAGAGTATTTGCTTTGCATATGGCGACCCAGCATGGACCTGGGTTTGATCCCCAGTATCCCATATGGTCCCCCAAGCCAGCCAGGAGTGATTTCTGAGTGCAGAGCCAGGAGTAACCCCTATGTGCTGCCAGGTGTGGTCCAAAAACAAGCAAACAAACAAACAAACAAACAAAAGAAATTCTCAATTCTAAATCCTAAAAATCCCAAGGCTAAAATCTTTTTTGTTTTGTTTATGTTTCTAGTTTTGAGTCATACCTAGTGGTGCTCAGGGCATACTTCTGATTCAGGGATCCCTTATCTAGCTCCCTGAAGGCACTCAGAGACCATATGTGATGCTGGGAATCAGGCCTATGTACAAGGCAAGTGGCCTGCCCCAGTATTATCAATCTGTCCCAGGACTACCAAAGCTTAAAATTGCACACACCAATACCATTAATCAATTCTGAAGCTGAAAAATGCTTTCTTTACTAAACAATCAATAGCTTAGAAAAACAAAGTTCAAACCCTTTAGAGGAAAATTTGAACTTTCTTGCTACTTTTTCTAAAAAAAGAAAAATAAAAAGTAATGTCACATGAAGAGAAATGCAAAGTGTACACAGGCCAAACTAGAAAGTTTGATCAAGATATATAATCATCAGGGGCCGGGCGGTGGCGCTGGAGGTAAGGTGCCTGCCTTGCCTGCGCTAGCCTAGGACGGACCGCGGTTCGATCCCCCGGCGTCCCATATGGTCCCCCAAGAAGCCAGGAGCAACTTCTGAGCACATAGCCAGGAGTAACCCCTGAGCGTCACAGGGTGTGGCCCAAAAAAACAAACAAACAAAAAAAAGATATATAATCATCGGGGTCAGAGAAATAGCATGGAGGTAAGACATTTGTCTTGCATGCAGAAGGTCGGTAGTTTGAATCCCAGCATCCCATATGGTCCCCAGAGCCTACCGGGCATGATTTCTGAGCGTAGAGCCAGGAGTAGCCCCTGAGCGCTGCTGGGTGTGAGCCAAAAATCAAAAAATTATAAAGATATATAATCATTAAAATACAATGCTATTTTTCTGGATTCTGTGTATGACATTTTTCATAAATATATTATTTATTTATTTTTATAAAATAAAAATATTTTTATTTATTTCATCATGCTGACAAAATTTTACTTCTGTAGTTAATTTTGTCTTCTTTTTCTTAAAGATCCTTCCAGATACATAAGTGTAGAATCATAAACCAGGCTACATTCTGATGGAGAAACCCCTTTTTGAGACTACCCCACCTCACCTCCTGAACCACGCCTTTCATTCCTGATCCCTCCCCTCTCTGTACCTGCATGGAGAGCCATGTGGAACCCCTGAAGTTTGTGTAACATTTTGAAGCATAAAAGAGGTACTGGGTCCACATTATTCACAGATAAGAAAACTGACACCAGAGAAACAAAGCAGCATTTACAGGGTCACACAGCAGCTGGTGGAGGCACAGAAAGACAGATCACTTATCTCTATCTGGTCTAGAGCACTTTATACTAATATTCAGTCTGTTATTAATTATTCCAGCAGTTTATAAAACCAACCCGCACATCAAAATCACCTGATCAAAAGAAGATGGAAGACATCATTTTCCCCAATTTTAAATTGTGCTACAAAGCAGTAATCATTAGAACAGCATGATACTGGAATAAAGACAGACCCTCAGACCAATGTAATAGACTTAAATATTCAGAGAATAACCCTCAGACTTACACCAATTAATCTTTAATAAAGGGGTAAGAAATGCAAAATGAAGCAAGGAAAGCCTCTTCAAGAAGTGGTGTTGGGACAATTGGTCAGCCACATGCAAAAAAGCAAACTTGGACCTCTTTCTAACACCAGGCACAAAGATCAAATCAAAATAAATTAAAGACCTTGATATCAGAAACTATAATCTTTTTTGGGGGGGCCACACCCGGTAACGCTCAAGGGTTACTCCTGGCTATGCACTCAGAAGTTGCTCCTGGCTTGGGGGACCATATGGGATGCTGGGGGATCGAACCATGGTCCATCCAAGGCTAATGCAGGCAAGGCAGGCACCTTACCTCTAGCGCCACCACCCGGCCCCAGAAACTATAATCTTGATATCAAAACTATAAGGTCTATAGAAAATGTAGGCAGAACACTCCATGACATTGAAACTAAAGGCATCTTCAAGGAGGAAACAGCACTCTTCAAGAAAGTAGAAGCAGAGATAAACAAATGGGATTCTATTAAACTGAGAAGCTTCTGCACCTCAAAGGAAATAGTGACAAGGGTAAAAAGGTCACCCACATAAAGGGAAAAACTATTCAAACAACACCCATCAGATAAGGGTTTAGCATCTAAGATATACAAGGTACTGACAGAACTTAACAAGAAAATAAAAACATCTAACCCCATCAAAAAATGGGGGGAAGAAATGAACATACATTACCTCAAGAAGAAATACAGATGCCCCAAAATGCCATGAAAAAATGCTCCACATCATTAATCATCAGGGATGCAAATCAAAACAGCAATGAAATATCATCTCATGCCACGAAAACTGGGACACATCACAAAGAACAAGAACAACCACTGCTAGTGTGGATGTGGGAAGAAAGGAACTCTCATTTATTGCTGGTGGAAATGCTGTCTAATCCAGCCTTTTCAGAAAACAATATGAATATTCCTTAAAAAAAAAAACTGGACAATGAGCTCCCATATGACCCAGCAATACCACTCTTAGGGATATACCCTAGGAACACAAAACCACAATACAAAAATGCCCTCTGCACTCCTATGTTCATAAGACCACTATTTACAATAGCCAGAATCTGAAACATCCCAGATGGCCCAACAATAGGATGAGTGGCTAAAGAAACTGTGGCACATCTATAGGATGAAATTACTATGCGACTATAGAAGAAATGAAGCCATGGAATTTGCTTATACATGATGGGAATTTAGACTATTATGTTGAGTGAAATAAGTCAGAGAGAGATTTAGCACAGAATATCCACCCATCTGTGATTAAAGAAAATTTAAAGACAGTATAATATAATAATACCCAGAGATAATAGAGATGAGGGCTGGAAGTGAAGGACCAGTCTATGATAACAAGATTATCATAAAAAGTGGTAAGTGTAGTTAGAGAAATAACTATACTAATAGTTACCATGACTATGATAGAGAGAAATACAATGCCTGTCTTGAAGACAGGCATGGGATGAGGGGGGTAGGAAATGGGGGGGACAATGGTGGGGCAGGAAAGTTGCACTGGTGAAGGGGGTGTGTGCAGTTTATATGGCTGAAATTCAATTATGAACATGTTTGTAATCATTGTACTTAACTAAAGAAGTTATTTTTAAAAATTTTAAATCACATAATTCACATGAGGGAGAGAGACGAGAGAGGACAACACAGATAGAGTAGTGGAGCCTCTGTTGTCTTGCATGCAGCCAACTCTGATTAATCCCTGGCACTAATGATCTCCTCAGCATCACTGGATGTAGACCTGAAGGTCCCTGAGCACAACCAGGTGTGCCCAGGTAGTCCCTGGCACTGTATTCTTTCACTGAAGTAACAACCTGCTGGGAAATGGGTCAGGAGGCTCGGGGGTCCCCAAATTTCTAGAGCTCTTGGAATCTTCACACTGGAAAAAAATTTCAAATCTCCAGTCCCCATGCCCAGAAATTGTGGTTTATTAGAGATGAACTAGAAATCTGTGCTTTTAGAAATGTCTCCAGATTTTAAGGTAGAAATGGCTGAATCTTGTTCACAGATCTCAACAACCTTTTTCTATTCTTTTATTTTATGGTCTTCTCTCCCTTTCACTTTACTCCACTTTCCAGAACAACTTCGGCAGAGGGGGAGGGGGGAGGAGAATAAAGAAAAAGTAAACAGATACCAGATAAAAGTTCTTATCTTCTTATTGTCCCCATCTTTCTTCACATCTTCACACAAACAGACAGATACAGCACAGAACACAATACCGCAGTCTTATCCCCCTGACATACTTAGTTTGCAACCATTCATAAGGCTAAATACCTCCTGTCAACTACACACAGATTACTAGCATTTAAACAGCAAATAGACCACATATCCCACACCAGGACTCTGGGGGAATCATTCCTGGTAGATTCCTAAAAGGCTTACTAGCTACTAGTTCTCCACATAAAATATAAAATCTGGGCCTGTCCTATCCTTTTCTTTATTGACCATGGTGGGATAACCACAAGGGTGAACAGAGGAGTAGCTGGTGTAATTAAACCTGACTCAGTGCCCTTAGTGCCATCTTGATGTGAACTGGCAGTGATCTGCTCTGCTGGCTCCAGATGTCTAGGGGCCCTCAGCAGACAGGCAATCAGAGCAGACACACACATCTTAATTCCCAAACAAAGCAGATGCTCACTGAAGCCTAATACCCCAGATTTGAGAGGATACTTTTGCCTTTCCTCCAACATATTGAGACAATAAGTGTGAAACTCTTGGGGTAATTCAGGAACTAGATGAATGCAGCATTACAAGTCATTGTTTTTGGTAAGACCAAGACCTGGAAATCCTTAAAAGGTATTCCCCAGACCAGAGTCTTGGCCTGGTGCTCCCCAAAAACACACATGTGGGGCCTGACTAATAACCTGGCCCCCAGAAGAATTCATCATGTCACTTTATTCTATTTTATAAGAGTAACATGGAAGTTTCTTTTGGGTGGGTGGGGAAGCAGGTAGGAGCCCAGCTAGCTGTACTCAGAGCTTCTCCTGAATCTGCACTTAGGGATCACTACCTAGTGAGCTCAAGGAGTTATATATGGTTCCAGGATCAGATCATGGTCAACCATATGCAAGGCAAGAGCCCTACCCATTATACTATTTCACGTCTCCAACAAAGAAAATTATATGTTCATGTGTTAAATGATATACCCATGTTTTCTGTTATTATTAATCAAGCTTGCCATACATCATGTCTTAGGGCTGCACAAGTTCTCAGGCACAACTATGGAGAGGAGTCCCTAGACAGGGATATAAGGTGCCCCTAAAAATCTCCCAGAGCCAGGGAACAATTAGGTTCTTTCATTACTAAATATTTGCAGCCCCAAAGTATTGCTATTTTATATTCTTGGCCTTTCTACTATGCTCCCCAGAACATTGTCCCAAAGCAAATTCAAAAGAGGAGCAAAGAGGACAAAGAGACATGATGGAGGTAATGTGTTTGCCATGCAGACAGTCCTCCCTGATTCCATTCCTAGCAACATATATGGCCCTCATCATGAGATAACTTCTGAGCACAGAACCAGGAATAGCTCTTGAACAATGCCAGATGTGGTCTAAATAAATAAATAAATGAAGAAACAAACAAATAAATAAAATAGGAGTAAAAGGCACTATTTCTCTATGTAGGCATGCATTTAGATCTCCAGAAAGAAATTTCTTCCATGAAGAAAAAAAATTTTTTTCCATGAACACAATAGTTCCAATTCTCTAGCTAACTAGCAGCTTGTCTCAATGGTTTTGGAAGTTCTTTTCTCTGTGTTCAGGATAAAAATTAAAAATAACTCAGGCCTGTGATTCTGTCTTGGCAGTGAGTTCAGAGTCTGGGAACCAGCAACTATTGGATGAACACGTATAGTCTTAATTTCAGAAGCTCAAATAACAGAACATTTTTCACTGACTGTAAATGAGAATAAGCAAGGGCAGCAAGCAGTGATAGTTTATTTATTTAGTTATCTGATTTGGAACTTCATTGGGCTCTGTTTACAGAGGCCACTCCTGGTGGGCTTGGGGGGATCATATAGGGTGTGCCAGTGATCAAATCCAGGTTCCACGGATCAAACCTGGGTCTACCCTGTACAAGGCCAAGCCTTCGTTTCACTGTACATCTATCTGATCCTATGCTTTGATAATTTAAATAATAGGCACGACATTAGTTTTGACTATTCAGTATCAGAAACATAGTCTGAACCTGATATAACAAAGTTCAAAAAGAACTAGCATTGAGAAAACTATTTCATAAATTGAAAAAAGCAATGAAAAGATAATCAGATTAAAGAAAAAATTATACCAAGGTGTAATTTTTGTACTTGGTGCCACAAAAATAAGTCAGATATGGGTTGGAATATCCCTGCTTTCCCCCCCAAAACAAAGGGGGTTCCCCAGCTTTCTCTTCCTTTTCATCTACTCTTTGACACATAAGAAGTCCACCACCTAAACTAGGATAGCTTATAGGTACACTTCTGTCTCTCACTCTAGACCTCCCTCTCCTTTTTGAATTGGAAATAAAGAGATGTTTCAGTTTGCCAGAGACCTACAAGAGAAAAAGCCACCAACTCCATGAGTTTCTCCCTCATGACTTGTTAGATTACACTTTGGTTTTACCTAAAACAATCATCCCTTTTTTTTTTTTTTCCATATCTGTTTGCTTACAACTTGATTTCCACCCAAGACAAAGATCATCCCTGGTTCCTTTGTTTCTGTTTCTTTACAACTTGCTTTTACCCCAAAACACAGATTGTCTTACAAACATGAAGCCTGGACGGGACTGGTTCAGGATAGACTCCCTACCCAGGGGTTGTCTCTGTATTCAATAAAAAGGACAGTTCTGGCAGATAGCTCACTTTTGATATGAGGGTAGAAGATTGCCAGACTACACGTGTTTTCATTCTCAGCCTGATCTGAATTATTTCATGCAAGGGGACCCTGCTTCAGGCCTAGTTTACCTGGGGTTGGAAATATGGCGTGTGGGGCATTTTTACTATATACCATCTCCATCCAAACGACCATCCACTCAAGTGGGGAAGACACCACCTGAACCTTGATAAATGCAAGATGAATATAATTAGTAAACAAAAGAGCTACAAACAAAGCTATCTGATTTCTGATACTTCTAGTTGAATGGAATCCATGAACCTTAAAAGAGGTGACATTTGAACTGGGTCTTAAATTGCAATCTTCCTTGCTTCCAGATCTGTTTTGCATGTTTCCAGTGACCCACTCCAGGAAAAGTTGTGTCGCCTATAGAGCTCATAGTTAGATGTGCTCATTTTCTACTCAGTCACAACACCTTGTCATAAACTTGGTAATATTTTGCAACACACAGTTATTATCCATCTCTGCTGCTCAGGACCCCAAGTAGGATTAGCTTGGTTTGCTATTCAGAGTCACACAAGCTGAAATCAAAACGTCACCAGATTTCATGCTCATCTGGAGTCCTTATGAATTTATTTCATGTGTTGGCAGAATTTTCGTGATGTTTCAGGATTGAGGTTCCCTGACTGGCTGTTGTTTTGGGGATACTCTCAGCCCACACAGACCACTCCCATATTGTAGCCACATGGCTTCTCTCAAGAAGGGCAACTGTTTCCATCAGAGTCAGCAGCAGGAGCAGCTCCCTCTTTAGAAACAGCCTAACCACCTTTCAAAGCTATCCTGATTATGTCAGTCCCACCTAAGGAAATCTCAGTTTTAATTAACTCTAAGCAACTCCTCTTTTAAACCTTTAGATTTGGGGGCTATATCCAACAGTGCTCAGGAACTACTCTCAGCCTCAATGGACTACAGGGCAGTGTTAAGAATCAAACACAAACTTTTTTTCATGCAATGCAGGCCACTCAGCCCAATGAGCCATCTCACCAACCCTGTCTAGAGACTTTAATAGCATCATAAAATGCCTTGCTATCTTTGTCCTCTCACATAACCTAACCATCCCCATTGAAAACCCCAATAAGGTTAGAATTTCTCCCCACATTTAAAGGAGAGGATTTTATCATAGGGGCAGAAATCTTAGAACCCATCTTGAATCATCTGCATAATTCAAGCAAATACTAAGATTTAGCATTTCATTGGAAAAAAGCAAAGGTCTGAATTACTAATTACATCTATGTCTATATATTAAAACCAATGTCCTGGGGGCCAGAGAGATAGCATGAAGATAAGGCATTTGCCTTGCATGCAGATGGATAGTGGTTTAAATCCTGGCATCCCATATGGTCCCCCAACCTGCTAGGAGCGATTTCTGAGCATAGAGCTAGGGAGTAACCCCTGAGGCCTGCCGTGTGTGAGCCCAAAAACAAAAAAGAGGAATAAAAGAAAAAAAAATGTCCTATTAGAGACTAAGGAAGGGGTAATTAATATAGGAGAGGAGATTTGACAGATTTTATTTTTGGCAGGCGGGAATTTTCGAGGCACATTTCAGGGGACAGGGGGACCATTCCCATGATTCTCTGCCAATCAGACTAAAGGGTAGAAAGCTAGGGCATGAAAATTTTAGTGTTGCTCAAGCATAAAGGTCTGGGGCCACCAAAGCCATCCTAGCAGTGCCTAGTGGGCCTTGAGGGTTTTTATCCAGCAATGCTGGGAGATCATGTGGTGCTGCTGAGGTAACCAGAGTTCCACTCATGCAGGCATGTAGCTCTAAGCCCTGCACCATCTCCTGGCCTGATAGATTATATTTCCAACATGGCTGCTACAATCAAGAACATGTTCACTATATTTAACATGTATAACCATGTGGGACACACACTTTATATTCCATCCTCACAATGTAACACAATTCTCTTCCCATCAAAGTAATTAAATCTAAGTCAAATCCTCTTGGGACATAGCGCTATATAATGCTTTCACTAAGAGAGCATAGTAGAAATGATATGCAATGACTTCTGAGACTAAGTTATATTAATTAGATACTCACTTCTCTCCTGAGATGTTTGCTCTAGGTACCCAGCATGTGCAAATGCCCAACAGTCACAGAAAAAAGTCACATGTAGGATTAAACCAGCTAAGAGCTAAGATCCTACCACATCAACCATCGAGTCCAGACACAGGAGAGAACTCCAGCTACCAGCTGCAGAACCTTTTATTAACACGTCCTTAGTCACCTCTGTGAGTACCAGGACAGGGCACAGGATAAATCTTTTGAACAAAACTCGCCTGAAATGCAGATTCATGAGAGAAATAGATGATTATTGTGTCAAGATTAGGGTGATTTGCTAAGCAGAAATACCTAACTGAAACAGATACAAAAAGAAACTTAGACTCAGGCAACTTCATAGTCTCTGGCAACAAGAGAATTCATATAAACAGGTAGGTGGATATATTCACAGGCTCAAGACACAGAATCCAAGCAACTTGCTTGTCTCCTCTGATATAATCTGGCACTTCCTTCAAGCAGCTACTGGGAAGCTAAACTCCAAGTACACAGAAGTTTGGTTTACGGTTCTGAGGTAAAGGAGAAGGATAGATGCCTGAAAAGTAGTGGAACTGAAAGAAGAGATAAGGGTGAAAAGAGGGCTGGTTTTAAATCTATAGTCTAAGATACAAATGCATATTTAAATGGAGGAAATGTTACCAAAAAGATGGATATTTGAAGCCAGAGCAGTGGCACAAGTGGTAGGGCTTTTGCCTTGCATGCAGCTGACCTAGGACAGATCGAAGTTTGATCCCTCAGCGTCCCATATGGACCCCCAAGCCAGGAGCAATTTCTGAACACATGGCCAGGAGTGACCCCTAAGCATTGCAGGGTGTGCCCCCCCCAAAAAAGATGGATATTTAAAATGAAAATGACCCCTAGATGTATGCACATACATTGTGTAGATAGAGTTAAGATAAGCAGGAGACAGCTGCCTTTGCCTTGCCTTCACAGATTTTGAAAAAAAAAAAAAAAAAAAGAACCTGATTTCCAAATTCTCACTAGATTTCCAGTTCATGCTTCACCCTTGGTTCTCTGCAAAGTATGTCACCAGAGTTGTTTGGCTGCCTCACTAGATGAACTGGAAGAAAGATGACTTTTCACATGTTCTCTCATTTCGTTGGCTGAGTGTGGGAGAGGATTTCAGAAGCCTCTGGAAGTCCAGCATAAATGGGATAATATGAGAAGTTTTTAAGTCTACAGCAAGATTAAGTAGTGCATGACACACCCAGCAATATGCACTCACACAGTACATATACCATACATTATGTACACACACTATGCACAAAATGCCCCAGGTGCACTATGCCACACAGTACGTGCAACACACACACACATTCGTTCAGGTAGAGAAACCTAAAGTCAGAGAGGTTTTGGCATAAACAATCGTGATGGTCTAAATAACATTACAAATACTAGAATTAGGTTTTGTGAACAATTCATCTAACTTTTCTTTATTTTAGTTTTGGTGTTTGAATCATACCTAGAGGTTCTGGGCCAAGGAGTCACTCATAGGGTGCCAGAGATTAAATCCAGATCTGTCATATCAAAACCATGTGACCCGATCTTTATAGCCACCTACTGGGTCTCTAACTTCTCACTAGAGGCAGTAGTTGGTGTGTAGTTAGAAATACGATCATATGGGTCCAGAGTGATGGCACAGCAGTAGGACATTTGCCTTGCATGTTGCTGACCAGGGTTTAATCCCCAGCATCCCATATAGTCCCCAATTTCAACAACAACAACAAAGATTATTCTTTAGTATGTGTTCTTGATCAAGTTGAAGAAGTTCTTCACCAATCCTTTTTTTTTTCTAAGTTTTTATCATAAATGAATGCTAAATGGTCTCAAATACTGTTTCTGCATCAATTGATATGCTATTTGATTTGGATCACACTCAGTGGTGCTCAGAGTTTACACCGTTCTGGTAATTGTGTGCAAGGCAAGCACCTTATTCTATTCTATCTCTCTGGTTCTCTTCCTCCCTCACAACTCCACAGTGAAAGGAGCTTTAACATGAGAATCACAAAGAAATTTATCTCTCTGGTTCTCATCCTCTCAATTTACAGATCCATTTGTACTTAACCAACTGAAATGTGTGTTTGCTTGACCTAGTGAAGTAACTTATGGTAACCTAGGTGGTTCTTTGTGTTAGATCATAACTGAAAAGGAAAATGTCTAGGCTCCCCCTCTATACCATAAGGCACCTGCACAAATATTTACATGCATATTCACTAAGATGTGTAAGTACTAAGAAAAGCCTTATTTGGCATGGCATGGTATAAACTGATTTTATTTCTTGATGCTCTTTTTTTGGGGGGGATTGGTGGGACACACCTGGTGACACTCAGGGGTTACTCCTGGCTATGTGCTCAGAAATTGCTCCTGGCTGGGGGACATTATGGAACTCTGGTGGATTGAACCAAGGTTCATCCTAGGCTAGCGCGGGCAAGACAGATGCCTTACCGCTTGCGCCACTCTGGCCCCTATTTCTTGATGTTCTTATATATTAGAGAAACTTACTAGATAGTGGGAAAGGGGAAATCTATTGTAAAATTAATTAAATTAATAAAATTCCTTTACGGTGACGGATGACGGTGGATAAATGGTGAGGCCTTCTCAGCCAGGCCAGACGCCTGCAGCTTCTTTGGCCTGGCGGGTCTGAGGGTTCATGATAATGGAGAGGAAATGATCTACAGCCAGTCAGTACAAGTCAGGAGACATGAAGATTTATTACAAGGCTGTATCTTTTCTTTTTTTCATGCATGTATCTTACATGGCTTCTAAGCTAACCTTTTAAGCTACCTCCTTCAGCTGCCCTGCATTTATCATTTATCCCATCCTCAGGCTTCTCCTGCCGAATCTCTCAATGAATCTCTCTCTGTGTCTCTCTCTCTGTCTCTCTGTCACTCTCTGTCTCTGTCTCTCGCTGTCTCTGTCTCTCTCTTTTTGTTTTTGGGTCACACCCGGCAGCGCTCAGGGGTTACTCCTGGCTCTACCCTCAGAAATCGCTCCTGGCAGACTCAGGAGACCATATGGGATGCCGGGATTGGAACCACTGACCTCCTGCATAGAAGGCAAATGGCTTACCTCCATGCTGTTTCTCCAGCCCCTGAATCTCTCTTTTATCACCCCTCCCCCAGGCCTTAATAACAACCTCAGACCCCTCCCAGCTGTGGGCTGGTCTGACCAGGTAAAATTAACATTTGGCCTTGGGAGGGATAACAATCTATGACCAGGACTTTCCATAAAATTTTATTCTTCCTCTAAAACAGCAACATTTCAGATAAATATTTTCTTTTACATTATTTCACAGGGATCATTGAAAGCAATTCTAGGCTTAAAGGAGAAATTGCAGTTTTCTGTTTTTCTTTTTTTTTAGTCACTGAAATTACATATTTATTCTTGATTGGATTTTTAGGCATCCAATGTTTCTACACTGATTTCTTTTTTTTTATTTTTTTATTTAAACAATTTTATTACATACATGATTGTGTTTGGGTTTCAGTCATGTAAAGAACGCCACCCATCACCAGTGCAACATTCCCATCACCAATGTCCCAAATCTCCCTCCGCCCAACCCACCCCCCACCTGTACTCTAGACAGACTTTCTATTTCCCTCGTGCATTCTCATTATTAGGATAGTTCAAAACGTTGTTATTTCTCTAACTAAACTCATCCCTGTTTTTGGTGAGCTTCATGAGGTGAGCTGTAACTTCCAGCTCTTTTCTCTTTTGTGTCTGAAAGTTATTATTGCAAGAATGTCTTTCATTTTTCTTAAAACCCATAGATGAGTGAGACCATTCTGCGTCTTTCTCTCTCTCTCTCTCTCTCTCTCTCTCTCTCTCTCTCTCTCTCTCTCTCTCTCTCACTTATTTCACTCAGCATAATAGATTCCATGTACATCCATATATAGGAAAATTTCATGACTTCATCTCTCCTGACAGCTGCATAATATTTCATTGTGTATTTGTACCACAGTTTCTTTAGCCATTCGTCTGTTGAAGGGTATCTTGGCTGTTTCCAGAGTCTTGCTATGGTAAATAGTGCTGCAATGAATATAGGTGTAAGGAAGGGATTTTTGTATTGTATTTTTGTGTTCCTAGGGTATATTCCCAGGAGTGGTATAGCTGGGTCGTATGGGAGCTCGATTTCCAGTTTTTGGAGGAATCTCCATATTGCTTTCCATAAAGGTTGAACTAGACGGCATTCCCACCAGCAGTGGATAAGAGTTCCTTTCTCTCCACATCCCCGCCAACACTGCTTGTTCTCATTCTTTGTGATGTGTGCCAATCTCTGGGGTGTGAGGTGGTACCTCATAGTTGTTTTGATTTGCATTTCCCTGATGATTAGTGATGTGGAGCATTTTTTCATGTGTATTTTGGCCATTTGTATTTCTTTGTCAAAGTGTCTGTTCATTTCTTCTCCCCATTTTTTGATGGGATTAGATGTTTTTTTCTTGTAAATTTCTGTCAGTGCCTTGTATATTTTCGAGATTAGCCCCTTATCTGATTGGTATTGGGTGAATAGTTTCTTCCACTCAGTGGGGGGCTCTTGTATCCTGGGCGCTATTTCTTTTGAGGTGCAGAAGCTTCTCAGTTTAATATATTCCGATCTGTTAATCTCTGCTTTCACTTGCTTGGAGAGTGCAGTTTCCTCTTTGAAGATGCCTTTAGTCTCAATATCCTGGAGTGTTTTACCTACATGTTGTTCTATATATCTTATGGTTTCGGGTCTGATATCGAGGTCTATCATCCATTTGGATTTAACATTTGTACATGATGTTAGCTGGGGGTCTAAGTTCAATTTTTTGCAAGTGGCTAGCCAGTTGTGCCAACACCACTTGTTGAAGAGGCTTTCTTTGCTCCATTTAGGATTTCTTGCTCCTTTATCAAAAATTAGGTGATTGTATGTCTGGGGAACATTCTCTGAGTATTCAAGCCTATTCCACTGATCTGAGGGCCTGTCCTTATTCCAACACCATGCTGTTTCGGTAACTATTGCTTTGTAGTACAGTCTAAAGTTGGGGAAAGTAATTCCTCCCATATTCTTTTTCCCAATGATTGCTTTAGCTATTCTAGGGTGTTTATTGTTCCAAATGAATTTCAAAAGTGCCTGATCCACTTCTTTGAAGAATGTCATGGGTATCTTTAGAGGGATAACATTAAATCTGTACAATGCTTTGGGGAGTATTGCCATTTTGATAATGTTAATCCTGCCAGTCCATGAGCAGGGTATGTGCTTCCATTTCCGCGTGTCCTCTCTTATTTCTTGGAGCAGAGTTTTATAGTTTTCTCTGTATAGGTCCTTCACATGCTTAGTCAAGTTGATTACAAGATATTTGATTTTCTGTGGCACTATTGTGAATGGGGTTGTTTTCTTAATGTCCATTTCTTCCTTATCACTATTGGTGTATAGAAAGGCCATTGATTTTTGTGTGTTAATTTTGTAGCCTGCCACCTTGCTATATGAGTCTATTGTTTCTAGAAGCTCTTTCATAGAGACTTTAGGGTTTTCTAGGAAGAGTATCATGTCATCTGCAAACAGCAAGAGCTTGACTTCTTCCTTTCCTATCTGGATTGCCTTGATATCTTTTTCTTGCTTAATCGCTATAGCGAGTACTTCCAGTGCTATGTTGAATAGAAGTGGTGAGAGAGGACAGCCTTGTCTTGTGCCAGAATTTAGAGGAAAGGCTTTCAGTTTTTCTCCATTGAGGATAATATTTGCCTCTGGCTTGTGGTAGATGGCCTTAACTATATTGAGAAAGGTTCCTTCCATTCCCATCTTGCTGAGAGTTTTGATCAAGAATGGGTGTTGGACCTTATCAAATGCTTTCTCTGCATCTATTGATATGATCATGTGATTTTTATTTTTCTTGTTGTTGATGTTGTGTATTATGTTGATAGATTTACAGATGTTAAACCATGCTTGCATTCCTGGGATGAAACCTACTTGATCGTAGTGGATGATCTTCTTAATGAGACACTGAATCCCATTTGCCAGGATTTTGTTGAGGATTTTTTCATCTGCATTCATCAGCAATATTGGTCTGTAATTTTCTTTTTTTATAGCATCTCTGTCTGGTTTAGGTATCAAGGTGATGTTGGCTTCATAAAAGCTATTTGGAAGTGTTTCCATTTGTTAAATTTCATGAAAAAGTCTTGCCAGGATTGGTAGTAGTTCGTCTTGGAAAGTTTGAAAGAATTTATTAGTGAATCCATCTGGGCCTGGGCTTTTGTTTTTGGGCACACATTTGATTACCGTTTTAATTTCATTAATAGTGATGGGGGGTGTTTAGATATGCTACATCCTCTTCCTTCAACCGTGGAAGATTATAAGAGTCCAAGAATTTATCGATTTCTTCCAGGTTCTCATTTTTAGTGGCATAGAGTTTCTCAAAGTAGTTTCTGATTACCCTTTGGATCTCTACCATATCAGTAGTGATCTCTCCTTTTTCATTCCTAATACAGGTTATCAAGTTTCTCTCTCTCTCTCTCTCTGTCTCTCTCTCTCTCTTTCTCTGTTAATTTTGCCAGTGGTCTATCAATCTTGTTTATTTTTTTCAAAGAACCAACTTCTTTTGTTAATCTTTTGGATTGTTTTTCCGGTTTCCACTTCATTAATGTCTGCTCTCAGCTTTGTTATTTCCTTCTGTCTCCCTATTTTTGAGTCCTTTTGTTGAGTACTTTCTAATTCTATGAGCTGCGTCATTAAGCTATTCAGGTATGCCTCTTCTTCTTTCCTGATGTGTGCTTGCAAAGCTATAAATTTTCCTCTCAGTACCGCTTTTGCTGTGTCCCATAGGTTCTGATAGTTTGTGTCTCCATTGTCATTTGTTTCTAGGAAGGTTTTGATTTCCTCTTTGATTTCATCTCAGACCCACAGGTTATTCAGTATTAGGCTGTTTAACTTCCAGGTATTAAAGTTTTTCTTCTGTTCTACACTGATTTCTTCACCAGTGTCCTCTTTCCTTCATCAGTGCTCCTCACATCCTAATTTGCTTCCCTTTAGTCTACCTCCAGAGGGGCACTATATTTTTTAGAAATTTTTGAACTGTAGTTTACAGTGCTACTGCTGTTAGGGTATAAAGAACCCCAAGTGTATCAAGGTGTAAACTTTCTGTTAAAGACTTCAAGTGAATGCTAGAAATGCTAGAAATTTCCTCACTGATGTGAGGAAATGTAAGAGAATTTCAACAGGAGAACATATGAGAAGCATTCAAAAATTTGTCAATGGAAGTTGGGGACAAGTTGAACTTAAAGAAGGGTTCAGCAGCAGAATGCCAGAAGCTGGGCATCAAATCAGTAAGCTCAAGGAAAAAGTAAAGGAAAACACTAAAAAAGAAGAAAGAGAGATTGAAAAGATAGAACAGAAGTTAAACTCATGTCATGTATAGAGGAAATCCCAGTTCAATCCTTAGCACCACAAAAAGTCCCCCAATCACACCACAAGGGACTAAAGGAGTGATCCCTTTGCACAGAGCCAGGAGTAAACCCTGAGCATCACTGAGTTTGGCCCAACACCTACCCCCCCCAAAAAAATAAACCTTTGCACCCACTCCACCCCCCAAAGAAAGAGAACAATATTCTCATTACCTATCCATCACAATGTACAGACATATACATAATACTTGAGAGACCCTTGTGACATAGAGAATTTATTGCTTAAATAGGGATTATCCAATATTCCTGAGATCTTCTAGTGATCAAGCCAACCGCTTACAGCATATGAAATGCAAAGTTTGGTATGCTCTAAAAATTGCAGTTGTTATAAAAGCTAAAATACACTGATCTAGATGAGTTGATTTGCCTAGTCAATAAAAACTAATAGGCACTTGAGAGACAATATTTTTAGGGAGTTCAATGATATAATTTGTGCATTTATATCTATCTTGAAGAGGACAAATTCTCTTCCTTTGTTTGCTATTGCTGAATCCATTATAGGCTTTGAAGAAATGTTTTTATAGAAATTGTTCCAAGAGATCAGTAAGTGGACTGTGTATTAAATAACTTACATTTAAGAACAACCTGTTTAAACTTAAGGTGTAACTTTCCCAATAAAGTAGACAAAAGAATAACTGGTCCAGTAAATAAAGATAAATTCTTTCCTTCTAGAAAAGATCCAAAATGCATCGTTGTGGGTCTGATTATTTTCCATAACACATTTTGCAGTTTTTATGCAGTTTTCTATAGCTTTCTACTCATGTGTGGCTGCAAAGCTGAGAGAACTGAAACATTTTTCCCCCTTTGTGATTCTGGCTGGTAGCTCTTTTCAGCAGCACTTGTTAATCTTGTTAAACTGTAAGTGCCTCTTGGTTTTATGAGCTCCGCTCACTTTCTCTTCCAGCACTCATTGACCTTGCTGTATTTATGTGGCTTGAATGTCATCTCATGAAAGAAATATAGAGTGAATTCTGGAGCAACACCAGGCAATGGAGTCTGTACATGGACAGCACTGCAGGAGAGAGGCAGAGTCAGAAGGTTATATCAGAGAAAAGCCCCTCTGAATTAATCAGATCTTTTAAATAAAGAGATCTCAAAAAAATCACTATCTTCAAAAAAGTGACTTCAAAAGAGTCACTGAATTTTGATGACTGTATATTAGAAAATGAATATGTTCTGTTAGGGTTAGCCTTACCTATAGGGATAGATAGCTATTTACCTGGTTTAACCACATTGGAGATCAACAGAATAGCCTCAAAACTATTATATGATCTTGCAATTTCACACCTGCCTGCTCAAATGTTCTAGGTTTTCAAATACCATGTCAATCATTTAAGATAATATAGAATTCTATAATATAGTTTACTTTTTGGTACTGGTATCCAGATCTTTTAGGCAAATGTTGTAGAAGCAGAAGTGGTTTCTGAATACAGTATGTCCAAGGACTGAACATAGACACCTCAACTTTTTAAAGAAAGCCATCTTTTGAGTCTCTGGAATATTTTCTTTTTAAATGTTATTTATTTTGGTTTTGTGGTCACATCTGACTATGCGTCTTCCACATATACAACATAAGTAATATTCCTTTGAACTATCATTCCTGCCCATCCCTAGAATGTCTTCAGTAAGATCCAATTTCTCTGATCTGCTGAGTATAAAGATATTTCAAAACTGTCAAAAGATTAACAGGGAGCATAAGAGTTTCTAAGAAATCTCCTCATTTCAGATCACTGCAAACCCTATTGTATTTACTCCTGCTCTTACTTTATAAAGCCTGTCAAGTGAGAAAATATTGTTCAATAAAATCCTCAAGTTTGGCAAAAAGTTGTCTCATGCCTGAAATACAAAATTGAACTTGTCCAAAACATAGTTATGATTCTTGGAAATTATGTTGGTTTTGGAGAGGATAGCATCAGGCAGCTCCAAAGAGTAATGCTGTCTTCTACCTTAGTTCAGAATAATAAAGGAGTGGGGGGGGTGCTGTAGTGTGATAACACAGTGGGTAGGAAGTTTGCCTTGCATGTGGCTGACCTAGGTTTGAATCCTGGCATCCCATATGGTCCTCAAGTCTACCAGGAGTGATTTATGAGCACAAAGCCGGAAGTAATCCCTGAGTGCCACCGGTGTGACTGGCAAATCAATTTAAAAAAATAGGAGTCTGAATATCTATTGATTGAGATATGTGTACTTATAAATTACTTTTTAATATTTATACACCTGCTTTGTCAATTAAAGTGTAATGCTGTGAGATATAAGATGAGTTTCTGAGGGAACTTATGCTGATAGACAAATCAAAATAGCCATAATAATATGACAGAATGTGTGACAAGAAAAAAGACTCATTACCATTAGGTCAATTATGGTGGCACAATCAGTAAAGAATCAAGAATTACTCTTGTTCTGATGCATAGAAAAAGACAAGCAGAAAAATTCTTTGATCTCTCTGGTTAAGAGGATACATTTGGTAGGAGGTTGACATTCATAATTCTGGGTTTTATCTCAATTATTTGCAAAAAAAAAAAGAGCACTTACTACCATGATTGTATCCCAGCCCTCTAGACCATGATTTTATAAGTAAAGGCTATGAAATAATAATAAAGGTAATAAGAGAAATTTCTCAAAGAGAGGATCTTACCAAATTTCAGGAAAATGGTGAACTAAATCACTGGAGCTAAAAAGTTTTAAGAGTAATGACTTTTATTGTAGGAACCCTTCCAGATAACATGCAATTGCCAATTCAGATAATTTACGTATTCTGAATCACCTAAAGTAAAACCTGTCAACCTAAGGTTTCTTCCTTACTTAACTATGCCCAGTATTTAGAAAAAGTTGAATTTGATAATGAAGAATACGATTTAAAACTAGTCTAAAAGATTTTTGTTTCATTTTGTTTGGGAGCCACGCCCTGTGGCACTGAGGGGTTACTCCTGGCTCTGTGCCTAGAAATTACTCTTGGCAGGCTTGGAGACCATATGGGATTCCAAGGATCGAACTGGGTCAACTACATGCAATACACCCTATTCACTATGCATCGCTCTGATCCTTGTAGTCTAAAAGAATTTTATGTCTGTGTAATTCAAAGCAGTCTGGGGAGGGGGGTGGAATCTGCTGCTGCTACCAGGTATTCTATTTCTACCCTTTTCAGTCACACGTTCCCTTCTGATGGCTATTTTATCAGACTTGTTCTGAAGAGCATCCAGGAACAACTCTACTCAGACCTACTCATCCCTTTTCCCCTCCCCTGACATTATCTCTTGGGGCCATCTTTCTCCTTAGGGCCTTTGTCCCAACACCTCATTCCTGTAATTGGCAGAGTATGCAACTAGTTCACCTGGCCCTGCATTTTATAGCCTTTCTTCCACCTCCTCATTCTTTGCCTTAAGCAATACTACTTCCTAGCATCTACCCTCAAATCACAAAACCCTAAATTCAAAAGTAATATGCACTTTGACATTCATTGCAGCACTTAGTACATAGCCAAAATATGAAAACAACTCAAGTGCTCAAATATAGATGAATGAATCAAAGTTGTGGAATATATACACAATGGAGTAATATGTATCTGTAAGAAAGGGAAATATTATGAAATTTGCTGCACTATAGATGAAACTAGAGTATATATGTGGAAGGAAATCAGTCAGAAGGAAAAAGATAGGCATGGAATGAACTCTCTTATACATGGGATCTAAAGAAACACATTAAGGGAGAAATAAATTCCCAAAGGTATCAGAACTGGAAGTTGCTCCACAGAACTGAATAAGGGTGGAGATGGAATGGAAGGGGCATTTGGGACCTTTGTAAAGGGAAGTGGGTATTCTGGCGCTGCGTGTGGTATAAATGATGTATGCATAAAGATACCATTATTGGTATTGTAAATCACAACTGTAATATGTCAATAAAGATGTAATTAAAGAAAACTCATCAGACCTTCTAAATCAACAGAGTTTTGGCATATGCCTTCTTGTGTTGGGCTTTAAGTCCAACCATTGTTCCTCAGCATCTAGATTTTTAGATGGTATAGGCAGGATTTAATATTTTGTTTGTTTGTTTTGGGGCCATACCAGGCGGGTGCTCAGTTGTTACTCCTGGCTCTGTGCTCAGAAATTGCTGCTGGCAGGCTCAGAGGACCATATGGGATGCCAGGAATTGAATCCTGGTCTGTCCTGGGTCAGCCGCATGCAAGATAAATGCCCTTACCACTGCCCTATCGCTCCAGCCCCAGAATTTAATATTCAAATACAGAAGGAAATATTCTAAAAATTGCAACTAGTATCAGGCATGCAATCTCTAGTGAATACTATAACCATGTGTGCAAGCACCACAACTAGAGTGTGACCTCTGGAGAGCACCACAACAAGTATGTGTGTGATCTCTGGTTATTACTGCAACAACAATAAAATCATAGATGAGGGATGAGCTGTTTAACAGATTCGGGAGATGACTTAAGTGGTAGAGCACCATCTAGCATGTGTGAAGCCTTGAGCTTGATGCACAGCATTGCATGACCTCTCAGAAACTGTTGGGAACAGCTTGGGTGACCCACAAATGATCAGATCTGTATTGTAGGACTAAATATTGAAAACCTAACCCTTGAATGCCACTGAGGGTGGATCCTATAAAATAAATAAATGAGGGGCCAGAGAGATAGCACAGAGGTAGGGCATTTGCATTGCAAGTAGCCATCCCAGGATGGAACAGTGGTTTGAATTCCAGCATCCCATATGGTCCCCCATGCCTGCCAGGAGCAGTTTCTGAGTGCAGAGCCAGGAGTAACCCCACCAGTTAAAAATAAATAAATAAATAAATATATATATATATATATATATATATATATATATAAATGGAGGGAGGAAGGAAGTAAAAAAGAAAGGAAGGAAGGAAGGAAGGAAGAAGGAAGGAAGGAAGGAAGGAAGGAAGGAAGGAAGGAAGGAAGGAAGGAAGGAAGGAAGGAAGGAAGGAAGGAAGGAAGGAAGGAAGGAAGGAAGGAAGGAAGGAAGGAAGGAAGGAAGGAAGGAAGGAAGGAAGGAAGGAAGGAAGGAAGGAAGGGAGAGAGGGAGGGAGGGAGGGAGGGAGGGGGGGGAGGGAGGGAGGGAGGGAGGGAGGGAGGGAGGGAGGGAGGGAGGGAGGAATTGAGAGAAGGATCAGTCCTGGTGATATTCAATAGATTACATTTGATGTAGATTGAACCAGGTCTGGTCATGTGCAAGAGAAATTATCTTCCTACCATACTATCAGTCTGGTCCTGTAATTTGAAACTAGAAATACTCTAAAAAAATTTCCTTTATAGTGGGAGAAATAGTACAGGTATTTAGGTACTTGCCTTGGACATAGCAGACCCCATATAGTCCACCAAGCCTGTCAGAAATAATCCCTGAATTCAGAGCCAGGAGTAATCCCTGAGCACCATGAGATGTGGCCCACCCCTACCTACCCACCCCAAAATGAAATGCCTGGCCAGAGCCAATATTTGGGAAACTTTTTTGTACAAGGTGATATTTTAATTAAGAACTTAAAAATTGTAAATCAGGAAAGCACCTGGAGGAACATGTTCTAAGTAGGAGAAACATCAAGTGAAAAGGAACTCCAAGAAGAAAAATGAAGATATTTGTGGCGGGAAATGTGTGCTGGTGAAGGGTGTTGTACACTATAGACTGAAACACAATCATGAACAATTTTGTAAATGTGTATCTATCATGGTGATTCAATCATTAAAGAATTTACACATATATGTGTGTATACACACACACACACACACACACACTATGCCAAAAAAAAAAAAAAGAAAGACTAAAAAGAAGATCTCCAAGATACCGTATTTTTCCCTCTATAAGATGTAACTCGAGACCCCATCAGGATATGGTGGCTGGGAATAACCAGCCTGCAAGGCTGAAGTATATTTATAATATGCCAGTCCACAGCTGGTTAAACACATTTACCTAATTTTTTTTAATATCAGAAAATAAAAAAACATTTTTTTTAATACTCAGGCTTCAGGGCTGAAGCAATAGCGCAGTGGTAGGGCATTTGCCCTGCAAATGGCTGCCCGGGACAGACCTGGGGGTTCGATCCCTGGAATCCCATATGGCCCCCCCCAAAGCCAGGAGAGATTTCTGAGTGCATAGCCAGGAGTAACCCCTGACCATCACCAGGTGTGGCCCCCAAAACAAGAAAACACACACCAAAAAACAAAACAAAACAAACAAAACCACCAAAAAAACCCTCAGGCTTCAGCTCCAGATGACATTTGCTCCAAAGACAGAAATTTCCCCCCCCATCTTTGGGGGAGGGGGGGAAGTACATCTTAAATACATTTGACTATTAAATACAATGGACTATTGAGAGACATGGGAAACAAGTGTGGGCTGAAAGAGTGAGTAGTGGGCCAGAGGGTAAAGGTGCTTGTCTTGAGTGCCACCACTTTGGCACCACACATGGCCCCTGAGCACAGAGTCAAAAGTAAGCCCTTAGCACAGCTGGGTGTGGCCCCAAAGCAAATGAAAAATAAGTTAGAGAATTTAAACATCAAAAAAAATGAGAGTGATATAGTAAACTGAGCCCTCAGATTAAGTTAGATATAGGCTCAATTTTTGTGACTTAAAGGCAGTTGGAAGATTTAGGATTTCATTCCAAAAACCATGTGAATTCTCAAAGTGATTTTGAGGAATTTAACTGTAACATAATTTATTTTAAAATTCTTTTTGCCTAGATGCAAGCTTAACTCTAAAGAATTACTCACAGATTCCTGGGTGAATTCTACTTCAACATTATATAATAATTTCATGAGGCTGGAGTGATAGCACAGCGATAGGGTGTTTGCCTTGTATGTGGCCGACCCAGGACAGACCTGGGTTTAATTCCCATGTGGTCTCTCAGCCTTCCAGGAGTGTTTCTGAGAGCAAAGCTAGGAGTAACCACTGAGTGCTGCCAGGTGTGGCCCAAAAACAAAAAACAAAAAACAAAAAAATCATATAGTAATTTCAAAGGGCTGTTGAGTGAACCTGTGACTATTTCGTGAACTGCTGTCAGAGCACTGAGCACCAACAACAGTAATTAAATTGAGGTCATCACTGGATCTGAAAGAAAGGAAAAAAAAATCATTCATTCTGCCCATAGTCAGAAATTCCATCCATGAGGCTCACAAAACTCATTCCTTATTCCTATTTATAGTATATCACTAAGTATTGGGTAATCTGCCTAAGTTATCTAGAAAGAACTCTTAGCTATAGCTTCCCCAAAATTGTGAGTTGTAAGCTCTATTACTTTGGCTTGAAACAGAATGGCACTCATTTCTTTTACCTATCCTGACAATGGTATCAATGTGTCAAAGATGACTAAACATAAGGGAATGAGTGTTAGGCTCCTGAAACATTGAAAAGGGAGGGGGCTGGAGAGATAGCACAGCTGTAGGTATTTGCCTTGCAAGCAGCTGACCCAGGACCAAACAAAGGTGGTTCAAATCCCGGCATCCCATATGGTCCCCCATGCCTGACAGGAACAATTTCTGAGCAGATAGCCAGGAGTAACTCCTGAGCACCGCCGGGTGTGGCCCCAAAACAAAAAAAAAAAAAAAAAAAAAAAGACTGAAAAAGGAGCATTTATAAATGGGAAGGGGCCATCTTTGTTTTTCTTTTTGGTTTTTTGTTTGTATTTCAGCCCGGGTGGGAACAAACTCACTAAAGACAGGGTGTGGTGGACGAACCTGCCCAGAACGGTAGTCCAAGGCTAAAGTGATAGTGCATCTACATTGGGAAGAGCACTTGCCTTGCATGTAACCAATCTGAATTCAATCCCTAGCATTCCATATGATCCCCCAGGCATTGTTTGGAGTGATTCCTGAGTGTAGAGTCAGAAGCAATCACTGAGCATTGTCATATATGACCCCAAAAACAAAAAGGACAGCTCAAAGCTGGAAGGAAAAGGGAGGGCCTGAAGAATCAGGAAAGAAGTGGACCAACCTGTCCAGGGAAGAAGCTGGGACTACTGGAGAAACAGGCTATTATATGTCGTTAAGTCTTCATGCAATTTATGTGTAAGGTGGGCAGAACTGGCTGGGAATCAACTCTTATGAAGGAGAAGAATCAGATTAAGGTCAAGGAAAACATTTGTAAGCAGAAAAAGCTTCAAAGTATAGAATACAATTCAGTAGGGCTGGAGAGAGCATGCATGCAGCCAGTCAGGGTTTGACTGATCACCAGCATTCCATATGCTATCCTGCACACTGCCAGGGGTAATTACTGAGTACAGAGTCAGGAGTTATCACTAAGCATCACCAGGTATGACCCTAAAATAAAAGCAAAAAAAAAAATTATTTTAGAGATTTGTCTCATTGTTTCCAGAAAATTTTAATTTGCTATTCCTCTCTTCTCATGTTGAATTTTCCTGATATATTATATATAATAACATTATATATAATATTCTTGATGATATATAATATCATATATTCTTGGTGCACCTTCCTGGATCTCTCTCTGTCTCTCTTGTCACTTGACATATATATATGTATATACAACTATACATATACTATATATACATATGTATATACATATATATAGACTAGGCTGTATTGAAAAGCTGTACTCAACCCAAACCTAAAGATTTGGGGATTGGTTCTGAAGTCTATTAGGTAGGGTGCTTGCCTTGCATGTGGCTTACCCAGGTTCAATCCCCAGCATCTCATAAGGTCCCCTAGCCAGCCAGGAGTAATCCTCTAGTATCACTGTTGTGTGGCCCCAAAACAAACAAACAAACAAACAAAACCCCCAAAATACTAAGATTTAGAAGCAGTAACAAGTCAACCAAAGTCAAAGCTTGAAATAATAAAATGTGATAAGTTTAATCAATGTAAATAGCTCATTTGAGCTTCTGCACTTTATTTATATAGGAGTTGGACCCCACTGGCAGTGTTCAGGGCATACTCTTGTCTATGTGCTCAGGAATTGCTGCTACCTCTGCTAAGGGGAAACATATGGAATACTAGGGAATTAAAACCAGGTCAGCTGCATGCAAAGCAAGCACCTTACCCATTATACTATTTCAACAGTCAACACTTCTGTACTTTAAAATGTTTTCTGTGAGCCATGGATGTAACTCAATTATAGAGACTTGTCTGTACATAGGATCCTAGCTTCAAGGCTCTCCATGAGGTCAATTAGTCATTGAACAATTCAGTCCTGAATTAACAAACTTATAGTGGACAAGCCCTGTGTTATCTTTTTTTTTAATTCCATTTTTTTAAATTCCATTTTTATATTATAAATTTTTATATTTTAGACATTGTGATGTACAATAGTGTTATCAATAGGGTTTTGTACATACAATGTACAAATGTACATTGTACACCACATTCTCAATCAGAGCATGTCCCTTAACCCACCCCAGACAGTTCCCTAGAGTAAGTTCAGTTCAGTAGATCAATCTTCAAGTAACATTTTATTATTTTATTTTCTGAACTAGGTTTCCATGTTGGCAAGGGAACCCTTCTATCCATTTTGAATAATGTCAGGATGGAAGAAGCACTGCACAATAATAGGAGAAAATATTTTTGAGAAGAAACTCAGGTTGAAGGAAAAAGAAGTCAAGTTTACAAATAGCTGATTTTCTCTGATTTTACTACTCTTTTTTAAGTAAAGTAAAACTAGGATCATGAGTGTAAATACAAAGGAGCTCAGCTCAGAAAAGATCTGCTGAGTAAATAAATGAAGTCTGTCTTTTTTGGAGTCAGCTCACTTAGCCCAATACAGATGCCAAGCTTCTCTCCCAGTTGGTGGTTTATTCAGAAGCTGTGCTGTGTTAATCCCTACTCTGTGAAATTCACCTTTTAAGAAACCCAGAAATCTGTGTCACCCAAACACATCCCTAAAATGCAAGAAACCACCTGGCAGCCTGCCTCTGTGTTTTCCTCTCCATTAGTCAGGATTTCCAAATGCCTGCTAAATCTGAAGCTTGGTCTTCTTTCACCCAGCCCAGCCAAGCAAGTTTCCATGAAACTCCACAACTAAGAAACCCTTTATGGCCTTGACAACAAGAGAATATAATCACAGAGGCAATAAAATAAAAGATGACTACTAACCAACAAAAGAAAACAGAAATTTCAAGTACAATGAGAAGAGTGAAATGACACTTGGGGCACAGACCTGGCATATTCCTCATTGGCAAAAGTCTGGCTGCAGCATAGATTCACCTCTTGGCATGGTCAAGGCCAGGAAGGGGGAGCACAGAAGCAATCCTTGGCTTTAAGTCTACACACAAATATGGAAAAAAAAACCAAACAAATCTTAAAATATCTTTCATTCATGCTTCTAGCTCCAAAGGCTGAAAGCAAGCTCATTTTTGTTTTTGTTTGTGTGTGTGTGTGTGTGTGTGTGTGTGTGTGTGTGTGTGTGTGTGTGTGTGTGTGTGTAGTTTTCTCTCTTTCCCAAGAGGAAGAATTTCTAGGGAGGGATTCTCTTCAGTAAGGATTGCTCAAAGCCATGGAAAGGCTCATGGGGTGCGGGTCTTGGTTGACAGAACTCAGGGGTTCACTTCTGAGCCTGAACTCCTCCTGGGAATAGGCTCATTATTGGCCTCTTCAGCATGGACATTCTCTGCAATCAATCCTTTTTGTGCTAAGTAATTAAAACAGAGCAGGAGGCTTGCTCTCATTTTCTCATAAATAATCTGAAAATAATGAAATGTTAGGAACCGCCACTGGTTGCCAAGTTCTATGGTTATCCTCTAATTACTTTGGTAGGACACAAATTCTCTGAGTGTCTAAACTTATTATTTGATATCCATGACCACAGTTCCTAATACAATTACGAACTTAAATTATGTATTTTAATACTTAAAAATACGGATGTTTGTTCTCCTACCTAAACAAGGTTTTTTTTTTTTAAAGAGAAAGGGGTCAGAATAATAGCAAAGCAGGTAGGGTGCTTGCCTTGCACGATGCCAACCTGGGTTCAATCCTAGGCATCTGAGCTATAGGGAATCACATATGGTCCCCTGAGCACAGAATAAACCCTGAGCTAGGAATAACCCCTAAGCAGAAAAAATAACAATGTTGAGTTTGTATAGTTGGCTATTTCCATGAGTATTTACCATGAGTTCAGAAACTAGTTTGGAAAAAACTCATGGGAGAACCTGGGGTGAAGGTCTTAGCCTTGCACGTACCTAGTGCAAGTTTGATCCCCAACACCACATATGTTCCCTGAGTACCACTAGGAGTAATCCCTGAGCAAATCTTAAACACCATCAGATTGTTGTTGTTTTTGTTGTTTTTTCTAACTTAATTATTCTCTAGTTTATTTGTATTTGGGAATGTATAGGGTCACACCCGGTGGTGCTCAGGGGTTACTCCTGCTCTACACTCGGGAATCACTCCTGATAATGCTCAGGGGACCATATGTGATTCCAAGGATTGAACCCAGGATCAGCAGAATGGAAGGCAAACACCCTCCCCACTATAGTATTGCTCTAGCCCTTATTTGAATTTAAAAATTGTTTTTTAATTAAAGCACTGTGATTTACAAGTTATTCACATTTGAATTGTAGATATACAATATTCCAACACTAACCCCACCAGCGTCAACCTCCCACTACAAGTATTTCCAGGTTCCTTCCTATACCTCCCCCTCTCAGCCTGCCATATTGGAAGGCATCTATTAAAGTTTGATTATTAAAGTTTGAGACTCATTTCAATGTTGTTGAATCTGTGATTTGGATATTTAGTTTTGTCTTCCTTGACCACTGATATACATCAATTCCCTTGACCACTGCCTGTTATTTCTCATCTTTCCCCCCTCTATTTCCTTTCACTTCCTCACTATAGTCTGGGGCCAAGGATGATTTAGGCAATCCCCCCCCAAAATATTGCATTTCTTTATGCAGTTATTCTAAATACCATATATAAATGATATTGACCTGTATTTATCCTTCTTCTTCTGGCTTACTTGATTTAACATCTTGTAGTTTCATCCATGTTACAGTGAATTGCATGACTGCATTGTTCATCAAATACTACACTGTAGCTGGGTAGTAGTCCATTATAACTACACACACACACACACACACACACAAACAAACAAACACAAACACATCTTCATAATTAATTCACCCGTTGTTGAACATCTACGTTGATTAGCTATTGGGGAACCATCTTAGCTATTGTACTTAGTGCTACAATACATCATAGTTTAAATAACATCAGGTTTGCCTTCACAGTCCCCAAAACTAAAATAAAATAAAAATTATCATAAGGTCTTGGAAGCCTGAGTGGCCTATGAAACTGTAGTGTCTGAGTCTTCAAAGTGGCTACCAGCACCCTGCAAAGGCAGGGAGTCATTTGGCACATTTTTAGGATGCTGTCATTTTCATTCTCTTTACAGTGTGGAAGTATATCACATTCCATACAAACGAATATGGTACAGGGCTAAGCTTGACCATTGCTGTCCAGCCCAATTTGTCAAAAAATGCTGGGGAGAAGCTGCAGAGATAACATAGCAGATAGGACAGGGATGGCGAACAAGTTCGACACAAAGAGCCAAAATTTTAAACTGTGAGAGTCAGAGAGCTACTCCACGCAGTGACCTGCCAAAACAGACAAACACTCACACAAAAGCATATAATTTAACAATAATCTATGAAACACATATTGCATTTTGCCATTTGGAGTGAGGCTCAAAATCCTGCAGTGATGGTGAGGGTGTGCTGCGTCCTCTACACTAAGAACTCACGGCCAGATGGGACCCAACATGTGACACACGGGTCCCCTGCTCGCTGGCATGTGCAGTTGTTTCCGAGGGATGAGAGACGGGAGGACGCAGCTCGGAGATCTCTCCTCAGAGGTCCCTCCTCAGAAGCAGCAGAACAAAATCCAAATTTGGCAAAGAGTTACAGTATACAAAATCATAAGAGGCAAAGAGCCGCATTCATTTTGGCCGGGAGCCGCATGCGGCTCGAGAGCCGCGTGTTTCCCACCCCTGTGCTAGGGAGTGGCCCTGGTGCACACTCCCTACTGTTTGGGAGCCCCAACCCACTCTCAAATAAAATAAAATATTAAAATAAATTAAACATGGCAATACAGTGGGACATGATGCAAAATTCACCAGAGCTCTCAATAGAACCTTGCCACTTTGAACTGCAGCCACTTCCACAGGGATCTCTCAGGCCTTCTGCATGTGGGAGATCTTGGTAGACCCATTTGGGAAATACTCTTGAAGAAGAGTGAGGAAGCAATGACTTTCCAAATAAAAGGGAAGGTGTTTCTCCTTTGTGAATTTTACTCGAGATTAGATTAGATAAATTTTATAGTATTCATAAATGCAAATAATAGGAATCTTATAGCATCATCCAGACCTGTTTCTCAACCATCTCCCCTGAGGCATCTGTCAATAGATGAAAATGGTTTGTGGTTCTCAGAACTTGGGCTATCCCAAGATGCTACTGGCTTATAATAATGCATCGGTTAGCTCCCTTTGATAAAGAGAATGTCATTTCTGAAAAATGTCGTTTTCTAAAATATAAGGATGAGTGTAGTACAGCAGATAAAGGCGCTGGCCTTGCCTGTGGCTGACCTCAGTCTGAATCCCTGATACCACATAGTTAGCACATATGACTACCACCAGGGGTTATTCCTGAGCAGAGAGTCAGGATTAGCCCCCTGAGCACCACTGGGTGTGGCCCAAACACCAAAATGGAAAAAGAAAAGAAAGATATGTGCTGGCAAGATGCACACTGGTTGGCAGATGGTAAGATTCACATCCTCAAAGCAGATGACTTGCCTGCATGGTCACAAGGGTATTTATACAGAGAAAGAAAACAGGGAAGTACATTTTTAGGATGAGTGGATTACATGCTGGTGGGTGTCACAGTGACCAGTAACTCCACTCTGAAGCTGATCTCCTGTGGCATACTTTCAAAGAACTACAAAAAAAAAAAAATTGTATTAAAGTTTCTAGCCTTTCCTTTAGGAAAGGGGATTAGAGACATTTCCAATTATCCCTAACCAGCCAAGGTTGGCTTTTTTGCTTGTTTGTTTGTTTGTTTTTATTTTTTATTTTTAATATAATTTTTATTTTGATCATAGTGGCTTACATATTGTTGACAATAATATTTTAGGTACATATTTACATAAAATCAGGGGGGATTCCCATCACCAAATTGTCCTCCCTACACCTCCGTTTTTGTCCTACCTCCCATTTCCTCTTCCCTCACCCCCAGGCTAGAATATGTGGTCCTCTCTGTATCTAACCTACTACTTAGTAGTTTTGCACCTGTTTGGTCTTGATGCCTCCCTTATTTCCCCCTCTAACTGGAGGCAGGACTAGCTAGTTCAAGTTGCATGGTTTTGTTTGAAAAAGAGAAAAGTAATAAACTGGGGTAAGAGTCTAATACACCGAAAATGGGCAGAATCCTTCTAGAGGCTCTCATCATCTATTTGAGAGATGAAGGAGAAAAAGAAGGTGAAACACTCCACCAGTACCAAAAGAAGTGTCAAATATCCAGTGAGGACTCCAGCTATATCGCTAAGCATCACAAAAAACAAACAAAACAAAGAACTACAAAAAAAAAATTGTATTAAAGTTTCTAGCCTTTCCTTTAGGAAAGGGGATTAGAGACATTTCCAATTATCCCTAACCAGCCAAGGTTGGCTTTTTTGCTTGTTTGTTTGTTTGTTGTTTTTTATTTTTTAATTTTTTTTGTTTTTTTGGGGGGGTCACACCCAGCAACACTCAGGGGCTACTCCTGGCTCTATGCTCAGAAATTGCCCCTGGCAGGCTTGGGGAACCATATGGAATACCAAGATTCGAATCACCGTCTTTCTGCATGCAAGGCAAATGCCTTACCTCCATGCTATCTCTCTGGCCCTGTTTGTTTGTTTTAAATTGTTTTGAGTTCACACCTGGAGGTGTTCAGGGGTTATTCCTGATTCTGCACTCAGGAATCACTCCTGGTGGGCTTGGATGACCATTTGAAATGCTGGGGATCAAACCTAGGTCAGCCATGAGCAAGGCAAGTGCCCTACCCTCTGTCCTATCTCTCCAACCCAAGTTTTTTTTATTATTTCTTTTTTGTTTGGTTGGTTTTGTGTTTTTTTTTTTTTTTTTTTTTTTTTTTTTTTTTGGTCACACCCGGCACTGCTCAGGGGGTTACTCCTGGCTCTATATTCAGAAATCGCTCCTGGCAGACTTGGGGGACCACATAGGATGTCGGGATTCGAACCACTGTCCTTCTGCATGAAAGGCAAATGCCCTGCTTCCATGCCATCTCTCTGGCCCTTTTTGGTTTCTAATATTAACTTCAACTCTTAATTTGTTTGGTCCAGTTTCATGAAGTGCCATCTCCTTGAGAAATCTGCCAGAAAATAGTTCTCAGACCAACAAGCTTCCTTACAACTCTGTTTGCCACTGCTCCCTCAGAGTAAGATGCAGCTCCCCAGGACAAGACATATACACTCAAATATCTCTTAACACCTGGGATTTAGCACATAGCATTATGCTGTGTTACTGAACGAACCTCGATGCTGTATTCTGCCAAGAACTGAAATTCTGTAAATGTATGTATACACTTAAATAAGACATGTTAAATGGGAAGAAGAAAAGGATCATTTTATCTGGAAAGACCAGTTAGCAAATTCTATCTTGAAAAATATATTTAATTGAGACTGCTCTTTTTCTTCTTTTGCTTTAACATTTTCAGTAGCTTGCAATAGTAAAGCAGTTTATCTGAAATTTACTGTAGCATTTTATGAAAAGTTCATCTTGTTTAATCTATTTGTGACCTAAAAATTTGTAAAGCACAGAGGAAAGTTTACCTATCCTTCACTATACAAGGGGGGGAAAACATTTAAATGCTGTAAGTCATTAATTTACTAATGATTTTTTTTTTTTTTTGGTTTTTGGTTTTTGGTCACACCGGGCAGCACTCAGGGGTTACTCCTGGCTCTAAGCTTAGAAATTGCTCCTGGCAGGCTCAGGGGACCATATAGGATACCAGGATTCAAACCACCATCCTTCTGCATGCAAGGTAAACACCTTACCTCCTTGGTATCTCTCCGGCTCCACTAATGATTTTTTTTTAAGTAAGAAGTATTTAGATTCTGCTCCAGATTAACTAACAAAAGTTCACTTAGACTTTCTCCCTGGTCTCCATATTCAGAGTGGGCCATTCTGTAGACTAAAAAAGATCTGAGTACATTGTGACTAAAAGGGATTTTAACATGTTAAAATGTTCTGGGAAGTTTCCATACCTTCTTAGTTTTATGTTTCTAAAATGTAAAAATCTCATCTTCAGTGATCTGGTATCTTCAACTCCACTTAGAAATCAAAGAGTTATTCTTTATTCTCCAAAACCACTCATTCAAAGTTTCAGCCCAAGATTATTTTCATTCACAGTACTTATTCTCAAAGCCATCTCAATTTATATACTTGTGTAGCTTTTCAGGAATTGAAGAACTTTTTAGGAGCTAAGAAGTGAAGAATGAGTACAACTCCTTAACGCTGCAGGTGAAGAAAGGGGGGGGGGGCGCAGAAGTGTATCTGAACTGTCAAAGACAAGGGCTTCTCACATCTTTATCACTCACTCACCTCATTCTGAGCCAACATTGCCTGGATTTGTGCCAGAGCCTCCAAAATCCTGTTTCTACATTCTCTCCTGCCTCCTACCCTCTGCACAAAAGTCTATTCACACAGGAGGCAGAGGAAGCAAGTATACCATGTTGCCAGGGAAGGACACAACACCCATTGATATATGTAGGGTTCCCAGGGTGACTTATATGAAATGGGGAGAGATGCAGTAACCTTGAGAATGGAATCTATAGCTTCACTCTCAACCCAACTCAAACACCTGGGAAAGGGCTTGTGGAAATCTAGATTGATGTTGTTTATGAGCATCTACATAGCACAAATCTTAGGATGCAAGGCCCCACAAGACATTCATCAAACCACACCTATGTTCTTTTTTAAATTAATATCTTTATTTAAGCATAATGATTACAAACATGTTTGTAGTTGTGTTTCAGTTATAAAAAAAGAACACCCCCCTTCACTAGTGCAACATTCCCACCACCAATGCACCCCATTTCCCTCCTCCCCAACCCCCTGTCTGTATTCCAGATAAGCATTCTATTTCTCTCACTCACTACCATTGTCATGATAGTTCTCAGTGTAGTTATTTCTCTAACTGAATTCACCACCCTTTGTGGTAAGATTTATAGCATGAGCTGGTCCTTTCAGCCCTCGCTTCTATTGTCTCATTATTATAATAATGTCTTTTCTTTTTCTGAAAACTCATAAATGAGTGAAACTATTCTGTGTCTATCTCTCTCCCTCTGTTTATCTCCCTCACTCAGCATAATAGTTTCCATGTCCACCTATGTATAGGAAAATTTCATGACTTCATCTCTTCGACGGCTGCATATTATTCCACTGTGTAGATGTATCACAGTTTCTTTAGCCACTCATCTGTTGTCGGGTATCTGGGTTGTTTCCAGATTCTGGCTTTTTATAACCTTAGCAAAGAAGCCTCTCTTCCCAGGGTATACAGTCATACTCTGGGCCTGAAATTCTGAATCTCAATGTTTTTCCCAGGTCTCCCTCAGATAGATCCTCAAGTCTTCTAGTCTTTGTGCTGTTTTAGGTTCCAGATAGTATTTTTTCCCTAATGCACATTAGCTCCCCAACCCCATCTCTCCACCTACAGCAAGCATGAGATGAACTATGTTGAGTCTTTAATCAAAAGAGGACAATATCTTTCCAGCTCTTCCTATTAAAAGCCAATCCTCTCCTGGTCTAGCAGCTCCTAATTTTATTTTCATTGCTCATCTTATCATTCACTACACCCAATGCTTAGTTCACAAACTTCAATTTCAGCTTGAAGAGCCTCCTTTTTTTCCAGATATTTCCTCTCTTTTTCCCATGACCCCCCATTTTCTCAACTAGAATATAAACTCAACAGGAAAAGTTCCTGCAAGATCCCCAGGTACAGAGCAAACACTAGCTATTATTACAGAGGAAGCACTTTTTTACTAGGTACTGTTCTAAGGAAAGTACATGAACCCATTCACCTAATCTTCTCAATAACCCAACATAAGCTCTATTTTCATCATCTTTGCAGTCATCTCTAGTTTACAAAGAAACTAAAGCATAGGGACCAGAGAAACAGTACCACGCATAACGCGCTTACCTTGCATATGGCGGACCTGAGTTTAGTCCCAGCATCTCATATGATCTCCCAAGCACTGCAAGGAGTGATCCTGAGTGCAGAGTCAGGAGACATCCCTGAGCATCACCAACGTGGAGAAAAAAAATTTTAATTTAAAATTTTAAAAACGAGCTGGAACAATAGCACAGTGGTAGGACGTTTGCTTTGCATGCAGCCGACCCAGAACGAACCTTCGTTCAATCCCCAGAGTCCCATATGGTCCCTCGAGTCAGGAATAATTTCTGAGCACACAGCCAGGAGTAAATCCTGAGCATCACCAGGTGTCCCCCCCCCCCAAAAAAACAACATTTTTTAAAAAGTAAAGAAACTGAGGTATATTTAACTAGTTGTCCAGGGTAATCCAGTTTATCCACTACAGAGTCAAGAGTTGAGCCTTCACTCGTGCATGGTGTCACTGTTAGTTCAAGCTAAGGACAAAGAACACTACAGTGTTTGCCAATACCACATTCAAACATCAATATATTGAAGTGTGCACCAAAAACTCAATAATTTCCTGGGATTGCCTAGTGCTTTGGGTGTGAATTTGAACTAAGAATGGCACACAGAGCAAAAATGTAAACTACAACTAAACTGTGTTCAGTCTTTAATCCACACAGGAAGGAATTGACCTCGATTTACAGGCAGGTGTGTGTTAATTCTCTTAGACTGCTATCTTCACGATTAGCTTTGGTCCATAAAGGGAAAAGCTGAGACCCAAGAGCCACAGCAATGTGCCAGGCTTCAGAGCCTGGGCTGGAAGAGAACTGTGGGGGATGGAAAAGGTGTACAGTAGGTCGCACATGCTCTTTGCTTAATTAGTGCAAAACATGGGGGTGATTCACACCTTGAACATCTAGAATGTGGAAGCCAAGATGTCACCTAATGAAGAGGATGTTGATACAGCTTTATCTACGACATTACATCACTATCCCAATTTGAAAAGGCCATATTATAGAAATCAGTGTTTTAGGTTTAGAAAGGGGTGCAGGAGGTTTTCAGTGAGGTACATAAATACTAGCCTCAAGCTGACTTGGAAAAACCAGGAGCCAATGAGGCTCTGAAAGCAGTGTGACCAGTTCAATGTGGTAAGACTTAGACCCAGGGCCCAAACCATAGTCCAGCGGATAAGGAGCATGCTTTACACGTGGCCAAGCTAGATTCGCTTCCAGGCACCCCATATATATTCCCTGAGCCCACCAGCCGTGAACCCTGAGGGCAGAGCCCTCAGCAGAGCACTGCTGGGTGTGGTCCCCAAACCAAAAAAAAGTAAATACTTAACCAGATCCCTATCCAAGGGAGCTTCCAGACCTTCCTCAAGTCCCCTGACCTGCCTGATCAACCTTGCTCAAGGAAGTGGTTTATCTAGAATACACATCTCTACTGGGAGTCCTCAGTGCCTCTGGGTTTCGGCTCAGCTACTTCTTTGTGCAAACCTAGAGAAGACTGTTTATTGTCTCCAGCATTGTAGGAAGTTCCAAAGGCCATCCATCCCAAGGCAAGGCATACTACCTTCGCCCCCCAGGCTTCCCCTACTTTCCCCGCAAGAAAGCAGCGGCGGGAGGGGAGGCGGGCTGGAAGAAAAGAGGGGGTGTCACAAGCACCTATGACCCGCCAGGCGCTTGCCCCCCGACTCCCCTAGGGCCCGGCCCCACCCTGCCCTCCAGGCTCCAGCCTCCAGCCTCCCGACGCCCCAGACGTGGCCGGGCCCTGCCACCGTCCCATGGCCAAGGGGCAGGGCCAGCTGAGCAAGCCCCGGCAGCTCCACCGCCGGGTCCCCGCCCTGTTCCCGGTTCCCGAGCCGGGCCTGGGCGGCCTTTAAATGCCACCCTGGGCGGCCAGGCAGGCGCGCGGCCCTCTGAGCTCGGCAACCTCTCCGGCTCCTCCGCGGCAGAAGGCAGCGAGCCCCCGGGGCTGCATCGCTCGCCCTCCCCTCTGCTCCCCGGCGTCTCCTCCTCCTCCTCCTCCTCCTTGTCAGGGCCCCGAGCGAGTGCGCGCGCGAGTGTGCTTTGGCTTGTGTGCACGCGCGCCCGAGCCAGCCTCGGACCCGCGCCCGCGCCCGCGCGCGGCTGCAAGACCGCCGGGGATCCCCGCCCGCCCGCCCGCCGCCGCTGCCACCCGGCCGGCTGGAAGATGGCGGGGTCGGTGGCCGACGCGGATGCTGTCGTGGTGAGTGATCGCGACCGCGCGGTGACAGCTGCGGGCGGCTGCGGCCCAAGCCCGGAGCACCCCGGCATGGGCCAGGCGCCCGGGGGTACCTGTTAGCTGGACCTCGCGCTGGGGCGCGGGTTCTGGGGGGGCCGGGCTGGCCTCTCAGGGGGTGCTCCCGAAAGGAGCGTGTTTGGGGGTGCCCACGGCGGTATGTTGCGGGGTTCCGATCGCCCCTCTCTCTGGACGGTGCCTCCGGCGGCCCAGGTGAACGTGCGTGGCCAGGGCGCGCGTCCCGAGGCCGCCCCGGACGTCTTGGGGATCCCCCTTATCCTCCCCCCCTTTGGAAATAGGACCGCTCCGGGGAGAAGTTGAGCTCGGCCGTTGCCCCCCCAGACACGTCCCCGCGCGGGCAGGCCTGGGCCACTGCGGGTCCCCGGCCGAGAGGGGCCTGTCCTCGCCGTCCCGGGGTCCTCGACCTTGATTTGCGCCTGGCTCTGAAGGTTGGGGTGTTGGGGGGGGGGAGCTTAAAAAGCCTAGCTAGCGGCTGGGAAGGACGGGTTGTGTTGTGTTAAGGGGAGGGGGTTGATAATGGGGCCACTGTGAGGCTGACGCTGCTGCTGGTACCTCCAGATTTATGTAGGTTCGTCCCTGCACACCCCCTCTTTCCCCCCTCTTGGAAGCCTGTCGAAAGCCAATCTGTGTGCCTCTATTTTTAGAAACTAGATGATGGGCATTTAAACAACTCCTTGGGTTCTCCGGTTCAAGCCGACGTGTACTTCCCACGACTGGTAAATAAATGATTTTGTTCTTTGCCCCTACTGTACCCCTTTCCTTTCTAAATGGGGGGCAGGTTCCCCAGAATCGGAGAGCTGGACTCTCCCTTTACTCCGTAAGTTTTATTTACTGCTTCTCCAACCTGCCTTGCAGATAGTTCCTTTTTGTGGGCATATTAAAGGCGGCATGAGACCAGGCAAGAAGGTGTTAGTGATGGGCATCGTTGACCTCAACCCCGAGAGGTAAGTCAGAGATCTTGTCGCCGCCAGAAGACTGATCCACCAGCTTTAGGCTGCCCTGCCCACTTGTGTTGTGGTTTACTGCCCCTCCTCTTCCTCTCCCTGGGGCCAGTGTTGCTGGTTGGGAGTGCCAAGAAAGTACCATGTTCCCATGAAAAGAATGTGTATGAACCCCAGCCATCATTTCTCCAGACAGCTATTTATATCCGAGATTTTAAATATAGGCCCACATCATTTTTTCTTTGACCCTTAGGGAGACCAAAGGATTTTTTGTTTCTTAATGGTTTTTAAACTTGGTGCTTTCAGCAAGACCTGACAATATAATATACATAGGAGCCCAGCATTACAAGATGTTCTCTTCTGATCATTTCTTGGGACTGTTTTGAGAATTCTGAAATGGATTAAGGCCTAGATATCTGTCTGGATAGTTTGTGGGGAATCTGACATTCCTAAGGAGTCTTTTTGCACTCTGGGGATGTTTTCCCAAGAGTTTCTCCTCAGTAATGAAATAATTAATTTGGTTGTATTCCTACTTCTTCAAGGTCACCTCCTATGTAGAGGAAGTGCCTGTTAAAATAATGGAAAAAAAATCTGGGCTTGAACCCTAATACCACATACGATCTTGAGTCTAGCCAGGAGTGATTCCTGAGTATAGAGCACAGAACCAGAAGTAATTTTTGACATAAAATTCCACACATAAAAATAAAATTAAAGGGGCCAGAGCAATAGCACAGTGGGTAGGGCATTTGCTTGCACGTGGCCGACATGGGTTTGATCCCTGGCATCCCATATGGTCCCCAAAGCCTGCCAGGAGCAATTTCTGAGCATGAGCACAGAATTTGGAGTTAATCCCTGAGCACAACCAGGTGTGGCCCCAAAACCAAAATAATCATAAAAAATAGATTTAAAAAGTAGGCAATCACAGAGAAGGACAACTGGAGCCTTGAGTCAGTACTTCTGTTATTGTAGCAAAAGTCCTGAATAAAGGGAAATGATTTTCTTTGCAGCTTTGCTATCAGCTTAACCTGTGGTGACTCCGAAGATCCTCCCGCTGATGTAGCCATTGAACTCAAAGCCGTGTTCACAGACAGACAACTTCTTAGAAATTCTTGTATATCTGGGGAGAGGGGTGAAGAACAATCAGCAATCCCCTACTTTCCATTCATCCCAGACCAGCCGTTCAGGGTGAGTAGTAGAGTACTTCAGCCCTTGGCGGAACATTGATGTATACTTCGTGTGTGTGCCAAGAGTGCTCTAAGAAGCCAGAATTTCTGCATGTCTAGGAAATATGTCCCTTGATGGTGATAAAATTATTTAAAAAGATCAGAAGGGGACCTGGAGTGATAGCTCAGTGGATAGGGCATTTGCTTGCATGTGGCTGACTGGGCTTGATCCCCTACATCCTATATGGTCCCCCAAGCTTGCCAGGAGTAATGTCTAAGCACAGAGCCAGGAGTAATTACTGAGCGATGTGGAGTGTAGCCCCAAAACCTTAAAAAAATAAATACAAAGATCAGAATGGTCCAGATAAATAATACAGTGGGTATAGCATATGCCTTGCATGTGGCCAACCTGGGTTCAATCTACATGTTGTACCCTAAGCACTTCCAGGAATAATTCCTGAGTGCAGAGCCAGAAGTAACCCCTGAACATCATTGGGTATGATCACAAAACTTCCCCTCCCAAAAAAATCAGAAGATCTCTGTATACTGTTATAAATTAATTCTTGCCACAGTAGCTAATGGCACTATTTAACAGTATATTTAGTAAATAAACCCAGATTTACATGTCCAGGTTGTTCAGAAAAAATTGCTATATATTAATCAACATAGTGCTTGGCATATAATAAATTCCTGTCTTCATATGTCTGATTGATTAATAAAGCTTATTAATAAGGGAAGAAAAAAGGAAAAAACTTAAATTTTTAAGTATCCAGATTTTTTTTTTCCCTTTCCTCTAAGTAACACTAAACTTTTTTTTTTAATTCTGTAATAAGGTCTCTTCTGCCCCTCTGTTTTGCCTAGGAGGTAGGGCCTGGTGGTTTGATACTTGGGCTTAGTAATGTGGTACTACTCTGGTGAAACTAGGGACCACTGGGCACACCCTGTGATGGTAGAGCTATAGAGAGCCTGGGATGCATTATCTGAGCTCCACCCCAGCCCTGGTAAGGACATGTATGTGCAAAAACGTGTGAGTCAAGGTGTATCCTATGATGCTGAATCGCATCCTCAGGTAATGTTTGAAGACTATTTACCATTTCATGTCCTGTTCTTCCTCTCGAGAATGAGATCCACTTCTGTCTCTGTTTCCCACTCTGGGTGAAGTTGTCTCCATCTATTTCATTGTTACCATGTGTCTCTTTCCTAAACTAGAGTGAGGATAGATTTGTACCCCATTATCTTGTGAGCAGGAAGCACATCCCAGATGTCCAATTTAAGCAGCATTAGCAATATCTTTCTTTTTGATGGATAATCTAAGTAACAGAAGCAAGTCAGCGATTAAGTAGAAAAGGCTTTTACTGGAATGTCAGGCCTAAGGATGAGATTGTCTGCATTACACCATAGCATACATCACAATTAAGGCAACTCAGTTAAAAGCTCTGTGTTGCAAGTAGACCTCATAAAGCGAACAACTTTTAACCTGTTGCTCTTCATCTAGAAATTTATAAGGGCCTTACAAGGAGGCAATTATTTTCCTTCCCATCTTACAGTCTAGGGAAAATAAGAATCCCTGATCTCCCCCTTCTCTAAGGTGGTAATGGCCTTGTAGATTCCTCTTGGCAGTGGTGGTTTCTTTTTTTTTTGGGGGGGGGTCCACACCCGACAGCACTCAGGGGTTACTCCTGGCTCTATGCTCAGAAATCGCTCCTGGCAGGCTCAGGGGACTATATAGGATGCCCGGATTCGAACCACCATCCTTCTGCATGCAAGGCAAACACCCTGCCTCCATGCTATCCCTCCGGCCCCAGTGATGATTTCTTAATGAAGAATCATAATGCATATCTCAGGAACATGAGTAACCAGCATTTTAGACTCTTCCAAGAGGAATATAATGCTTCCTAGTAGCAAAATTGAAGTGAAATCAGCCTTTCTTGGTGCTATAATTTTAGTAATAATATGAATTAAATGTGACTAATATCACATATATAGTGTTCTTGCATTATGAGTACCAATGCTTTTAATAAACATAGCACAGAACCAATGATTAAACACTATGGTGATTTACTTAAGAAAAAGGAGGGAAAAGCATTTACCATATGGAATGAGTCTTTCTGTTTGGCTTAACAAAGCCTTGTTAATTATACATCATGGTCCAAGGGTAATTACTGTGTAAACCCTGCTTTCGTGTTTACGGTGTTTGAGTCTAGACTAATATTACATGCTACTGATGGGTATCAGTTCTATCTTGTGAGAGGCTCCCTAAAAGTGGGATAGAATTGCAGAGGTAGATGGTGAAGGCATTAAATCCCTAATCAATAAATCCATGCTAATAGACATCTCTTTCTGAAGTGTAAGAGAAAGAAACGTTAAAGCATTAGCGATTTTGACTCTTAAAGGGTGCCAAATAGTACTTGAAAATGTATTTCTATTCCAACAGGATCATCATTAGAACTAGAGATGCAGATTTTTAGATCCCATGCTAGACTGAGCTGGAAACTTATGGTGGAACCCATAAATATGTTCTAATTTGCATATAATTTCTATGGACTCTGATGCTTCAGGGATTTTTTGTTTTTATTTATTTATTTTTGTTTTTTTGAGGTTACACCCAACAGCGCTCAGGGGTTACTCCTGGCTCTACACTCAGAAATCACTCCTGGCAGGTTCAGGGGACCATATGGGGTGCCGGGATTCGAACCACCATCCTGCATGCAAGGCAAACACCCTACCTCCATGCTATTTCTCCGGCCCCTTTTTTGTTTTTATTTTTGTGGCTAACCTGGTGATACTCAGGAGTTACTCTTGGCTCTGCACTTAGTAGTTGATGCTGGGGCTCAAATCCAGTCAACCTCATGCAGGGCAAGCACTCTACCCATTGTACTATCTCTCCAGCCCTAATGTTTTAGAATTATGAAGATGTTGACTACCTTCCTGTGAAGAATATTTGATTATTGAACAAAAGAGGTTCAAATTCTATTTTTATTTTCATCTTTGGTTTTATATTCTAGATTCAGTCAGCCTCTTGGTGTTGATTATATGTACGGCTGCAAAGTATATGGGTACTGGGGACCAATTATGATCCTCTGACAAATTATTTTATTTTATTTATTTATTTATTTATTTGGTTTTTGGGCCACACGCGGCGGTGCTCAGTGGTTACTTCTGACTATCTGCTCAGAAATAGTTCCTGGCAGGCACGGGGGACCATATGGGATGCCAGGATTCGAACCAACCACCTTAGGTCCTTGGCCGGCTGCTTGCAAGACAAACACCACTGTACTATCTCTCCGGCCCCAGATTTTTTATTTTTGCTGGAGAGTTTAGCATCCCAGATTTCTAGGTTGTCCAAGAGTCAACTGTATTTATTGTTGGTTGTTCTTCCTGGCAGGATTCATTCAAATTGTGAAAATGAGGATTACTGTTTTGTTTCTTTCAGGTGGAAATCCTTTGTGAACACCCACGCTTCAGAGTATTTGTGGATGGACATCAACTTTTTGATTTTTACCACCGCATTCAGACATTGTCTGCAATCAACACCATAAAAATCAATGGGGACCTCCAGATCACTAAGCTTGGCTGATGTTTATACCACCTCTCTTTCAAATAGAATAAGGTGCCACAACTGTCTATCAGTCTGGGAGGAGATCCAAGCAAGATCTGGAGACTTAGAAAACACAAAAGAGGGGCAAACTTCACTCATTTATTTCTGTGTAGTTTAAATCCAAAGGGACAAACTTCAACCATGGTTTGTCCTTAGGAAGAAAGCAGCTGGCAGGCACAAAGACACCGAGCCAATATTCCCAGGACAAATATATGTATGCTGGATTTGATTCAGACTAACCTGAAATGGATTTGTGATGATTTGTGATTTGACAACAACTCGCTCATCTTTTCAAAGCAAGATGACCTTTAGAAACTAAAGTATTAAAGACTTAAATCAACTAAAACAGTACACCGAATTCAATTCATTCTGCACTGAAGAAGAATTGTGTAGCACAACCAACATTTTAGTCAGGGTATTTATATAGAATGTAGGTTGTTCAAGGTGTGATTGGTTTTTGTGGGTTGTTTTGTGGGGGGTGTTTTTTGCACACCATAATGTTAATTCAGATTTTTAAAGCTTTCTTGTAGTTATTTATTTATACTCAACTGATGTATAAGAAAATGAGCAATGTCTCAAGAACAGAAAATTACAAAACTTTTGAATGTACAAATATTCTAAATCTAAGGGGGAAAATTATGTTACAATCATGAATCAGGTGAATTTCTACCTTAAAAAATTAAGTTGTATTCATGACCTTAAGGTCTTGATATAAACTGCTATAAGTGCTTTTGGGAAACTACAACATTTCGATAAAACTGCTTTACAAATTATTGAAGATTACATAAAATTCTATTTACATCACTCTTTTTACTGTGTATTAGCACAGTATTGGCTTCCTTAAGACTAGTTAACTTTTCACTAGGTTTACACAATAGCTTTTTAAGTTGTTATTAAACATAATTGAAAACATAAAAGCTGATTGCATAGACAATTTTTAATATCTTATATAAACTTAAAAGTATAATATGAAAGTCATTCTGAAATGCATTATAAAGCAGAAGCAAATGGCCCCAAATAACTTACTTGGAACTAATTTTTATCAACTTAAGTTGTTAGTCTTTTGTATAATTTGGATTATGTGATCCTCACCAATTTCCCTATGTTAATACCTCTTGAGCTTTAGAGTAGAAGATGCTTCCTACTGAGTTGGCACTGCTGAGATATTAGGATAAACAGGATTCATATTAGGAAATGATCTAGATAAAATCCCAGGACTCTAGGTCTTGATTACAGCCAATGGTGTGAAGGCTTCCAGTTGGGCTGTAGGAGTCTCCCCAGTATTGTCCCACAGTACTATCAGTGTCTCCCTAGGCAAGGAAGGTTGGCATTTTGAGAACTGAACTTCATTGACCCTGGAGTGACACTTGGTGCAGGTAACGGGGGAAAAGGGGTGCTAGGGTAAGGGTGTGTTTTGTATATTATTTAGATTTTGTTTGTATAGCATACTGCGTCTTGTTACATGTTCTTGTCTTGCTTTACATTTAAGTTCTGTTTTTATACAACATGCAGAGGCACTGAAGTGGCCGTGTCCTCTTCACGTGTTGAGAATGTAGACAGTGTTTCGGTACCAAAGTCTAAGAAAAAGTGAACTAAGTGGTGAAATTTTTTATAAATAGCATATTTGGATTCTTCTCCACTTTGAAATTGTGTAGCACAGTTCCATTGTGTTATATGCAAAGATATGTTTTCAAACACGACTGGCTGAGCATTGAAATGCTTTACCTACCCACTGATGTAATGGCTGTATTCAGCCAAGAAGGCTGGTTCATAGCCCAGGTATTTTCAAGCCTGTGCTTAACTTCTTGTGACTCATAAAGCCACTCTACGTAAGAGAGGGTAGAGAATCTAAGGGGGCGCCTTGAGCATAATAAACATGAGGGGATTTGATTCTCCTTATGGTGGTTTGGGTAGGTCTTCATTCCCATTCCTGCATAATTCAGCAGAAACTAGAGAGGTGGGGAGTGTAACTAATTGGAATTGACACTCCTCTCTCTTCAGATCAGCTAACTGGTTAGCAGCCAAGCTCTTAAGCAGCTTAGTGCAGTTAACCCTTCACTTCTCTGTGAGGTCAGTGGAAACCTCTTGGTTAAACCTACTGGAATTTGCCTAAATGATGTGAGGATCTGGTTCAGTATAGCTAAATCCAGCTATACTAATCCCTACCTGTAAACTAAAACAGTATTCATATCCTCTCATTGGCATGTGAATTCCTAAGGATTCAAAATGGGAAGTGCAATTTAATGCTTCACAGGAAAGCATTTAGGTATGTAAGGAGTTAATTCTGACCAGAACCCTCATTTTGTAATATGACCAAAACCAAGGAACATAAGTAACAATCAGGCTCTGGCAGAATAAAAGTCAGGCTTTTGACAATCTATCCCTCTCTGAAGCAAAATTGGAGTGAATGTATCTACTTGAAAGTTAACAAAAGTGGCTTCTATTTTCTGGGCTAAACCAGAATATTGTCTTAAAAAGATTTTTTTAAGTAAAATACCATTTCAAATCTTGCCAACCTCAGCAAAACTCTCCTATCATTAGTCGTTAAAAATGGAAAAATCTGGGGCCGGAGCAGTGGCACAGCAGTAGGGTGTTTGCATGCGGCTGACCTAGGAGGGACTGCAGTTCGATCCCCCCAACATCCCATATGGTCCCCCAAGCCAGGAGCTATTTCTGAACGTAGAGCCAGGAGTAGTCCCTGAGAGTCATCAGTGTGCCCTCCCCAAAAAAGGGGGAAAATTCTTTTATTTGTAATAAGAGGAAAACTTTCAAAAGATGCATTGCAGTTTAGCTAATACTGCGTATTTGTCTTTCATCTTACTTACTTTATTCATTTTACTTAATTTCTCCCCCAAAACAGACTCCTGTAAAGGCAAAAAAAAATTACCTTTCAAAAATCTGTTTCATAATTAATTAAAATAGGTATGTACAAAGTACATAAACCATACCAAACCAAAAGAGAAGAAATGACCACTAGGCTTAACAGGAAGGAAACCCTGTTGCCTTGAGAGAAACCTGGCATTTTCTGACATTAACATAGGAATAATATTCCTATGATTACATATTTTCAAAGAAACACTTTCTTATTTACTGCGTGGTGTAAAATGTTACTAAATGTGTTTTCACATTATTATGTCACTGCTGAAAGTTATTTGCACTATAATAAAGGCATTTTCTATAAAAATGGTTTCCAGTTTCTATCAAGCTAAATCTGGCACCAGGTATGATATGCTTAGAGCAGACTATATGGCATATCCATGTTCCTCTCATTAAGAACACTTTGTTCATGTTTCTCACATTAATAAATAAAGGAAAGTAAAGGTCTTCAAGAGACCTCATGAGTATGTTCTAGGGGCAATGGGTTTTGGGTAATAAGAGTCTATTTTAGATGATAATGGTCTGACTGCATGTGCCTGACATGAACACAGCTTCCAACAGTGCTGTGCTGGTTCTACATTACTGAGCACCTAAAGGCCATGCATAGATCTAGGCCTAGCAGTGCTGTGTGGTGCTCAGGCAAATGGTGTCATGGGCCAGAGAGATAGCTCAGCGGGTAGGGGCTTGCATGCAGCCAACCCAGGACAGAAAGGGGTTTGATTCCCGGCATCCCATATGGTCCCCAAGCCTGCCAGGGGCAATTTCTGAGTGCCACCGGTGAGACCCAAAAACAAACAAAAAATGATCCAATTCAGCCTCGCACATGACAATGCAAAGGATGGTCTCTTAACTCTTTGAGCTATCTCTAAACAGAGTGAGTTCTCTGTCTCTGTCTCTATCTCTCTGTCTCTGTCTCTCTCTCTCTGTCTCTCTCTCTGTCATAGAGGGGATGGTTTACATCTGGTGGTGCTCAGAACTTATTTCTTTACTCAGGGATCACTTTAGCAGTGCTGGGAACAGGGAATCAAACCCAGGTCCCCTGCACAGCAAGCACCTTACCCATAGTCCTATCTAGCCTAGATTGGTTTATTTTCCCATGGAAATTGCATACCATAAGTTCACTTTTTGGTGTGTAATTGAAGTTTAACACTTGCAGAGATTCAGACAACTACAAACTCAATTAGGATAAAAATTACTCTCTAGCTCTTACAATTCCTGTGCTACCTACCTGCTTTGTAGTTAAGCTTGTCTCCCATCCTTAGGCAACCACTGATTTATTTCTCCTTTCTATAGTTTTGCCTTTTCTTGGACTTATTTTTTTTTCTACCTCTTCTCTTGGATTTATTTTTATGGCTTTTGTTTATTTTGGGGGGACCACCATACTCAGTGCTTACACCTGGCTCTGCTCAAGGATTCCTTCTGGAAGTACTCAAAGGACAATATGTGGTGGCAGGGATTGACCAGATGCAAGGAATGCACCATAACCCCTGTACTATCTCTCTGCTGCTTTCATGGATGTCATTAAAAAAGATCATACAGTATATAATCTTTTGAGAGTGGTCTTTCATGTGCCTAATGCATTTGCAATATCTCAAAATTTTTTTCTTTTAATTAATATGTCATATACCATTGTATAGATGAGTATCTGTTCATTTGTTAAGGATGTAGTGGCTTCTAAACATCTTAGCACAGTGAATAAAAAAGCAAGATTATGTCTTCCCTTTCCTGTGTTTTGAGTGTCTAGGGAAGAAATTTGATCCCTGGAGCAGTCTTTCTACAAATAAATCCACAGCTTATAAAAGTTTCCTGCTTTCAGTAAGGTCAGTGAAAAGAGAGACATCTGGATCTATTGTCATACTCAGACCTTAATGGGTTTTGTTCATCTCCACCTCCCAACTCACCCTTTTTTTCTCATTCTAGATGCAAAGCTCTGAGGCTGTATTTTTTGTTTTTTTTTCAAAGCTTTGGCATTTAAGTACAAGTAGAGTGAAATCTGTTCAGATAAAAAAAAATTAGCCAAGCTATTGGGCAGATAGGAGAACTTACCCTACTTTCTGCCTAGCTAGGGCCATACCTTTATGGGACATGCACCATTTTGGATTAGCTGGTCTAGAGTCTGTGTTTTCCCAGGGTGAGTGATAACATACTTTGAAGGTGCACTGGAGCAGGCCAAGAGGATGACCATAGCTTCCGGGGTCATTGGGTGCCTTTTGCCTTTTGCTTTAAACAAGATACAGCATAGCAGGTAGGGCATTTGCCTTGTATATGGCTGACTGGGTTTGGTCTCCAGCATTTCATATGGTCTCCTGAGCCTGCCAAAAGTAATTTCTGAGTGCAAAGCCAGGAATAAATCCTGAGCACCTCCAAGTGTGGCAAGGACAAACAACAACAACAAGATAATTTCTGGACAGAAGTGACAGTACAAGTAAGACACTTGATTTACAGATAACCAACCTGGTTTCAATTCCTAGTACCCCATATAGTCCCTGAACCCTCTCAGGAGTAATCCTGAGTACAAAGTCAAGAATAACCCATTAGTATTACAGGGTATAAACCCAAAACAAAACAAAACAATGATGGTTTTGTGTTTGGGCTTTGGGGTTTGTTTTGGTTTTTGGCAGGGAGTAATTATTTTTCTGAAAAGAGGTTGTAGGTCAAATAAGTTTGGGAACCTCTGGAAATGCCACAAATACTTAGAAGTTCATTGTATTCCATTGATATTTATTAATTTTTGCTTACTGTTGTGATACATGGATGAATAAAACAAAGGCCTCTGATTGTTGTGTTTGTTAGTTTGGAGGGAGGAAGGAAAAACACCTGGCTGTGTTCTGGGGACCAATCATGTGGTCTTGGGAAGGAATACTGAGGTCAAGCTTGCTGAGCACCGGCTTCAACTCTTTGAGCTCTCTAGGCTTTCTGGTGGTTTTACAGTTTAGTGTGATTAAAAATCCCCACTCCATCCACATCCCCAGTCTGTTTGTAAAGCTTAGTCCTGGGAGATTCTTTTCATTAGGTCTGCAGCCAATAACAAGAGTTTGTATTTGTAGGGATAGGAGAAGGGACACTCTTGGCACTGCTAACCAGAGATCTCTCCAGGAGGGCCTAAACTTGTGGTGCTGAAGATACTGTATCAGTAATGGAACACAATTTGACTTCATGCAGGTAAATGCCTTATCCATGTGCTATTTCTCTGAACCCAAGAGTTTGTATTTAAGAAGTATGGCAGTTGGGGCTGAAGTGATAATTCAGCAGATAGGGCACTTATCCTGTATGTAGCCGACCCAGTTCTATCTCATCACCACATTCGAGCACTGATCCAGGAGTAAGCCTCAAGTACAACTTGGTGTACCTCCAAAACAACAATAAATATACACTTTTAAATATCTATATATATATGCATATATATGGTTCTGGCTTTCAAGTTAAGAAATTCATAATTGGACCAGAGAGATAGCATGGATGTAAAGCATTTGCCTTGCATGCAGAAGGTTGGTGGTTCAAATCCCAGCATCCCATATGGTCCCCTGAGCCTGCCAGGAGCAATTTCTGATCGTAGAGCCAGGAGTAACCCCTGAGTGGTGCCGGGTGTGACTCAAAAACAAAAACAAAAAATATATTCATAATTATTCACTGAATCAAACTTAGGCTGTAGGAGACTGTGATGAGACTCTTACCTGAGATACCATTCTGTTAAACCTGTTTCAGTAGTACAGGGGTGCTCTGCTCTGTCCAAAATCTGCATATGTCATTTAAAAACCACAACTATTTATCATTTACCACTGATCTCCTTTCCTCATTCTCTCAACACCTCATGCAAATATAAAACCCTTTCAAAAAAGGAAATGCCTTTGAGCTAAGTTTTCTTTCCATTTTTTTTTGTTTTATTTTTTGTTTTTGGATCACACCTGGTGGTACTTAGGGGCTACTCCTGGCTCTATGCTCAGAAATTGCTCCTGGAAGGCTCAGGGGACCATATGGGATGCTGGGATTGGAAGCATGGTCCTTCTGCATGCAAGATAAACGCCATACCTTCATGATATCTCTCTGGCCCCAAGCAAAGTTTTCTTTAAAAAGCCTGTGTAGAGCTGGAGAGATAGTACAGTGGTTAGATTGCTTGTCTTGCATGCAGATGATCCAGGTTCTGTTCCCAGCATCTCAGTCACCCAAACAAGGCTGAGAGTCATCCCTGAGTGCAAAAAAAAAAAAAAGAATGCTCTGAGCATCCACTGTGTGTGGCCAAAAAATAAAATCAAATAAAAAATAAAGTCTGTGATTGGTCAGTTTTAGACCTCCATAGCACTCTGACACCTATTTCACTATTGAATGTTCTGAAAAAGACTGAAGTTCTGGGCAGAAGCCTATCTTCCTTCCTGAACTACCTTCTTGTCAGTATTTCATCATTGGAAACTCATGGGGGTGGATTCCTGCACTAGCACAAGGCAGCCATTGTGACTTTCTCTGATCTGCTCTGCTGGACCTTAAACCATCCCACCCAGAAGTTCCTTGAGGGCTCTTCTTCAGAGATGAGATGTCCCCGCCCACAAAGGGCTGAGCCAGAGGAACAGAGCGGTGAAGCAGAATGGTCGAGCACATCTCCTAGCCAATGATCCCTAGCACAACATGAAGAAAACATCATACTACAAGTGTGTTAACAGGGAAACAATGCAGGCCAACACCATGCATAGAGAATGAAGATAACAATTATGATGACCCGAAATATCCCAACCACTTATTTAGCCTTTTAAATAAGGAGTTTAAAGAAGAAATATGCTCCTAGAACTCAAAGAAAGCATGGACAAGATCAAAGAATCACAAATAAGAATCAAGGGGATATGAAAATATAAATCAGAAAACTCCAAACTGGTATAATAGGTCTGATAAACTTGGTAGGCTAAATAAGAACCTCATTGGAAAGCCTTTCTAAAAGAGTAACAGCAGCTGAAGACCGAATCAGTGAGCTGGAAGATGACATGTAATAACAACTCTGTACAACAGAAAAGATTGGGAAAAAAAGAACTTAAAACAAACAGACAATGAAAAAAAAAATCCTCAAAGAATGTGAACAGACAAAAATAGAAGTCTTTGAGAAATTCAACAGAAACAACATAAAATCACTGGAGTCCCAGACCCAGGAAGAAAATCCCCAGGAAGAATCTACAGTCAAGGGCATAATTTTAGAAACTCCCAGGATAAAAACTGCATGCAAACAAATCCTGCATGGCAAAGAGTACCAGCTAAAAGAGGTCTGAAGAAAAGCACCCCAAGACACATCCTAGTCACAATGGCAAGTCCCACAGATACGGGTAGAATACTGAAAGCAATAAGATAAAAAGGGAAATTACATTCAAAGGGGTACCCTTCAGATTTACAGCAGACCTGTCACAAGAAAACCTCAAGGTCAAAAGGCAGTAATGGGATATAGTGACAAAACTCAATGAAATGAATGCTTCACCTAGAGTACTGCACCCAGCTAGACTCACATTCAGGGTTGAAGGAAGCATATATAGCTTCATGTATAAACAGCAGCTCAGATATTTTACAGATTCAAAACCAGCCTTAAAAGAAAAACTTAAAGGTCTACTTTAAGACAGACCAAGAGCCACATATAAGTCCTACATAAATATGACACTAAACCCATGAAATTATCTCTCTCAATGTCAATGGACTAAATGCACTAGTTAAGAGACACCAAGTGGCCAAATGAATCAAAAAGCTGAATCCAACATTCAGCTGCCTACAAAAAAACATACCTGAATAGTCAGAACAAACATGTATTCAAAATCAAAGGTTGGAGAACAATCATCCAAGCAAACAACACCTGTAAAAAAGCTGGAGTGGCCATATTAATGTCAGATGACACAAACTTTAAACTTATAAAAGTTATAAGGGACAAAAATAGACATTTTATAACAATCAAGGGATATGTACAACAGTAAGAAATAACACTCCTAAACATATATGCACCCAATGAGAAACAGTGAAATATTTAAAGCAATTATTGACAAATCTGAAAGAAGACATTGATAACAACACAATAATAGTGGGAAACCTCAATACCGCCCTGTCACCTCTTGATAGGTCAACCAGGATAAAAGCCAACAAGAATATACTAGCTCTAAAAGGAGAAATGGAAGAAAATGGCCTAGTAGATATATATAGAGGGTTCTCCACCCCCAGAAAATTGGATACACAATCTTCTCCAGAGTACATGGATCAGTCTCCAGGATAAACCACATGCTGGCCATAAAACATATCTCCATAAAATCAAGAAGATAGAATTTGTACAAACTACCTTCTCAGACCATATTCACTGAAATTAGAAGTCAAAGAAACACAGAAAAAAAAAAACTTTACTATCTGGAAACTAAACAGCTCACTACTGAACAACCAATGGGTCAGGGATAAATTCAAAGAGGAAATCAAAAGATCCTGAAACAAATGCGAATGAAGACACAAATTATCAGAATTTGTGGGACCCAGCTCGGTATTAAGAGAAAAATTTGTAGCTTTGCAAGCACACATCATGAAGGAAGAAGGGGCCTACATAAAATGCTTAATGACACAGCTTATAATTAGAAAATGCAACAAAATGAACCCAAAATAGGTAGGCAGAAGAAAATAACAAAGCTTAGAGCATGAATCAATGCAGAAGAAATCCAAAAAACAATCCAAAAGATCAACAAAAGCAAAAGTTGGTTCTTTAAAAAAATAAACAAGATTGAAAAACAACTAGCAAAACTCATAAAGAATGAGAGAGAGAGAGAAACTTAATAAACCAGATTCGAAGGGGCTGGAGAGATAGCATGGAGGTAAGGCATATGCCTTTCATGCAGAAGGATGGTGGTTCGAATCCCAGCATCCCATATGGTCCCCCGAGCCTGCCAGGAGCGATTTCTGAGTGTGGAGCCAGGTGAGCGCTGCCAGGTGTGACCCCCCAAAAAATTAAAAATTAAAAGGGGGAGTTCACTACAGATACTACAGAGATTCAAAGGGTAATCAAAGACTACTTGGAGAAACTCTCTGCCACTAAACAGAGAACTTGAACATTACAATCTTCCACAGTTGAATCAGAATGATCTAGCCTATCTAAACAGACCCATCACTATTGAGGAAATTTAAAGTATTCCCAAAAACAGAAGCCCAGGCCCAGATGGATTCACTAACAAATTCTTTCAAACCTTTCAAGAGGAACTGCTATCAATACTTTTCAGGCTCTTTCAGGAAATTGAAGAAACAGAAATACTCCCAAATAGTTTTTATGAAGCTAACATCACCCTTACACCAAAACCTAACAAAGATGCTGCAAAGAAAACTATAGACCAATATCCCTGATGAACACAGATGCAAAGATCCTCAACAAAATCCTAGCAAATAGGATCAATGCCTCATCAAGATCATACACCATGACCAAGTAAATTTTATACCAGGAATGCAAGGATGGTTTAATATACATAAATCAATCAACACAATACACCATATCAACGAAAAAGAAATTAAAAACATATGATCACATTAATAGATGCAAAATAGTATTTAATAAGATCTAACACCCATTCATGATAAAAAAAACTCTCAACAAGATGGAAATGGAAGAAACTTTTCTCAATATAGTCAGGGCCAATTACCACAAGCCGATGACAAGTTTGTTGTTGTTGTTGTTGATTTGGGGCCATACCTGGCTGTGCTTAGGGGTTACTCCTGCCTCTGTGGTCAGAAATCGCTCTGGCTCAAGGGATCATATGGGATGCTGGGATTCAAACTCAGGTTGGTTCTGGGTTGGCCACATGCAAGGCAAATGCCATTCCGCTGTACTATCTCTCTGGCCCAGCAATGATAAATCTTATTCTCAATGGAGATAAACTAATAACCTTTCCTCTAAAATCTGGCACAAGACTGCCCTCCCTCACCACTCCTATTCAACATAGTGCTGGAAATACTTGCCATAGCATTTGGGCAAGAAAAGATATCAAAAGCATCCAGATAGCAAAGAAAGAAGTCAAGCTCTCAATGTTTGCAGATGACATGATACTATATTTAGAAAACCATAAAGACTCTACCAAAAAGCTTCTAAAAGCAATAGATTCATATAGCAAAGTGGCAGGCTACAAAATCAACACTCAAAAATCAATGACCTTCTTATACATAAGAGAAGAAATGTACATTAAAAACAATCCCCCCCCCCCAAAAAAAAAACAATCCCATTCACATTAATGCCACACAAGCTCAAATACCTTGGAGTTAAATTAGCTAAAGAGGTGAAGGACCTATACAAAGAAAACTACAAAACAGTACTTCAAGAAATCAAAAAGGACACAAGAAAATGGAGACACATACCCTGTTCATAGATTGGGAGGATTAACATCATTAAAATGGCAATACTCCCCAAAGCACTGCAATTCCTCTAAGGATACCCATGACATTCTTCAAAGAAGTGGAGCAAACACTCCTAAAATTTATTTGGAACAATAAAGGCCTTAGGAAAATGAAGATGGGAGGCATCACTTTCACAAACTTTAAATTTTACTACAAAGCAATAGTCATTAAAACAGCATGATATTGGAATGAAGATAGATCCTCAGATCAGTTGAATAGACTGGAGCATTCAGAGAATGTTCCACAGATATCCAATAAATTACTCTTTAGAAGGGGAAAAAAAGCAAAATTGAGCAAGAAAAGCCTCTTCAACAAGTGATGCTGGGATAACTGATCAGCCATGTGCAAAAAAGAGAACTTGGACCTCCATCTAATACCCTGCTCAAAGGTCAAAGCCAAATGAATTAAAGACTTTGATATCAGACCTGAAACCATAAGGAAGGTAAAACACTCCATGACATTGACACTAAAGGCATCTTCAAGGTAGAAACAGCACTGTCCAAACAAGTAGAAGCATAGATAAACAAATGAGACTATATTAAGTTGAGAAGCTTCTGCACCTCAAAGAAAATAGCGCGTAGGATACAAAAGCCACCCACAGAATGGGAAAAACTATTCACCCAATATCTATCAGATAAGGGGTTAACATCTAAGATATACAAGGCACTGACAGACCTTAACAAGAAAAAACTTCTAACCCCACCAAAAAATGGGGAGAAGAAATGTACAGACACTTCCTCAAAGAAGAAATACAAATGGCCAAAAGGCACATGAAAAAAAAAATGTTCCACATCACTAATCATCAGGGAGATGCAAATCAAAACAACAATGAGGTACCATCTCACATCACAGAGACTGACACACATCACAAAGAACAAGAATATTTAGTGCTGGTGGGATGTGTGGAGAAAGGAAATCTCATTCACTGCTGGTGGGAATGCCATCTAGTCTAGCCTTTCTGGAAAACAATGTGGAGATTCCTCAAAAAACTGGAAATTGAGCTTCCATATGATTCAGCTATAACACTCCTAGAGATATACCCTAGCACGCAAAAACACAATACAAAAATGCCTTCCACACACTTGTATTCATTGCAGCACTATTTGCAATAGCCAGAATCTGGAAACAATCAAGATGCCTTTTAGCAAATGAATGGCTAAAGAAACTGTGGTACATATACACAATGGAATATTATGCAGCCATCAGAAGAGATGAAGTCATGAAATTTTCCTATACATGGATAGACATAGAAACTATTATGCTGAGTGAAAAAAATGTCAGGAGAAAGATAGATGCAGTATAGTCTCTCTCACCTATGTGTTTTAAGAAAAGTAAAAAACATTATTGTAATAATACACAGAGATAATAGAGATGAAGGCTGGAAGGTCCTGCCCACAATATGAAGCTTGCCACAGAGTTGAGTTCAATTGGATAAATGACTACATTGACAACTACCATGACAATGGTAGTGAGTGAGAGAATTAAAATGCCTGTCTTGAATGTAGGCAAGGGGTGGGAGAAGAGGAAAATGGAGGACATTGGTGATGGGAATGTTGCACTGGTGAAGGGGAATGTTCCTTTTTTTTTTTTTACTTATATAACTGAAACCCAACTACAAACATGTTTGTAATCATGGTTCTTAAATAAAGATATGTATTTTTTTTAAAAAGAAAGTCAAAAAAAGAAAGTCTTCACAAAAGGCAGAGAACTACCAAGAAAAACATCTATTTCATAATTAATTAAACTGGGTGTATACAAGGTGCTGAAACAATAACCCAAAAGAAGAGAAGAAATGGCCACTGGCACTTTCTCTTGCTTTGATACACCCTTCCATACTCACTCAGGGAAAAAATGGTGACAAGATGAGCCAATGCAGAGGGCAAAGATACATTATTGTTTCTCAGGGCAAACAGAGTGGATGGCTCAGTAAAAGGCCCTGGGAGTGGTAAACCAGTCATTGGTCTTGAGGATTTATAGAATATTCCAAGTTTTCATGAGTAAGACCTACAACAAACATTTGGTAGTAACCTTGGATTTTGAGTCCCACTCAGAAGTGTTCTAGGCTGCTTTAGTGGTACTCAGGGAAACATGTGGTGCTCAGGGGAATGTGTGGTGCTGAGGATTGAACTTTAGGCATTGTGATTCCCTTTAGTGTTCTCTCTCTCTCTGTCAGTCTCTGTCTCTCTTTGTCTGTCTCTGTGTCTGTCTGTCTCTCCTCTCTCTCAGCCCCTACAGTTTCATCAATAATATATCGTTTATTCTAAAAAGACAGTGCAAACAGACCATCAAAATCACCTAAATAGTCTGGGAACAGGAAGCTGTGGCCCCTAAGGGACAGAGGGAGTTCCCAGACTTCTCAAATTGCTTGAGTGTGTTCAGGTCAACACTTCATATTTTTTCTCCTTCCCTTTCTTTGTCACTGTGGCTAAGGGCCACACACTGTGGTCAAGCTCATTGATAAGTCACACTGCAGAATTGCCAGAAGTAACCCCTGACATATGTGGGCAGCACTGGGGATGAAGCTCATGACCTCACACCTGTGCAAGGTCTGAATTCTCTCTAAGGATTCATAAGGGAACTCTTTTAACATCTAAAATACATGTCATGGGAAATGGAAGTGCCTGGTATGTTTAGAAAGAGAGGAGACAAAGTCAGTAAATGAGAGAAGCATTTCTTATAGTTAATACAAATGGCATGATTTTGATACCAGTTTGTATATTAGTTTTCTATACTATTGTACATAATTGTGTAAGTAAATAGGACTAAAAGCACTAATGCCTAATGAATCCATTGGAATATGCTTCTTATAACATATCATTAAAGAATATATTAAAGTATATTTTATTTAAAATCTGTTTAATGTAGTGCCATATCTAGTATTTCTTAGGACTTACTCCTAGCCCTGTGATCAGGACTCATTCCTGTTGAGGTTTGGGGGCCAAATGGAGTAATAGGTACTGAACCCAGGATGGTGCATGCAAGTCCAGCATCTTACACACTGTACTTTGGGGTCTGTGGCCCCATTAATCTGGCCTATGTTGAAAGATTGTCATTAGGTCATTGGTTTATAGCTTTTGGTTGAAGGAAGGTTAGGGCCACACACACATCTAGTGGTGACTTGGGGGGTCATTCCTGGCAGTGCTTGGGCAAACATAGAGAATGTCAGTAATTGAACATAGGTCAGCCAAGTGCAATACAAGAGCTCTACCCACTGTACTATCATTCTGCCTAGTATATTTTACCTGAAATCTAGCCAAATTAGCCCTGCCATATGTGTTCAAAGACAAAAAAAAAGGCAAAAATTTATGTTGACTTAGTGTTTTTTAAGTAAAAATTTATTTGGAAATTTTGAAGAGAGAGAGAAGGAAGATGAAAGTGAGAGTAAAATGCTCAAGATAGTGTGTGGACTTTACCAAAGGTGAATAGAGCCCTGATACACAATCCAGAGTTAAAGTAGGAAAGTACACATCTTAAGAGGGGAGATGCAGTAATATGTGCATGGGCCCAAGAACTCACGTGTGCCTTCTCAGTGTCTCTTGCTGTTTGATTCTATGTTTTCTTTCTCTCCTGCCAGATACCCATTTCCATCAGGGAGGCTACTGGCCAGTGCTGTTCATTACTAAATCCCAGTCACTAGCATAGTGCTTGTCATTTAAGAAATAATAAACAGGGTCTGGAGAGATAGTACAGTGGTAGGACATTTGCCTTGCACACTGCCAACCATGGACAGACCCAGGTTCAATACCTGGCATCCCATACGGTCCTCAAGAGCGATTTCTGAGCACAGAGCCAGCAATAACCCTTGAGTGCTGCTGGGTGTAAAAAAAAAAAGAAATAATAAATTTTTATGAGTAATGGTAATTAAGAGGATATACTAGTCACTTATTGCTATTCAACAAATTACACCAATATTTAGGAGCTTAAAACAAAAAAACACATTTCTTCACACAATTTCTTCTGGTCAGGGTTGTAGGACATGCTTAGCTAAAAGGTTTTGCTTCAGGTTAAGTTTTCAATCAGTGTTCCAATCATGTGAACTTGTTTGAGGCACTATAACTGGGGTGTTATTTTATTTTTAATCTGACAACATGGCTGGAATTTGTTCTCTCAATACAGAGATACTGTGAGAAGGAAAATTAAATTGGGACAAATAAATGGAGTTTTAATCTTACCACTGACTTGCTCTGTGAAGTTCTTGGAAAAGTTGCAACCAGTCTGAACCTCCTTTTTCCATTGTAGACTCTGGAATTGCAGAAATCTTCTGCAATATGTAAGATTATTGTAAAAATAAGTAAAAGGAGATCCTGATGCCTGAGCCTTGGGTCTGGGATGTAAGAAGAGCTTCAGACAGGGTTGCTATTAGAAACCCACCGCCTGGCCCCCAGCAAGTTAATATTCTAGATTTCCTCCCAAACACAGTTCTGAACTGCCTGAATCAAAGAGCGTGAATTGAAAACTTCACGCTCAAAGACTTGTGTTGTTAATGAGAAAAGGAAGTCCAGAGTTTAGGGGGGTTGTCCATGGTGTGACTTTGTCTCTGCTCTTTTGGGATCCTGGGTCAGGTTCTCTGAGGATACAGTGGGAATCTGTTCAGGAAGAGCAGAGTGGCCTGAGACAGCCAGGGCTACCCAAGGTCCTTTGCGAATCAGCCAGGAATCAGGTCACGGTCTCAACTGATTGCTCAAGAGAGATTGTGCATGACCCATCTTTCAAGAATGGTTTAAAGGGGTTAATCGTTGCTGAAAACAGCAGCGACAAAGGCTCCTTATCCTGACAAGCCCTCTGAGTGCAATCAGCAGGTACAGCCAGATGGAAGCAACCACTTATGCCTTAATGAGCTTGTCTGGCTATAATTCTGGGGTGTCCTGGGAACCTTACTAATTATCCCATCTTTCTGTTGCTTGGGTTTTCTGTTTTGTTTTCTTTTTTTGGTGTTTTATGGATATTTTGAGGTTTTGTTGTTGTTTGTTTTGTTGTTGTTGGGCTTTTTGTTGTTGTTTTAGGGGCATGGCCAATCTATGCTTAGGGTTTTACTCCTGGCTTCACGCTCATGTGTCACTAATGGCTCTGCACTTACAGAATCTTATGTGGGATGCCAGAGATTGAACCCTGTTAACTTCGTGTAAGGAAAGTACCTTATCTATTGTATTATCTCTCTGGCCCCTGTGCTTTGTTTTTGGTTCTTTCGTTTATTTTTAAAGGGTTACCTCACTGTCAGCCTCCTACTTTGATTAGTCATTTTATCATACTATTACATCCTACTTTTGGAATCAATTTCAAGTCACTTGCAGATGCAAGATTAGGAGACTGCTCTTACGTCCTGGTTTCAAGCTTTCAACTTTCTTCCTTGGAACTAAATGTTTTCCCTTTAAGAATGGAGGTGGAGGGTAACTCAGGGCCTATTTCAGCCATTTTGCTCAAGAGGATACATAATGGTGCTTGGGTAACCATATATGGTGCTGAGTATTTAAAACAGAATTGGTTGAATGCATGGCAAGCAAGAGCCTTACCTCCTGTGCTATCTTTCTGATCCTAAATGTCTTCCATTTTCAACTCAACAGAAAGTTGTTTTATTTTTGTTTTGTTTTTTCAAATTCATTTTAGGTTGTATTACTACCTATCTTGGTCTCTAGAGGAAAAGGGGATCAGATTATCTCTTTGCCATAAACACTAACTTTCTGATTAAGAATCTGTTAAGTACCTAATATTTTTTAAGTTAGAAGCGTGGGACAAAGTAGACAAGTTTATGAAAACTTGTTCCCACCACAAAAGTTATGTGGAATGTGAATTAGTGTTCATCTTACGTAAGACAAGTTCAAGGTATATTCTATTCCACCTCATGTCTCAAAAGGGGAAAATCTACTTGCACTAAATTTACTCTCAATAATATATCCTGATGCTGGAGAATAGCAAATAGACAAGCAATTAGTATTTATGTAACTGTTATAATGGGTACAGGATACCACAAAATCATAGTCCAGAATGCCACTCCTCTGACTAATACAGGGCTTTGTGCCCTATCTGGAGACTCAGTGTGGAGATTATCTAGAACGACTAGAAGTCATTTGTGAAGAACTAAAAGGAAATACCTGGAAGGAAAGTTCATAGATGCTGGAGTACAGGAGTGGAAGGCTAGTTCTACAGTGAGAGAGTGAGTGATAAACAGGAGGCATTGAGCTCGTTGTGGAGCTACTACTGTAAAAGATTTGACTAGCTTCAGCATTTTGTAGAGAGTGAGTAAGAATAGCATGTCAACCACCAGATTCTTTAATGTTACAGTTCTTTTTTATTTTTAGTGTCTTTTAGTATTTTAGTTAAACATATGGTTATATGGTTATTTACAAATACATTATTTTTACAGATAAAGTTGTTCATGATTGAATTAGTCATACAATGTACAACAACCTTCACATTTCTCGCCACCACTGTCCCATTTCCCTCTCAGTCTCCCTGATGTCCTTTGCCATTACTATGTCAGGGCATACATTTTTCTTTTCTATCTCTCTGCTTCTGTCTTCCTTTTTTTTCTTTTAGGCACATTAGTTTGCAGTACAGTGCACATTTCCCACCACCAATGTCCCCAGTTTCCCTTCCACCCACCCTCCCTCACCTGCCTTTGGGGCAGGCATTTTACTTCTCTTTTGCTCTGTCTCTCTCTCCCTTCTTCTTTTGCTCCCTCACTCTCTTACTCCCTCGCTATCTCTCTTTTCTTTTTTGACACTATGATTTGCACTATTACTAATTAATGGGGTACCATGCATATCACTTTATCCCATTTCAGCACACAGTTCTTGTCCAGAGTGATCAGTTCCAACTATCACTGTCACTGTGTACTGTTCACTACTCTAACTGCATTTACCAATCTTTGTGTCAAGCTTCCTACCATAGGCTGCTACTCCTGATCCTCATCTCTATCATCTCTGGGTATTAATCCCATACTATTATTTTTCTTATATCCTATAAATGAGTGAGATTATTCTATGTCTCTCCATTTTCTTCAGACTCATTTTACTCAGCATAATAATTTCCATATCCATTCATGTATAAGAAAATTTCATGACTACATTTTTACTGCCAGCTGCATAATATTACATTGTGTAGATGTACCACAGTTTCTTTAGTTTTCTTTAGCCACTCATCTGTCCTAAGGCACATGGATTCTTTCCAGATTCTGGCTATTGTGAATAGCGCTGTGATGAACATAGGAATGCAGAGGGCTTTTCTGTATGGCATTTTTTTTAGTTCCTAAGGGTACATGCCTAGGAGTGGTATTGCTGGATCATATGAAAGCTCAATTTCTAGTTTTGTGAGAAATATTCATATTGTTTTCCAAAGAGACTGAACAAGTCTGCATTCCCACCAGCAGTGAATGAGAGTCTCTTTCTCCCCATATCCATGCCAGCACTGGTAGGTCTTATTCTTTGTGATGTGTGCCATAGATGGTGTTAAGTGATCTCATTGTTTTGATTTGCATCTCCCTGGTAATTAGTGATGTGGAGCATTTTTTCATTTTCCTTTAGGCATCTGTAGATCTTCTTTTTTCTGTTTTGTTATTTTGGGGGAGGGGCACATCCAGCAGTGCTCAGGGGTTACTCCTGGCTCTGCACTCAGAAATTGCCCTGGCAGTCTTTGGGGACTATATGAAATGCCAGGAATTGAACCCAGGTCAGCTTCATGCAAGGCAAACACCCTACTGCTGTGCTATCACTCCAGCTCTGTATATTTTCTGCATGTGTGTGTGTGTGTGTGTGTGTGTGTGTGTGTGTATCTTCTTTGAAGAAATGTCTGTTCATTTATTTTCCCCATTTTTGTGTGGGGTTAGATGTTTTTCTCTTATTGCTATCATTCTACAAGCTATTCAGTGCCTTGTATAGCTTAGGTATTTCCCCCTTATCTAATAAGTATTGGGTGAATAGTTCTCCCATTCCATGAATAGTCTTTGTATCTTACTGTTTCCTTTAAAAATTCTCCGCTTGGGCCGGAGAGATAGCATGGAGGTAGGGCATTTGCCTTTCATGCAGACGAACGGTGGTTCAAATCCCAGCATCCCATATGGTCCCCCGTGCCTGCCAGGGGCGATTTCTGAGCATAGAGCCAGGAGTAACCCCTAGCGCTGCCAGATGTGTGTGACCAAAAAAAAAAAAATCTCAGCTTAAAAAAGATTCTCAGCTTAACGTAGTCCTATTTGTTTATCTTTGCTTCAATTTGTCTGGACAATGTTGTTTTATCTTTGAAGATGCCATTTGCTTCAGAGTCAAAGTGTGTTCTGCCTACATTTTCCTCTATATACCTTATGGTTTTAGGTCTGATATCAAGATCTTTAATCCATTTTTACTTGATCATTGTATATGGTGTTAAAGATAGGTCTGAATTCACTTTTTTTGCATGTAGTCGATCAATTTTCCTAACAGCACTAGTTGAAAAGTCTTTCCATGTATCACTTTACTTCTTGCCCTTTTATCATAGATTATTTGATTGTATACCTGTGGATCAATCTCAGAATATTCAAGTTTATCCACTGTTCTGAGGGTCTGTCTTTATTTCAATACTATGCTGTTTTATTTTTATATGAATTTTTTATTTAAGCACCATGATTACAAACACAATTGTAGCTGGGTTTCAGTCATTAACAGAATGATCCCTCCTTCACCAGTGCAACATTCCCACCACCAATGCCCACCTCCCTCCTTTCCAACCCCGCCTGTATTCGAGACAGGCATTTTACTACAGTTACTTTTTTTTTTTTTTGGTTTTTGGGCCACACCCGGCATTGCTCAGGGGTTACTCCTGGCTGTCTGCTCAGAAATAGCTCCTGGCAGGCACGGGGGACCATATGGGACACCGGGATTCAAACCAACCACCTTTGGTCCTGGATTGGCTGCTTGCAAGGCAAATGCCTCTGTGCTATCTCTCCGGGCCCTACAGTTACTTTTTTAAGCTTAGTAAACTCTTCTTTTTTTTTTTAAAGGATAAGAGTTTTAAAAAAACACAGTAATAGCGGTGTGAGAGTGGCAATTGTTGTGTGCATAGGCCCAGCAAAATATGGGGAAAATGGAAAAAAAAAATAGCCTCAATCTAAATACAAGGAGATCTTACCCCTGAAGTTTTCTGGCATAAGACTGACTCTGGGCTCCAGGCATACTAGGCTGTCCAACCCCTGAGTAATTCTCTGTGGTCCCAGTAAAATTTTTTCACACATTAGCTGTTGTTGATGTCAGGTTCCTGTAGTTAAAGATTCTGGTTTCTGTGCAATTCCTTCATCAAAGTCAGGATGATGTGGAGCATCCTCTAGTTTCACCTCACCATTAGATGCAGATAGCCCTGCCCTGCAAATAGGTTGTTGCTGTTGCTAAGTTGTGTGGGTGTTAAGAGAACACTCTTACTTACTCTTTAGAATAAGTCAATACCAGGGCAGCAGTGGGGTCTTCCGTGGTAGAGGTTTGCTTCCTGGTAATGTTATAGACAATTGTGGTTGTTTCCATAAATAGTATCCATGGTTCAGGGGTGTATGAGCAATGCTCATTCTTCTGAAATCTGAGCCAAGTCCTTATGCCAATGTTCAGGGTATAAGGCCTAACTGCATTACAAAATGTGTGTTCCTATCTCTATTAGATAAGAACTTGTTTTCATATGTAATATTTTTCCATTTTAATCTGCCTATGCAAAAGAGGAACAATGCCACAAGATATTATTGATGCATCTGGGGGCTGAGGGAACAAGTCCAACAATCCCTGTAACTTGGTTCTAACATGAACTCTAAACAGAGAGACCCCTCTACAAGAATTCCTTATTGAACAGATCACAAAAAAAAATAGAAACAGTGGACAAAATTGTCATTATATAAGAGGATATTCAAAAAAGAGTTATATCTGTTAAGAGAATACATCTAAGATATACAAAGGAGATATACATGTCCCTTTTATGTCTTTAGAAATAGGTGATGGGGAGGTTGTTGAATCCAGGACACCGCATAGTCTGTGATTTGGCCTTCTGGAGTCTGCAAAATGACTCCCATATCAAGAAATCTCTTTGAGTGAGTACTTCTCAAAAACTGAGTATGGAATCAAGCATAGGTACACAGTGAAGGAAGATGGACAATAGGAGGCTGCTGAGAGTAGATAAATAGGAACAGAGTATTGGTTTCTTCTCAGGCTAAAAGTCTATGTGTATCCTTCCTTCAGACTTGAATCAAAGTCTGGCTGGGTGAATTATTCTCGGTGAAGCATTTATTTCATTGAGTTTTGTCAATATAGCCCACCATTTTCTTCATTTTCTTCTGGTGGAGTGCTAAAAATATTAAGTCTGCTTTTTTTGTACATATGCTTTTTATGTACATATTTTTTCTACAATATGAAGTAGAAGATTGCCAAATTACATGTTTAACCTTCAGCCTGGTCTGTATTATTTTGTGCAGTAACCCTGCTTCACCCCGCCCAGCCAGAGTCAGAAATATGATGCATATTTACATCCTAAATTCTTTTCTTAAGGATTGCTTTAGCTATTTGTTGACATTTATTGTTCCAAATGAATCTCAGGAGTATTCAATACATTTCTTTATATATATATATACTATACATATGTACATGTATATATATATACACATACATAGTACCGGTATTTATACTTAGTAAACATACATATATAAATACATACATATATGTATATATATATAGCATATATATACATATATGTATGAACTAAGCCACACTTCCATTTCTTCAAAGCAGTATGTCTTTGTTAAGTTTTAGTCTGTTGATGACAGGTGACAGGCTGATATTGAAGTTTCCATGGTTAATGTGTTGCTATTGATGTCTTTCTTTAAGTCTATTAGCAGTTGTTTTAAGTAATTTGCTGGACCCTCTTTGGTGCATATATATTTAGGAGGGATTTATTCCTGGTGTACACATTCCTTAATTATTAAAAATGCCTATCTCTATGCCTTTTTTTTGGGGGGGTCACACCCAGCAGTGCTCAGGGGTTACTCCTGGCTCTATGCTCAGAAATCACTCCTGGCAGGCTCAGGGGATCAAATGAGATGCCAGGTTTCGAACCACCATCCTTCTGCATGCAAGGCAAATGCCTTACCTCCATGCTATCTCTCTGGCCCCTCTTTTTTGTCTTATAACCTTTTTAAGTCTAAAATTTGTGTCATCTGATATTAGTATGGTCGCCCCATCCTTTTTAAGGGAGTTGTTTGTTGAAGAATTGTTTTTCAACCTTTGACTTTGAGTCTGTGTTTGCTTTGATTATTCAGATGTTTTTCTTGCAGGCAGCAAAATATTTGATTCAATTTTCTGATCCATTTCTTCACCCTGTCTCTTAATTGGTGCATTTAGTCCATTGATGTTTAGAGCGATTGTTGTCATGGGATTTTGTGTCATCTTTTTGTAGAAGTTTGGTGTGTTTGTGGGGTCTGCTTTTTCTTAAATTAGATGCTTCAGTTCTTCTACGGTTGTTTTTTAGTCTGTGAAGTATCTCACCTGTTGTTTATCCATGAGGCTGTGTATCCTTCCTTCAGATTTGAATCAAAGTCTGGCTGGGTAAATTATTCTTGGTGAAGCATTTATTTCATTGAATTTTGTTAATATAGCCCACCATTTTCTTCATGTCTGGTGGAGTGCTAAAAATATTAAGTCTGCTTTTTTGTACATAATTTCCCTTTTTTATTTTTCTGCCTTCAATATTTATCTCTATCTATGGTTTTTACTGTGCATCTTGGGGTGATTTATTTGGATCTCTTTTGGCTGATACTCTTAGGGCATGCAGGATGCCAGTGCAAGCATTCTTCAGCTCTGGTAATTTCTTAGTGATGATGTCTTTAACTATTGCTTTCTTCATAGTGGTTTTCTTCCTGGCCCCTGGGACCCCAATGATTCTTATATTGCTCCTGTTAAATTTATCCCAAATGCTTATTGTCAGATGACAAGATTTTATAAATAAAAATAAATAATATTTATATATAAATATTTATAGATATATATATAAATAAATAAAAATTAAAATATTTATTTTATTTTGAGGATATTTTCCATCTCATTAGTTTATTTTTTAGGGCTTTTTCCAATTTTTTTAATATAAACTCTTTATTTAAGCACCATGATTACAAACATGATTGTAGTTGGGCTTTTCCAATTTTTTTTATGCTGAATGAAGATATTATGCAGCTCATGTTCCAGTTCACTGATTCTGTCCTCAGTAGCTATTACTTTGCTTGTGAGGCTTTTCAGTGAGGTTTTTGTTTCACCTACCATGTTTTTCAGCCCTGATATTTCTGTTTAAAGTTTTTCATTTCTTTTTTTTTTTTTTACTTTTTTTTTTGTCTGTTTGTTTTTTATTTTTGAGTCACACCTGGCAGCACTCAGGGGTTACTTCTGGCTCTACACTCATAAGTCGGTCCTGACAGGCTCAGGGGACCATATGGGATGCCGGGAATTGAACCAGTGTCCATCTGGGGTTGGCAACATGCAAGGCAAACACCCTACCACTGTGCTATTGCTGTGCCCCCTGTGTCTTTTTTTTTTTTTTCTGGGTCACACCCAGCAGCGCTCAGGGGTTACTCCTGGCTCTATACTCAGAAATCGCTCCTGGCAGGCTCAGGGGACCATATAGGATGCCGGGATTTGAACCACCAACCTTCTGCATAAAAGGCAACCGTCTTACCTCTATACTATCTCTCTGGCCCCAGAACCTGTGTCTTATATGCTGTTTGTTCTATGGTTCCTTTGAATTCTTTGAACAGCCTTAACATTTCCTCTCTAAAGTCCTCATCAGAGAGGTTATGGCTAATGTTGTTTGGATCTTCAGAAATAGCATCTTCTGTCACAAGGTGTGATTTTCCCATTGTTTTTACATTGTGATCTCTGTAGTGTGGTGCTATTTTTTATGTGTTGTGGTGGGGTTCCTTGACTACACAAAATGTGCAGCCATAGAGCAAAGTGGAGCTGCAGCGCTCTTGACTGGCCCCCACACCTCATTTCAATTCAAAATGTCCCCCCCATTTTTTACTTCAAACTCCACTCAAAGCCCACAACTGCTTCTGCTGGGCAAACACATCTCAATTTTATTCAAAATGTTTTTTTTTTTAAGTTCAAATTCTGTCCATAGAATAAAATCACTTCTACTGAACTCAGACACTTCAGTTCAATTCAAAATGGTGCTTTTTTTAGTCCGCACTCTGCCAACAGCCCATAGCTACTTCTGCCACTGTTGGTCAACAGTCTATTTTTTCCCCTGCTATTCTCTTGGCTGGGTTCACACTCCTCAGTTCAATTTAAAATGGCATCTAAAGTTTTTTTTTTGCAAAGAACATAACTATATCTCTGCAGGTTGACTAATGTAATCAGCATCAGCAGTACTGAATTCAACATAAATCCAATAACAGTAATTTATGTATCTGAAACAACAACCTCAACAACAATATTCAGGGGTTGAGTATTATAAATTTTACACTGATATTATAAATATTACTGTGTGTTCACCCCTTAGTTGTTTAGCTGTTTTTGTTTACACCTTTGTAAATAAGGGTTTGTGGGACTAAGCAGTGGAACACATTTGTAGATGAGGGGTCAGTTAGAGGTTTTTATTACTTGCTCCTTCCCAATGTCCTGTCTGACACTGATATTTCCATTTTACAGATGAGAAAATGGAGTTTCAGTGAGATGATGTTAACTGATTAAATCCACAGTTTGCCAAAGGTAAATATAGAGATAAAATGCGCATGTCTTGCTTCCTAGATGGGGACTTTTTCTAGGGGAAAAGTCTGAAACAGAGAAGGTAACATGAGGATCAGAGATAAGATGAGAGTTTCTAAGGCTGCTCGGAAGACTGCAGAGAAAAGAGTTTGGTAAGCCTGAAGTGTATTTTTTCTAGTTTGAGAATTACCTCAGCTTAGAAGTAATGAAGGTGACCCTCCAAATAATTGAATTTTACTTCAAGGATAAAGAAACTAGATACAAAAACAAGAGAAGGACTTGTTCCATTTAGTTAGGTATCCTATAAAAGAGAAGAGCAGGCATGATACACTCTCACAGGAAGTTGGAAAGCCGCATGCAAACAGAATCTGCTGGAAGCTTAGTGGATGATTTGAATCGATAGAGATACTTCCAGTAAGAAAGCTGTTGGAAGAGAAAAAACATAAGTGAATTATCTGTGATATCTAAGAATGACATAATTATCTAAGACAAGGCTTATGAACCAACTTTGCCAAGTACATCTATTACCCACCTGCCAATCTGGTATTGGCTTATAAAAATGGCTCACCCATTTGAGGGTTGTCATCTGCTAGAGGATTCTTTGTCCTTGTGAAATGGGAATGAGCAGGTTCAAAAGATGCTTTCCTGGTTAGTTCAGAAAATAGAAAGTTCTCTGAAGATAGGCATTCACTTGGCAGTGCTATTGAAGCTTATGTTGGCGTAGCCTTACAAACAGGCCATTAGGCAAAAATAAATCAAAAGCACAAGATGCCATTTGAACCATGAATTCCACTGTCAGGAATTATCCTAGGGGGACATTCTAAGATATGCAAAATATTGAGATGGAGGGGAATTTTTATAGTCTGTTTAGAATAGAGAAAAACTGAAAATAACGCAAATAAAACCAAGATCATCTAGGAAGTTTTAAGGGGACTGGGGCCCCAAAGTAAACCATGCCTTATTTGTGCCCATAGTCCACTCTTCAGAACTGAGTCACATAGCCCTACTATGAGAGAAGCCAGAAAAATGATAGATTACTTGCATGTCTACATACCAAAAGAGGTATCCGTGGACCTACAGTAATCCTTCACTCCATTTCCAGCTCCATACCCCCCAAATTCTGTTTTAGTTGTTTCCATCTGTCCTTTAAACTGCTAAGGGCAGCACATAGGCCAAGGGCAGCTCCACATCAAACCTTCTTGTGTCAGGGATGGGACTGGTAGACAAGGGACTGTTTTTGTAAATAAAGTTTTATTGTAATACAACCATGCCCATTTTTCAAATTCGCTGACTTGAACTGTTTTTGTGCTATAATAGATGAATTAGATAGATTTGGCAGCAACCATACAGTCCCCAAAGTCTGAACTATTTCCTCTCCTGTCTTGTTCAGGAAAAAAATGCACAACTCTTGCAAAAGTGTATCAGCTTTACAAATTCCATCTGTGGGTTGATCTAGACTGTGTCTTTGGCTTTGTTTAAAGCATACTGCCTAAGAGCAAAAGAAGACTTCACATATTTACTTATCCCTAGGGATCCTTGGAGCATTTTGGATATTTTGAGACCATTGCTAAAGTTCCTCATGTTTTTGTTTAGGAAAGCTTTTTCTAAATGTATTGTTTTTTTTGGATTTTTATTTTATTTTTGGTTGGATCACATGGGCTACATCAACTATGCTCAGGGTTTACTCTTGGCTCTGTACTGAGAAATAACTTCTCGTGGACTCAGGAGATTGTATGGGGTGCCAAGGACTGAACCCAGGTCAACAGCGTGCAAGGCAAGAGCCATAGGATAGTAAGAGCCACTGTACTATTGTTCTGGACCCAATGTTTTCTAAATTTAATTCCTTTCGCTTATACAACCTCCAAATGAGTTCCCATATCATCTGGAAATGTTCTTTATGTTTTCAAATTGGAGAAGAAAGAAATTAATATGAATAAAGCTTCCAAAAGCAAAGGTGTGTGTGTGTGTGTGTGTGTGTGTGTGTGTTGGGGGGGGGCTGGAGAGGTAGAACAAAGATTAAGGTGTTAACCTTTCATGGCATAAGGTCCCATAAGTGCTGCAACTCTATCTTCTAATATCATCTTTTTTGTTGTGAATAAAAAAGAAAATTAACTGTACGATAATTTTATACATAAGTTATTCTCTTATAGAAATCCTAAAAATCATATCTGTTTTAACTAGCAACAAATAAATATATCTTTAGGGCTGGACAGGACACTTGCTGGTAGTGTACTTATCTTGCACTCAGGTGACACAGGTTTGATCCCAGCATCCCATATTGGTCCTCCCAGCCCCAGACTGCCAGGATAATCCCTTAGTGTAGAGCCAAAAGCAAGCCCTAAGCACCCCCAGGGTGTGGCCGAAAAATAAACAAAAAGAGTTTTTACTTAGCTAAAATTTACACACAGTCTTTAGCCTGAGAAATAGTACAAGGATCTCAAACTCACGGCCCTCAGGCCGTTTGCGGCCCTCCATACAACATTGTGTAGTCCTGCCCTGGAGGAATCTTTTTTTGTTTTGTTTTGTTTTGTTTTGTTTTAGTTGTTTGGGTCACACCCCCCAATGTTCAAGGCTTACTACTGACTTTGCACTCAAGGATCACCCCGACTTTATCTCCTGCGGCCCCCAGGTAAACTGAGTTTGAGACCCCTGGCAGAGGTTGTGGTACTTATCTTTCACACAGCCTACTCCCTTTCTGTGCCCCAGCACCTCAATGGGTCCACCTACCTCCTCCTGGGCTGACTCCTGAGCACAGAGCCAGGAGGAAGCCCTGCTTTTGTGGTGTAGCCCAAATCACCCCTACTCCAATGTAGAAATATAAATACACATTTGATGAGCTTGGAAAAATAAATTGCTTATGTAACCAGATCAAAATCAAGGTTTAAAATATTTAAATCACCCCAGAAAAGAGCAATGCCTTTTTAATTAATCAATATTTTCTCTTTTGTAGTTTTTACTGTATTATGTGGACTTATTTGCCTTTATCTACAGAGTATAAGATTATTGAGACTGGAGATACCATGATCTGTCCTGTCCTCTGTAGAACCAGATGTCTAAATCACTGTTGACAGAGGCACACTAAGATACTACTATTTGTTTTGGGGTACACACCAGCTATGCTTAGGGTTTGTTCTTGGCTATGGCCTCAAGAATTTTTCGTGGTGGTGCCCAGCAGACCATATGAGATGCCAGCATAAAACCCAGTTCAATCTGGTAAGGGTTCTACTCACTGTACTATCTCTCTGACCTATACCGGAATAATTTGAAACTACAGCGAACTTTCAAAGAAGCAGTGATGTGCATACACCTTCTTCTGAGTGTAGTGCTAGGGCTCAGAGGCCAAAAAGAAACCAAGAGTAGGAATAAAAAGCTACCTAAATTGAAGATAGGACAGACAGAATTCACTGACAATGGAACATAAAGACCTGACAGTTTTAAGTCCAGGGGAGAAAAACCCTATACCTGGCAAGAGCTGGTCTCCAGAATCAAGGAGGAAATCGGAAGCCAAATGTCTGTCCGCCCTCCTCCCCATGCACCTCCCCCCTGGAGTACGGAGGGAGTGGGGAACCTGAGGACCACTAAGAGTCCACCTGAACCCACTTCTGGCCTTTTGAGCTGGCACCCAGGGAAGGCCTGGAGTCAGGGGAAAAAGACGAGGGTGGCGGGGGGTTGCCAAGCCTCCCAGCACTCCCCAGGCTAGGGAGAAAGGCTCTGGTATGGGGCCTCCCCAAACCCGTACCTGGCAAGAGCTGTTCTCCAGAATCAAAGAGGATTTCTCCCCTGGACTTAAGTCTTTCCCTGGGCACCGGTCTAGGTGGACTCTATAGGGGTCAACAGGCTTTTCCCCTATCTCTCCCTACACTAATGGGAATGCACTCTGGGAGGAGGGCAGGCTGTTCTAGCACTGGTTTATGTTGGGACAGTCAGTGGAAATTTTTTCTCTTTGTTTTCATATTGATAGTATTGTATGCATATATTCTATATATCCATAATATCCATCTTGTATTGGGACCTTGATCCTGCCCTACAAAGCTCATTTCTAATATTTTACTGCCTCAGTCCCAACCCTTACTTCCCCCCATCCTCCCATGTAGGTGTAGCTAATGACATGAAGCTCACCACATAGAGTGATAAGTGCAGTTAGAGAAATAACTACACTGAAAACTATCATAACAATGTAAATGAATGAGGGAAAAAGAAAGCCTATCTCGAGTACAGGTGTGGGTGGGGTGGGGAGTAGGTAGATCTGGGAAATTGGTGGTGGGAATCCTGCACTGGTGAAGGGAGGTGTTTTTTACATGACTGTAATCATACAACTACAATTATATTTGTAATCACGGTGTTTAAATAAAGATAATTAAAAAAAAAAAGACCTGACAGTTTTATCATAGGTCAAATCTACTATTCCTATACGAGGTGAATAACTACCCAATCCTCAGTGAAAGGCTAACAAAATTTATTGCATTAGTGTCTGGCACCCACTAGAGATCCAACAAATCATTCATAAACAGAAATCACTGTTATAGCTTTTGGTTATTTGGGGTTTTATTTTTTCCCTTTGGAGGTGGAGCACACCTAGCAGTGCTCAAGAATTACTCGTTTCTGTGCTCAAAGGACCATATTGAAATATCAGGGTCAGTTTTGTGCAAGGCACGTGCTCTACCCATTGTACTATTTATTCATGCCCTATATAGTTGTTCAATCTTACAATGCCACAGCAGCTATCCTAACTCACTAAGACCCTGAAGAAAATAAGCTAAAATCTGGAAACAGTCATTTAGGCAGGTAGTAAAGAACACAGTTCTAGAGCCAGAATGACTGGATTCTTTCTTTAAAATATATATATATATATATATATATATGTATATGTATATTTATTTAAACACCATGATTGCAAATGTGTTTGTAGTTGAGTTTCAGTTACAAAAAAGAACACCCCCTTCACCAGTGCAACATTCCCGCCACCATCCCCAACTCCCTCCTCCCCCACCCCCTGCCTGTATTCAAGACGGGCATTCTATTTCTCTCACTCACTACCATTGTCATGATAGTTGTCAGTGTAGTTATTTCTCTAACTGAATTCACCATTCTTTGTGGTAAATTTCATATCATGACAGGTCCTTCCAGTCCTCATCTCTATTGTCTCTAGGTGTTATTACAATAATGTCTTTTATTTCTCTTAAAACTCACAGATGAGTGAGAGTATTTTGTGTTTATCTCTCTCCCTCTGACTTATTTAACTCAGCATAATAATTTCCATGTCTTTCCATGTATAGGAAAATTCATGAGCTCATTTTTCCTGATAGCTGCATAGTATTTCATTGTGTAGATGTATCAGTTTCTTTAGCCACTCATCTGTTGTCAGGCATCTGGGTTGTTTCCATAGTCTGGCTATTGTAAATAGTGCTGCAATAAATATAGGTGTGCAGAAGGCATATTTGTAGAATGACTGAATTCTGATTCTAGCAAAAGTGCTAGATTTTTCTAGGCTAGCATATTAACATTTCTGGATCTTAACATTCTGATCTGTAAAGCAGGATGACAGGAAGCACAAGCTTCTAATGAGGGTTAGTGATAATACAATGTTTGGAAAGAGCTTAGAATGGCTAGGAACACAGGAAGTGCTCAATAATAATGCTAGTCATTAACAATGCTTGGAGCAGGGCAGAACTTCCAAGAACAGCCACCTGCTAAAGGAGTGGAATGAAAAGGTCTCCTCATGTCCTGGGCAGGCCACAGGACTGGAAAGATGTGGATGTTACAGTAGAGTCACAGAGAGACTGGTAAGAAGCAATAGAAGAGCCCAAAGATCCAGAGATATAAAATGCTTAGACTTAAAGTCAGTGGGGATTAAAGACCTGCCTGAGGGCCAGAGAGATAATAAAATGGATAGAGCACTTGTCTTTCATGAGGCTGACCCAGGTTCAGTGCTCAGCATCCTATATGGTCCCTGAACACCAGAAGTGATAGCTAAGCACAGAACCAGTAGAAAGCCCTTAGTCCCTATGAGTGTTATGGGGAGAAAAAGTAAAATATAAAAATAATTATTAAAAAAAAGATTGGTCTGGAAGAAATTCCTAAAACAAGTTTGTCCCAGAATGGAAAAGTAACTCTGCTTTCGTGCCTCATGCATTCAATTCCTTTCCCAGTTTAAAAAAAAAAAAAGCAGACAAGGGCTATATGCTCAATATTAGTATATACACAGAATTATTACATGTTTGTCCAGAGGAAAAAGGATCAATTAGAAAATAAAGGAGCTGGAGCAATAATACAGCAGCAGGTAGGGCACTTGCTTTGCATGTTCAATCCCTGGCACTCCAAATGGTCCCCACTATGAGTGATCTCTGAGTGCAGAGCCAGAAATAAGTTCTAAGCACAGGTGGGTGTAGCAAAGAAAGAAAGCACACACAAAGAAAAGCTCTCCTCCCCACAAAACAAAAAGGAGAGAAATTTTTCATGATATATTTCCATCTTCTGGTCCCTATTAACCGAGAACCCTACATGGTTTTATGCAAGAACCCTACATGGTTCATGGCTCTCTAAATGGGATTAAGTTTCATTATGACTTCAAGTTATTCAAGGCAATGAGAGCTGTGGTCTGGAAACCTGACCTCCAGACCAGAGCAAGTCAGGAAGGAGGAGTCCTGTGTTGGATGAGAAGCTGGTAAGTATCTTCTTTTCTAGGTTCCTTTCTCAACATCACAATTATTAATTATCCATCTCTATAATCCCTATTATAGGGAAGGGTTATGAAGGAAGAGGACTTCCTCCAGGGAAAATGCACTTGACCTTTAAGAAATACCTATGACTGGGCCCACTGTGAGTTTCTAAAACTGCTTATCTTGGCACTTCATCTATGACTAAGATGGCCCCAAAGAGCATTTCAGGGGAGTTATTTTTCTCTGTCTCTAAACCTGGGCCTATGATCTAGATCTGTTATATATATCTCTCTCACTTAAAATGTGAATGGCAAAGGACTGAGAGAGAGCTGAAGGTGTCCATCATCCACTGCATGTCTTCATTGATGTGGGAGAAGAAATGCATACAAAGATGACCCCTTCTTGGGGGATGAGAGAACAAGACACCCTGTAGGCCCTGACAATTCTGGGGAGCCTTCTCCCCCAAGTAGAACAGCCCTCCTCAGGAAACAAGGGTTACTGCAGGCTTTGAAGGAACAGATGACACTACTGGTCAGCCTTTGAGTGAACACAGAAACAATATGACTTGGAGAGTAAAGAAGCAACTTCGTCCCAGGGGATTTGTATTGCTGGCAGCAATCTGGTCAGAAATGAACCTGTTGGCACAGGCAGAAAGGAACAAAGTAAAGTTGTGAAAGCTGTCTAATCTGCCTGGTCAGCCGTCTAAGTGAGGCTGCTGTTGGAGTCGGCCCATGCCCTAGCATAGGAACAAGTGGATCTATTATTGAATGGACATAATTACCTGAATGCCAGAAGGCTGCATGCTGCAGGAAATGAACATTCCTCCTTTTGTCCAGCTCTCCCACTTCCTGAGTAAGTGATGTCACCTCTCCAGGCATCAATTCTTTGTGGAACAGAAGTAATAAAACCAGCCTTGTAGGGGTGGAGGAAAGTGGGAAAATGAGATCAATCAGGGAAAAGTGGCATGCAAATAGAGCATAATAGATCTTCATTATTGGTAAATTTGGAACATATTTCTCTTACCTGTTCCTTATCCTTTTCTGCTAACTCATAAAAACAAGAGGAATGGAAATGTATAAAAGGCATAAACTCAAAAAGGAGCAATTCACAACGAGAGGAAGAGGGAACTAGAAGGAGAAGCCTAAGAAGGGAAGATGAACATCCAGAATTCAGAACAGTGATGGTATATTGTGCTCTGGTTGGTTTTGTGGTAGATATTTGTGAAGATTCGTGTTTCTTTCTTTGGTTTTTGACTGTTCCGTGCCCTTCCATCATGTATTAGTTATCTATTGCTGTCTAACTAATTATCCCCAAACATCTATTTATAATAATGTTGGGGTCAAAGACATATTGTGGACATATATTGTGGATTAGATGCTTGCTTTCCATGTGGCTGACCCTGGGCTTGATCCCCAGCACTATATATAGTCTTCTGAACACTGGTAGGAGTGACTTCTAACTACAGAGCCAGGAGTAAACCCAGAGTACTTCTGGGTGTGGCCCAAACTCGTTCCTCCCCAAAACTCCCACTCTCACCTCCACCTACCTACCCTACCACCACTACCACCACACCCATAAAAAAAGGCAATTCTCTTGCAATTCATTATCTAGAAGTTTCTAGGGATGAGGAATAAGTGAAGAATGTCGATGTGTCTTAGTTGAATCAAGGCTCCTCTCTCCTCACTTGGCCTCTGGTCTGGTGAGGTGGGGAATACCCGAGGGCTTGTCCTGGGGCTGCCCACACTTTTGGATGGAAAACACCCACTTCCCAACTGACTTACTGGGTGCTGGCAACAGGACTCAGCTCCTCGTGAATTATTAGGCTGAGGGTGTCAGCTCCTCGCTGGCTGTTGGCCAGAGGCAGACCTCAGTTACTGCTGCATTACCATTTGCATGGCACTGGTTGGTACAAGGGAACTGTCTTCATCAGAATAAGCAGGGGATGGACCTTAGGCCCAGCCTGAGTGCCACCTCGGGTAGTCTGCTGTGGGTTCCAGGTGGACTCTATTAGGGGTCTCCAGGCTTCCCCCAATCCCTACTCTAGGGAGGAGGAGCAGAGGGAGGGGCCTGGCAGATAGCTGGCTTCCGGTGCTTTGATCCTGGAGGCCGGCTCCTCCCAGGTATGGCGTTAGGGGACACCCCAGACCGCAGACCGCAGACATTTTCCCTAGCTTGGGAGGTGCTGGGAGGCTTGGCAGGCCTCCAGCTGTTCCCCTATTTCCTCCCCTACTCCAGGTCTTCTCTGGTTGCCGGCCCAGGTGGACTCTATCATGGTCCTCAGGCTTTCCCCCTTTCTCTCCCGACACTACGTGGGAGACACATGGGGTGGATGGCGGGCCGATGCAGCACTGGTGTATGTCGGGACATTACGTCGTGACATTCATGATGTAATTTTTTTCTCATTGGTCTCCATTTCAAAAACCGCAGTACCATATATATTTAAAATAAAATGGGAGGATAGACTTTGAGTTTGGGAAGAGACCATTTTGGGTGGGGATACCATATATTTTCAAAATAAAAATGAGAGGATGGACTCTCAAGCTAGGAAGAGGCCAGTACTCTTTACCTACTTGTTTACTCTCAATGGCCTCTTGGCCTCTTCCTACTTTTATTGTGTAACTGTGGTTGCTACCATACTAGGTTTCTGATTAGTTCCTATAAACGGGACAATTGAGTCCACTGTCTTAAGCTAAATTGTTTGTTTTTCCCACTCTTTATCTTTTCTCCTCTTTGTGAACTGTTTAATAAGATATTTTGGTGAAAGAGTCCCTCTCCATCTTTCCTTCCCTTTGTTATTTGTTAAATAAGAAAGTTTGTAGAAGTGTCCCTCCATTTAATGTTTATATAAGAACCAAGTCAATTGGATTGTTGGACTTGTTCTAGTACCCCCAAAGGCACCAATCTTGCCATGTGATACTGTTCTTCCTTTGCATAGGCACATTAAAATGGAAATTATATACAAACACATTCTTATAGAGATGGGAACACACAAATTTTCTTAAACGGTGACAATTTACTGTCTTAAGTTAGATTGTTTATTTTCCCCACTTTTTATCTTTTTTTCTCTTTGTGAACTGTTCAATAAGGAATGTTGGTGAAAGAGTCCCCCAGTTTAATGCTTATGTTTGAACCAGGTCACGGGGATTGTTGGACTTGTTCCTGCGGCCCCCTTATGCGCTGATAACGCCAGGTGACATTATTCCTTGTCTGCATGGGCACATTAAAATGGAAAATACTATACATACAAATAAGTTCTTATCTAATAGAGATAGGAACACACAAATCTAGTGGTGCAATGGAACCTTACATCCTGAACATTGACATGATGATTTGGCACAGGCCTCAGAGGTTTGGGCATTTTCCAGTCACCCCTGAACCAGGGAAGCCATCTACGAAACATCCAAAGTTGTCTATGTCATCACCTGAAAGCAATTCTCTACCGGGGAAGACCCTACTGCTGCTCTGACATCGATTTACTCAAAAGCGTCTTCCCTTAACACTGAGAAAATTTAAACAACAACAACAACGACCTGCGTACTGGACAGGGCTTTCTGCATTGCCCTTTAATTCTGAGTTGAAATTAGACACCGCTCTGCACCATCCTGACTTCAATGTAGGATATAGAGATTCCAGGACCTTCAATACAGAAACAGGATACCAACAACAGAGACTGTGAAAAATATAACTATATGGGCACTACAGAAAATGACCAGGATTGGACAAACTAGTTTGCCTGGAGCTTAGGAATGGTCTTATGTCAGGAAACTTCAGGGGTAAGTCTCCTTGTACTTAGGCCACAAGTTTTTCCTTTCCATGACCCCCATACTTTGGTGGGCCCATGCAAACGATAATTGCCACTCTAACATTGTTTATACAGTGCTCCTTTGACTCTAAACCTTTAAGAAACCACTAGTAAAAATTTCTGGAACTTCAAAAAAATGGTTTACATTAGTGTTAACATATATGCTTTTAGTTAAACTAGCATTCTGGGGGATAAAGGAGGAAGAAAGAGATATATGCTTGGGAACAGGGATGAAGGGAGGACAACACTGGGGGTGATGGATATTCCCCTGATTCAATGTTAATATGTACCTAAAATACTACTGTGAAAGATATGTAAGTCATTATGATAAAAAATTGTGTTTTATTTAGAAATGTTCTTTGACTTACATGTATTATTATATTATATTAATTATATTTATATTATGTTACTATATTATGTTATGTCAGTTTACCTCAATATATTAATCAATTTTGTCTCTTGAATAAATTCTTACAATAAAAAAAAATAATAAGCAGGGGAGAACTGGGGACTCACAGACTAAGCTAAACTCAAGGCAGGAAAATTGAATGACAGGTTGTAAAGTGGGAGTTGGTGAGCACTTGGCATCATTTCACAAGACTGATTACCTCACTACTCTCTGCAGAGAACAACCTTCCTTCCTCTGTAAAGCTACCTGGATACTTGTGCGTCTGCTTTCCATAATACCTTCCATTTCTTCTTTCCCTCACACAGAGATGGCATGAGGTCCAGATCTAATCAACCATCATAATATACTCTGCTGGGCACAGTGATTGGCCCAACAAATAGCCTTGTGAACCAAGCTTGGCCTATCAGAATCCTCTTCTGGGATTTATTTTTCTCACTCTTCCACCTAAAATCTCTCAATGGAATGATTAAGTCTGAAGTTCTCTATGTTTATATTTTTCACTAGCCATATAAAGGGATTTTAACTATAAGAGGAACAACTGAAGCTACCACCTCCTGAGTGTGACATGAAAGATTTGAGATTAAAGATTGCATACAAACAAATCAGCAATATTTCACTTTAATTTGAAAAGTAATTTCACCCATGAAGCTAATGTACCTCTCCTTTTTACTTGAGATACTTAAAAATGGGTTTTGCCAGCTTAAATTAAAAGAATTTTGGATAGTTTAACTGAAAATTCCAAGCTTGGAGCTAAATAAAATTCTTGGGTTTTTCCTCCCTTTATTCAAATACTCAGATTTTGAATTAAACCACCTTTTTTTATTTTTACACATACCTTTTTCAAAAGTGGGAAAAGGAGCAGACTAATGATGGGCACATATGAGGGAATAAGGCCTCTTCCATAAAAATGGGTGCCAAAAACTAGGCTTGCCTTCTTCATAAATTAGGCAAGGATCTATTCTATATGGTTGTTGTTTTTTTTTGGGGGGGGGGGGTTATTTTTTGGTTTTGTGTGACATTCAGCAGTGCTCAAGGATTACTCCTAGCTCTTTGCTCAGAAATCAGTTTGGCAAGCTCAAGGGACCAGATGGGATGCTGGGAATCAAACCCGGATCAGAGGAGTACAAAGCAAATGCCCTACACACTATGCCATTTGCTCTAACCCCAAGGCTTTAAGGTGTTATTCATAGCTTTAAGAATGCTACCATGAAGAGATGGGCAGATGGCTCAAAAGGCTGAAACACATGCCATGGGTTTAGTTCCTGGTACTGCATTGTCCCCTGTGCACAACTGGGAGAGATCCCCGATACCTTTTTTTTGGGGGGCGGGGGGAGGTCACACCCAGTGGCACTAAGGGTTTACTCCTGGATCTGAGCTCATAAATCACTCCTGGCAGGCTCAGGGGAACATATGGGCCATGTGCTAGGCAAACGCCCTACCACTATGCTATCACTCCGGCCCCAAGACATCCCTGATCTCTCTAGGCACCAGTCACTAGAAGAACTCATGCCTCTAGCTTTTCAGTGTAGAACACAGATATACTTTTTAGCTCTGCTACTCTGGTCATGATTTTATATATATTATATATATATATATATATTTTTATATATATATTATATATATATAAAATACCAGGGTGTGAACTTAGAGACAATAGCCATGGCTTGCTGTTTGCTTCTTTATTTTTAAACTTATCAACATTTAAATAATTTATTTTAAAAAACAGATGCTGCATATCTAGATCACACATTTCAGTAGGGCACTCACTGCCTGAGTCACGCCTCACAACCTGTTCAGCACTTGGCACGAGGTCAGTATGGTTGTTGAATCTATGAGCAAAGAGAAGAAAGTTCAATGTCTCAGCTCCTGAGTTCTCTCTTAGGTTAACTAACTAGTTATCTGAAGAATGTTCCTAGGGCCAAAGAGATAGTTTAACAAGTAAGGGCACATGCAGTGCATGCAGGAGACCTGTTCCACCCTCGACACTGCTAACACTGTTAGGATTGACCCTTAACCCTGGAGCAGGAATAACCTCTGAGTACTACCAGAGTGCCTTCCTCTCAGATGTTGGTAGTTAAAATGTTTTTCTTTCAATATCACTCAGATACCCACAAGAGAACTTTTCCCATCCAGATTAATCAACTCTTCAAGCTCAGAGTATTTTAAAGTATTTTAGTAATCTTCCTTCCTAAGTCCTTCAAGGAAGGAGGCACTGCTGACTCAAACAAACATCTATGTGCTATTGGGAAATGGCATCTCAGCAATAGAAAAACTCAATGTCTTACCAGACCTCTAGTCAAAGGTCATTCTGTCTCTTGGTCATCTTGCCTGTCAATTATCCTGGCTCAATACACATTCAATAAAATAATAATTGCTAATGTTTACTGAGTGCTTACAATGGACTAAAGTCCAAGCTCTTTGATTTACACTTGATCTGAAAACTTAGGATAATAATAATTACTATCTCATAAAACTAAAGTAAGAAATGCTTACCTTAGATCAGGGGTCTCAAACTCAATTTACCTGGGGCTGCAGGAGGCAAAGTCGGGGTGAGGCAGGCCGCATAAAGGATTTCGCTTACCGAATATTCGCAATAAAAAATCGCATTAGTAAGAAAAAAATTGCAAAAAATAGCATTAAACATTTGCATACCCCGAACGAAACTGGTCGGGGTATGTGAATGTTTAATGTGATTTTTTTCTTACTAATGCGATTTTTTATTGCAATTATTCGGTAAGCGAATAATCGCGAATAATGCGATATTTGAAGGCTGGCCGCAGGCCACAAAATGTACAGAGGGCTGCAAACGGCCCGCAGGCCACAAGTTTGAGACCCCCGCCTTAGATAATGCAGGTAAAGTACCAAGATTTACCTGATATTCTTAAATTTTTCTTCCTCGCTACTTATAGGTAGCCTAGATAGTCCATAAATCTTTCCCAATTGCCCTCACTTTCTTCCTACTCTCCCAGAACTTTACTCCAGTCCGCGTTTCTATCCCCATTGTTCTCTACCACATTAACATGCTCACAGACCTATGACTCAAGATTGACCAAACCTTATTTATCTTTGGGTTCTTGCCAAACACACAATAGTAACTCAACAAATCTAACTGGACTGATAAACACAGTATTTAGTCTGTCAAGAACAGAATCTGAGAGGTACATGGCCACACCACACCTTGGTTTCACTGTCTCATTGGGCAGTGAACTGTTCATCAGGCGAAACTGATGTGTTTGTAAAACTGCTCCTCAAATGAAATCACCAATTGCTCAAGTTGTAAGTAGCAAATCCTCGCAACTGTCAGGCCAGCCCATCAGTAACCAGCACATGGAGCATATGCTAACGGGTGCGGTGCTGCTGGTTTGGAAGCTGACCAGACAGTAAACATAATGGTTTCCCAGGTGCATAAACACAAAACCAGCTCCTCTTTACTTCATCCCCAAGACACTCCAGTCCATCAGGAACACTCACAAGTTGTTACTTGTCAGTTCCTGTCAAGAGTCAACTGTCCCCCAATTGCAGATATGGTGTGAAAAAACAGTAGCAACAGGTTTTATGAGAAACTACAAAGTGTATGTGTGTTTGTGTGTGAGACTCCTCAAAAAAAATATGCTTCTAAAGTGAGTGTAAGACAGGGGCCTCTGTTAAAAAAAAACATTAGAGTAAGGGGTTTGGGGTGGGGGGTATGAGGGGTTTGGAGGGATGGGAGGCTGGATCTTTGGCGACAGGTAGAATGAATCCTAGACATATAGAGAGATGCTGAGATGTACTTCTGAAATCCTATAGAGGTATAAAATAAAATAGTCTTCTAAGACTATTCTTTTCTCCAGGGTTAGAACCTAAATGGAGAAGGTTGCTTCAAGTATCCCCCAACTGAATAAAGAAAGGCATCCTGGGGGCAATCTGATGCTATATAGAGTTGACTGCCAGGTGTAAATCTTGCGAGAATAGTACAAAATGCCTTTAGAATCTATAAAGTGAGTAAGGAATCTAAATAAAGAGATCAGCGTTTGGCTGGGGTGGTATGAATAATTAAATAAAATATTTAAAATACCATTTTTATTCCCCGGGTTCAATTGAAATTCAACTCCAGGCTGTGATATAGCTTACAGGATTATAGTGAGTGGTCTTTCATAAGACTAAATTTCAAAAACCATTCTCTACCCATAATCACTTTTCAAGATGTTTAATGCTTTTCTTTTTGCCTGTTTGTTTGTTTTGTCCATAAGTGCTTAGCATAAATTTTGAACATAAGTGTTCAGGGGTTATGCCTAGCTCTGCATTCAAGAATCACTCCTGTCAGGCTTAGGAAACCATATAGGGTACTGGGGTTAGCCACGTGCAAAGCCTCCACCTTACCCACTGTACTCATTCTGGCTTACCCAGTTACCCACTCTGGCTCACCATGTTTCTTTTTGTTGGTTTGTTTTGGGGTCAAGCCTGGCAGTGTTCCGGACTTATTCCTGGCTCTGTGCTCCAGGATAACTCCTGACCCTATTCAGGAGACCTTATGGGGTTCCAGGGATTGAGTCTGAGTTGGCCACATGCAAGAAAAACACTTTCTCTGCTATACTATCTCCCCAGACCTTTAGAAAATTTATTTTTTAGATAACTATGTGGATACTGACACTGCCAAAGTAGGTTGACAAAGCAGAAGGACTGGTTTTAGACAGGTATGGATAAAAAGCTTGAGGAGGACTGAAGAGAGATAGCAATTACTAGGACTCTGTCCTAAATGTTACATAGTCCCCAAGCCCATTGGAAGTGATTCTTGAGCACAGAGCCACAAGTAGCCCCTTAGGATTCCAGATGTGACCCCCCCAACATAAAATAAAATATAAAACTTGGAAATCTACTGAAGTGAAAAGTGCCATATAATGGGGTCAGGATATGATCAAGTGGTAAAATTACAATCTTTACCTGTATGACACCCTGAATTCAATCCCCTGCACTATTATGTCCCCGGAACACCGTCAGGTGAGGCCTTTACCATTGGGTTCTCCACCCAACACAATAATAAAATCCCATAAAATGATGCAGTTTTTAATGATGTGTCAGTGATCAGTATCAATGACTGACTATGTGGGCACGGAGGGTTTGTTGCTAATTCAGTGGTTTGTTGTGGATCAATCCCAGCTGTCCCATTTGAAGACACTCTGCCCCACCTCCAGGAAGGTCTTACAAAGGACTTGTGCGCCAGGGCATCCTCATGGCCTCTAGAATAACTCTAAAATTGTGGTGTAAAGGAAAAAGGAGTCCAAAGTCCCTCTTGGAAACCAAGCCAGAAGGTGCTGTGACTCTCACAGTGGGCCAGGAAAGTTAGGTATGTTAGTGGTGAAAGAGTGAATCTATCAGGGTAGGTCTGACTAGGTCTGACGTTGTTTGTTTTGTTTTGGGGTTATACCTGGCTCTGCTGTCAGAAATCATTCCTGGTCGTGCTCAGGGGACCATGTAGGATATAGAATGCTGAGGATCAAACCCTGGTCTGCCACATGCTCAGAAATTGCTCCTGGAGGCTCAGGGGACCATATGAAATGCCGGGATTCAAACCATCGACCTTCTGCATGAAAGGCAAACGCCTTACCTCAATGCTATCTCTCCGGTCTCTTCGATGCGATTTTTTACTAAGAGCAGAGACTGGGGAAGCCTGTTTAGAACAAGGCACTGCTTTGAAAAGGTGGAGACTCCCTCTACTGGCTGGTTTTGCTCCTGCAGCCTTCTTTCTGCTGTAGCCATTTTTAAGTCCACTCTAGAGAAACACTTTGTGTGTGGTGTGTGTGTGTGTGTGTGTGTGTGTGTGTGTGTGTGTGTGTGTGTGTGTGTGTGTGTGTGTGTGTGTGTGTGTGTGTGTGTGTGTGTGTGTGTGTGTGTGTTTTCCCATACCGTGGTTACTCCTTGTTTTATACTCAGGAATTACTCCTAGCATGCTCCAGGGAACCAGATGGCATGTACTTGGCCACATGCTAGACAAACTCCCTACCCACTGTGGTCCCGACACACTGGCTTTCAAAAACAATGCTTAGTGGTCCTGGTAGACTAACCATGCTTAAAATCCATTCCTTCACTTTAAGCACCTCTCTTTCACTAGATCTTGCATGAATTCAGAACTGCATTACTTTGCTAAAAGTAAGGAAATTGCGGTTTCTGCCCTTGGGATCCCCAACTTTAGCAGATCTACCCTCTTTCAGATGGTAAATACTAGCGATCCCAGCATGAGAAATCTTTGACTAAAGAAATTTCCCAGCCAAAATAGAAAGCCTGTCTAGAGTACAGGTAGGGGCAGGGAGGGGAGGAGGGATATTTGGGTCTGACAGGGGTCTCAAACTCGCAGTCCGCAGGCCGCAAACAGCCCTCCATACAACATTTTGTGACCTTGCCCTAGAGGAATCTTTTTTGTTTTGTTTTGTTTTCGTTGTTTGAGTCATACCCCCCAATGTTCAAGGCTTACTACTGACTTTGCACTCAAGGATCACCCCGACTTTGCCTCCTGCGGCTCCCAGGTAAATTGAGTTTGAGACCCCTGGATGGGAATGTTACACTGGTGATGGGGGGGGGGTGTCATCTTATTTGACTGAAACCCAACCACAATCATGTTTGTAACCAAGTTGTTTAAATAAAAAATATGAAAGGAAGGAAGGAAGGAAGGAAGAAAGGAAGGAAGGAAGGAAGGAAGGAAGGAAGGAAGGAAGGAAGGAAGGAAGGAGGGAGGGAGGGAGGAGGGAGGAGGGAGGGAGGGAGGGAGGGAGGGAGGGAGGAAGGAAGGAAGGAAGGAAGGAAGGAAGGAGGAGGGAGAAGGGAGGAAGGGAGGAGGGAGGGAGGGAGGGAGGGAGGAAGGGAAGGGGAGGGAGGGAAGGGGAGGGGAGGGAAGGGAAGAAAGAAAGAAAGAAAGAAAGAAAGAAAGAAAGAAAGAAAGAAAGAAAGAAAGAAAGAAAGAAGAAAGAAAGAAGAAAGAGAGAGAGAGAGAGAGAGAGAGAGAGAGAGAGAGAGAGAGAAAGAAAGAAAGAAAGAAAGAAAGAAAGAAATAAAGAAAGAAAGAAAGAAAGAAAGAAAGAAAGAAAGAAAGAAAGAAAGAAAGAAAGAAAGAAAGAAAGAAAAAGAAAGAAAGAGAGAAAGAGAGAAAGAGAGAAAGAAGAAAGAGAGAGAGAAAGAAGAAAGAAAGAAAGAAAGAAAGAAAGAAAGAAAGAAAGAAAGAAAGAAAGAAAGAAAGAGAGAGAGAGAGAAAGAAAGAAAGAAAGAAAGGAAGGAAGGAAGAAAGAAAGAAAGAAAGAAAGAAAGAAAGAAAGAGAAAGAAGAAAGAAAGAAAGAAAGAAAGAAAGAAAGAAAGAAAGAAAGAAAGAAAGAAAGAAAGAAAGAAAGAAAGAAAGAAAGAAAGAAAGAAAGAAAAAGAAAGAAAGAAGAAATTCCCCAGCCAAGGATTCTGCAAGGAGGACTTAGCCTCTGTTCAGATTTTCAAGAAACAAAACTTTTGAAGCAAGAAACAAGTTCTTTCTCTAGGTTGAGGTAAGATTCCTTATGCAGGTAGAACAGATGCTTGAGGCTACTGCTTTGGTAGGCTTTCTTCATCTCAGAATCTCAGTGGGTTACTTAACATTGGACCAGAGAAGGCTAGAGCAGTAACAGTGACACTTGGAAACTTAATAGAAAGGTAAATTCTCATACCACACCATAACTCTACATCAAAATAAGATTGAGGAATGGGCCCAGAAGGATGGACTTAATTAAGCAAACTCTCCAGGAGATTCGGACAACCCCTCAAATCTGAAAGCCTCTGGATCCAGATAGAAAGGGGCCTACTTCTTAAGTTGGTTTTAAGAGAGTTGTCATCTTCTACCTCCTGTCAGCCTCAGAAACTGGCATATCCAAAGTAACTACTGCCTACTCTTTCCCACTGCAAAGAACAGGAGGTTTATGGACCAAAGTTCTGCCCAGAGCAATTCTACCAAGGATAGATACCCAGCTTCCCATATGACCTGAGAGGAAAAAGGAGAGGAAAAAGGAGAACAGCATTATTATTTCTAACAGTATTATAGATCTTCTGGTTCCTCAGACTTATTCACTATGATTTCAGGTCCCTGAACAGCCTCATATGGATCTGCTTCCCACAAGATTGACACAAGTATCTCAGAGTGCTAGGCCCAACCCTTGCTCTCCAGACCCCCACCCAGCCTCAAAGAAGTTGCTGCATTCTATTCCCTCCTCCTAGAGGACACAGGTCCTAACCACCACTCACTCAAGAAGGACTCTGAAGGGCCTAGCTATGACAAGATCACCACAGGATCTAATTTTACTTTGCTTTTCTTTTTTGTAAACTTTACATTTATTGATTGATTGGTTTTTTCAGCCACTCTTGGCTCTGCACTCAAAAATTGCCTCATGTGGGAAACCACATGAGATGCCGGGAATCAAACCTGGTCCCTCCTGAATCAGCCACATGCAAGGCAACAGCCCCACCTCCATGCCATCTCTCCGGTCCTTGATTTTGCTTTTCAATCATTCTCTGCCACAAAAAAAAATCTCTATCCATGAAAAAGAGATAGGAAATCACTAGAAAGACAGGAAGTAGTCAGAAAAAAAAAAAAAACACATCTCCCTCAGCTTGGACATCATGCCCTGATATCTTTTCAGATAAAATAGCAACACCTTTTGATATTTCATGGCTGTTTTGCCTTCCCCTAGGTTGAATTTATCCGAATAGATGGTAAAGGAAAAGAAGAAATTCTAGCATTGGTACATTATAATATGCATATTTTTGAAACTATCTTCAGAAGGGTTGGAGACTCAGTTTTCTCTCAAAGAGCAGGAAAAACAAACATTCCTCTTTCCTGATCTCTATCCATATAGGGCCTTATGGGCCCTCTACTGGGTAGGAATTTTTTTTTTTTTTTTTTTTTTGTTTTTGGGCCACACCCGTTTGACGTTCAAGGGTTACTCCTGGCTATAAGCTCAGAAATCGCCCTTGGCTTGGGGGGACCATATGGGACGCCGGGGGATCGAACCACGGTCCGTCCTACACTAGCTCTTGCAAGGTAGACACCTTACCTCTAGCGCCACCTTCCCGGCCCCTGGGTAGGAATTTTGACCCAGGTCCAGTACTACTTATTTCAAAACACCAGGTCCAGAGCAATAGCACAGTGGTAGGGCATTTGGCTTGTATGCTAACGACCCAGGACAGACCCGGGTTTGATTCTCAGCATCCCATATGGCCCACCAAGCTTTCCAGGAGTTATTTCTGAGCACAGAGCCAGGAGTAACCCCTGAGAACTGCCAGATGTGACCCAAAACAAAACAAAACAAAAAAACAATGCAACAAACATTATCACATTCTCTCTTCTATTCTTTACCCAATGGGAGATGGTAGAGAGAGGGCACAGGGAATTCTCTGTCCTCACCCATTTTCAGAGAAATCTGTCCAGTGCCACAGCTACCAGCATTGCGGAAGCCAGGAAAGCATCTAATATGGACAGACTGGCCTTCACATGTGAGCATGTGCATCAGCATCCACTTTCTGCAACCCTCTATGGAGATGTACTTAAAGGAAGCCTGGCAGTTCAAGTGTTGCTGCAAGTTTTAGTAGCCTGACTGCATTTGGGGCCTGGAGTGAAGAGAAGGAAAGTTACAGCTGCATGAAAGAGACTTTGCCTAACCACAGCTTTGCATAACCACACTCAACATACTTCAGTTTGGCTTCTGGCTATCCCCACCTCCTCATTACAGAACAGGGACAACTCCTTAAGTTTTTTAGCCTTGGGATGCTGACTAGGCAAAAAGCTTGTGTTTCTAGAAGATACACTCAATGTTTGGTCTGAAAGAAAGTTTCATTTAGGAGGCTGGAGTGATAGTACAGCAGTAGGACATTTGCCTTGCACTCGGCTGACATGGGATGGACCCAGGTTCGATCCCCGGCATCCCACATGGTTCTCGAGCCTGCCAGGAGTGATTTCTGAGCACAGAGTCAGGAGTAACTCCTGGGCACAGCCGGGTGTGATACAAAACCAAAAAACAAAAACAAATAGAAAGTTTTATTTAATGAAGGGAAGGATGTTTAATTTTCTGGAAGTGGTGGTATTTACTGAAGGCCTATAGATTAAACTGAAGGATGATTAGTATATTAGTTTAGGATCATGAGTGCTATGCTCTCTGGCCTAGGGGAGAATGGACATGTGATGTGTTTAAGGGATACTGAGCTAAGTCTGGGAATGCCCAGCTCACACAGAGATAGCAAAATGCTTAAAAGAAAATAGCTTGTTGAAGCCAGAGTCATAGTACAGTAGGGAGGGTAATTGCCTTACATGTGGACAACTGTGGTTTGATCCCAAGCACACCATATGGTCCCTTATGCCCCACTATGAGTGATTCCTAAGCACCAGAATCTGAGAAGCCCTGAGCACTGCCTAGTGTGCCCCCCCCAAAAAAAATATCCATTTAATATAATGTTGAAGTGTTTTTCAATGCCCAGAAACTCCATCTAAGTACTTGAAATTTTGGTTTCTGTTGTTGTTTTATAAAAGTAGGCAAAACAGGTCTCAAAAATGTTTGCCTTTATACATTTGAAATGAGTGGGGAAAAGTCAGCAGGCCAATTATATCTTTTTTCAATTATTATTTTAAATTCTTTTTTTTGTTTTGTTTTGTTTTTGGGGCCACACCTGTTTGATGCTCAGAGGTTTCTCCTGGCTAAGCGCTCAGAAATTGCCCCTGGCTTGGGGGGAACCATATGAGACTCTGGAGGATCAAACCGCAGTCCTTCCTTGGCTAGCGCTTGCAAGGCTGACACCTTACCTCTAGCGCTACCTTGCTGGCCCCATTATTTTAAATTCTTTTTTTTATAATTATCTTTATTTAAAAACCGTGATTACAAACATGATTATAGTTGTATGATTACAGTCATGTAAAGAACACCCCCCTTCACCATTGCAACATTCCCACCACCAATTTCCCAGATCTCCCTCCTCCCCACCCCGCACCTGTACTCAAGACAGGCTTTCTACTTCCCTCATTCATTCACATTGTTATGATAGTTTTCAGTGTAGTCATCTCTCCAACTGCACTCATCACTCTATGTGATGAGCTTCATGTCATGAGCTGCACCTACCAGCCCTCATCTCTCTTGTCTCTGAGATACTGTTAAAAATGTCTTTCATTTTTCTTAAAGCCCATAGATGAGTGAAACCATTCTGCGTCTTTCTCTCTCCCTCTGACTTACTTCACTCAGCATAATAGATTCCATGTACATCCATGTATAGGAAAATTTCATGACTTCATCTTTCCTGATAGCTGCATAGTATTCCATTGTGTATATGTACCATGTTGTGTTTTCCTGCTGGATAATGGGAGGATATTTCTCCTGTGAAATCTGAGAGGGCCCTTTGTAGAGATTCATTAATTGGCAATATTGACTCAATTTCCTTTTTTGGTACTGGCAAAACTATTATATCTGGGTCAAAACCTAGTAAAGATATAGATCTGAGTCTTGCCTTGATAATAATCTCTGAAATCAGTTGCAAGTAGGGGACAACTGAGCGAAGTTGTTTGTTATGTAAATACACCCATTCCAAAGGTCCTGACTGTTGCATCAAGGCCCCTGTGGGGGTTTCTATAGTAGGGAAGATTAACAGTAATACCTTTTCTCCTGGGATGAATCTTGAGAGAAACGATTTTTGTAATCTGCTCAAGAAGATGTCCAATTCATTTTTGGCAGCTGTTGTTAAATTTCTCGGGCTATCTAAAGCAGGGATCACCCTCCAACGTTTTAAACAGATTAGATAACTCTGCATTTGGGATTCCTAGTGCAGGGCGGAGCCAATTTACGTCACCTAAAAGTCTCTGAAAATCATTAAGCGTTCTGAGGTTTTCTTTTTTGATAGAAAAATTTTGTGAACGTTATAGACGTTCCGGTTCCAAAATAAAACCCAAATATTGATACGTGGGCATTATCTGTATTTTTCTAAAGCTATTTTCAGTCCTGATGTTTGTAAACAGTCAGTAACATAAGAGTATAATTCCTGTAAATCTGTTTCATTGTTCATTGTGAGCAAGATATCATCTGTATAATGAAATATCATGGCTTGAGGAAATTTTTCACGAGCAGGGCTCAAAACCTTATCTACAAAAAACTGACACATGGTTGGGGAATTCAGCATGCCTTGGGGGAGAACAGTCCATTGGAAACGTCTGCAGGGATGGGTATTATTGAGAGAAGGAACTGAGAATGCAAAACGTTTTTTATCATCTGGGTGGATAGGAATATGGTAGAAGCAGTCTTTCAGATCAATTATAATTAGTGGCCATTCCTTTGGAATAACTACAGGTGATGGCAAACCAGTCTGCAATTTGCCCATAGGTATCATGGATAAATTTATAGCTCTAAGATCCATCAAAAGTCTCCATTTACCGGATTTCTTTTTTATAGTGAATATAGGTTAATTCCATTGAGAAAAAGATGGTTCAATATGTCCTAAACTTAGCTGTTCCTCCACTAATTCTGTCAGCACCTTTAATTTATCAGTTTTAAGGGGGCCACTGACCTGTCCAAATTAGTTCATCAGATTTCCATTTTATTTTTATTGGTGCTGGTGTTTTTACGGTAGTGGCCCCCACTAAAAATTTTTGGTTTTTAAATCAAAAGAAGGTTCGGGCTCTTCTGGAGCTAATGGGATGTGGAATTCTGCTTTCCACTGTTTGTGTAGGTCACGGCCCCACAGGGATGGTGAAAATGGGCCCACGTGAGGTCTGATTATTGTTTTTTTGATTTTCTGGGCCGTAAAATAGCATAGTCCTCGTACTCAACAGACAGGAACTCAGGCCTCCTATTCCTTCTAGGGAATACGGGATTTCCTGAAGAGGCCAATTTTCTGGCCATTCTTTATCAGAAATTACGGTAACCTGAGCACCCGTATCTATCATTCCATCAAAGGGTTTGCCTTCCAAGTGAAGTTTGATCATTGGGTGTTCAACTTTACATTTAGTAACCAGAGCCACGATTGGGTTTTGAGCAGCACCCGGATCTGTGCTTCCAAAACCTCCAATTCTAGTCTTATCTGAAGTCCCAAAATTTGACATAAGGCACTATTACTATCTGGCAATCGCTTCTCCTTTTTTAAAGGTCCATGTAACTGGTACAGTAATAACTACAATGATTTCTCCCATAGAATCTGAGTCAATGACACCAGTGATTACTGATATACCCTTTATGTTGAGGGAACTTCTGCCAAGAATCAAACCCATGGTATCTGGGGGTGGCGGGCCTACAATGCCAGTTTCTAACATGTAAGGGCATTGCTCCTGGGTAAATTGTAATGTCCTCTGGGCATAATATGTCTACATCCGGCACTCCCTGAAGTGGAGTGGATGAATTCCCTTATCGTGATGAAATTTCTTGGGCTGGGCTTGGAAGGATTATTGTCTGTGAACTTTTGCCCCTGATTTGGAAGGGGCCTGGGGGGAGGCCCTGTGTGCGTTTCCCTGCATCTTGTATGTGTATTCTTGGGGAGCTGATTTATAAGGAGACTACAATTTCTTTTGATATGTCCCTGTTTTCCACAATGGTAGCAGGCGATTTGCCCTCCTGGGGACTGTGTTGAAACCTCTACTTAGGTTATTAATTAATGAGGTTTCTGGATCTGCAATCTTTCGCCCAGTGGCGACCCCTTTTTGCATTTTGGGCAAAGACCTGGTTTCCGGAAAGTGTTCTGTCCCCCGAGGGGAGTAAAGGCATTGTTCCCTTGGTAACTGGGAAGGTTTGTACTGAGTCTGAGTGGGGTGGGGGTTGGGGTTCCACATAGACATTCCGGCAGGCATAAAGGTAATCATTCAGATCTGACTTTTCATTTAATGTGTTCAATACTAATCTACAGGCTGAATTTGCATTATGATAGGCCAAAGATTTTACTAGGAAGTTTCTCATCTCCTCATCTTCCACGTGTAACTTCAGAGCATCTTTAATCTTACCTACAAACTCTGCAAATGACTCATAAGGGCCTTGGGTAGTTTTTAAAAAGTTTCCTCTACCAATGCTGTTAGAATCAATTTTTTCCCATGATGACAATGCAATCTCCCTAATTAAATTTAAGATTTCCTTAGGTAAAGCTGCTTGTGTCTGAATATTTGCAAATTGATTTTCTGCCATCAATAATTCATACGATAGAGTAACACCTGCCACTTGCTTTTTCATACCATCCGGGCTATATAATTTAGCTTTTACGCCTTCTGAATAGTATATTTCCCATTCAGTTCACTGTTTAGACGACAGGCATATTTCAGCGATTCTTTTAAAATCATACAAAGTCCAAGATGAGTTATGACTCCAAAGTCTTAATAACTCCACACTGTATGGTGATTTTGGCCCATGTTCTTTACATGCTCTTTTAAACCAATCTAATTCTTCCATCTGATAGGGTACATAGTTAGAAACATTTACCCCATCTATAGGGGATAAGGCCTGATTAGCAAAATTACTCTGAATAGAGCTCTGAGACCGAGCATGTGGTTCATTGTTTGAATCTGCTCTGCTCTGCGATTCAATTTTGTGACTAGAAGGAGGCCTCCCTCGTGGAGTTAGCACTGGAGGTTGATCATTATCTGAGTCACTACTGTCAAGCAATTCACTAGAATCAGGCTTAACATTCTGAGTTGTTTTTCTTCCAGCAAAAATTTCTATATTGTTGATGGTGGGGCTGGATTCGTCAGCCTGCACCTTGGTCTGAGTTTTCATCAGATAAATTTCCTTATTATCTATACTGGTTTTAGCCTCACCATTTCTACACTTTCTATTTCCTAAATACCAGCAAATAACTATGCTCATAATAATAACGTTAGTCAACACAGAAATTCCACAAACTATGATGGCTAGAGACACTACACTTTTCATTTGAAATATAGACCACAACCATCCAACCGCAGTGATTGTCCTTAGATCAAAACCAATTAGTTTTAAACAAAATGGAATGATCCACTTGTATACTAGAGCACCAATGCGTAAGACTAAGGGTGGTAAAATCCACATGACTAACCACAGAAACCATTTGATGGTCAGATGGTCAGCATAGGAAATTTCCAATGAAGTATTTCACTTACAGTTCTGAGGGTCCAGGGTTCAGGTCCCTGTTCGGGTGCCATTATGTAGCAGGTCAGCCCCTGAAGAGGTTGACTGATGGAGGGATGGAGAATGAGGCCCTTTTCTTCCAGCTCGGAGCACGCGTCTGCCACCCTGTCTAGCCCACGGTTCTGAGGTGAAACGGCGGGTAAACAGCTCGCAGACAATCAGGCTCGTGGAAATATTTGCTTTATTCGGATGGACAAAACTGAAGTCCAAAGACTCAGATTCAGTTCCAGCCAGCCAAAAGCCCCGGACTTCCACAGACCCTTGTTTTTATAATCCAGAGTCAGGTACCACCCAATGGTGGGATCAGATACCAACCAATGGTGGAAGCAGAATCAGGTCCTACCCTAGGGTGGGGGCAGAATGCCAGGTCACATCCTAGGGTAGGGCACAATCACCTAATCAGTTTAGGGTGAGCAACATAGTAATCCCCCAAAATATTTACATACACAACAGTACCACAGTTTCTTTAGCCACTCATCTGTTGAAGGGCATCTTGGTTGTTTCCAGAGTCTGGCTATTGTAAATAGCACTGCAATGAATATAGGAGTAAGGAAGGGTGTGAAGAATTAGGGGAGGCAGGAAAGGGAGAAGAATAGAAGAAAAATAGGACAGAATATTATTCTCAGGTAATAAGCAGGGAAGGGCTAGATAGCTAAGAAGTTAATATGTGAATAAGGAGAATACACTTTCAGGAGTTTATAAGCCAGATAGTACAGGTTAAGGTTGATTCCCACAATCATATGGTCCCCTAAGCCAAGTGAGATCCCAACATCTCCCACAAATACAAATTTCTAGGGGCTCTGCAGGCTTTGCATGAGGGAAGCCCTAATTTGACTCACAGAATCACATGGTCCCCCAGCACTATGGGGAGTGACCTCCCATCATGGCATGGGAGTAGCCTAAAAGAATCTAGAGGAGGAACATTCCTGACAGAGAACCAACCTGTGATGTTTTGGAACTAAGATGTTTGTTTTCCGTATAGGAGAATTCACATGAATGTTCATATTTCTCACCTTTTTTTTTTTGCAATGCAGAGACTCACACATGTAAGACTTGTGCAATATTGATGAACCACATCTCAATTCAGTTATTTTTTCAACTTTTCTTAGAAAATACATTCTATTAAAATCTGGCAATGTGGATCCATAATGTTAGTATAGCAGGTAGAGTGTTTGCCTTGCATACAGCCAATCTAGGTTTGATTTCAGTGCCAGGGCTTAAACACATTACCAAGTCTCCCCCCCCCAAACTAGCAATGCTGGCTACAAATGAATTTATGAGAATAAGCAAGAGTGACCATGGATATCCTATGGTTGAATGCCTGCTTTGCATTTAAGAGACTGATCCCAAGTTCCAGCCCCCAACATCAAGTGTAATCCCCAGAACCTTAGATGCCCAGTATCACACCACAACCAAGTGTTTGAGAGAACCCCAGACAAGTATGGATTCCTGGTACACCACAAAGTATAGGACATCAATTACAACAATAGTAGTGAAGGGATGGGCATAAGAAGGGAGATGGAAGTAAAGAAAAAGAAAATACAGAGGAGAATTAGCTCTATCTGAGCAGCATCACTTTTATATGAGACATGCATCTCTGACTCAGCTCTGATTCAACACTGACCCTTTTTCTCATTATAGCTCACAGCTATTTCATTCATTCATGTTCACAGCCTTTCTGTTAAGCCCTTGCTGCCTGTTTCCTAGCTGGTTCAGTCAGGCTACAGCCTGAACCCTACATCAAAGTGACTATATATTTTTGTTTGTTTGTTTGTTTGTTTTGGGTCATACCCAGCAATGTTTAAATGTTACTCCTAGCTATACACTCAGATATCACCCCTGGCAGGCATGAAGGATTCAAACAACCATTGGTCCTGGGTCAGCTGCATGCAAGGCAAACATTCTACCACTGTGCTATCTCTCTGACCCCAAAGTGACTAAATTTTACAGGACTGGTTCTTGTCCACAAAGGCCAACAGGGGTGGGATTGACTTCCTAACACCTGTCCTCACTCAATGACTCTGTTCTGCCATTTTAATTTGTGGCTTCATAGTCATTTTAAACAGGAAAGAAAAAGGATGGAGAAGATTAATTGGCCCTTTAATGTTTTATTTACATTGGAAATGATACTCATTACTTCTGCTCACATCTTATTGGTCAGAACTAGACATGTGCCCCTGCAAAATCATAAAAAAGCTGGTGTTACTTTCCAATATGACCAGGACCAGAGATAGAAAATGAGCACTAAAACACTAAACTGCAAGGATATATGTACAACTATATTTATTGGGATAACTCAAAACCCAATAAA